>NC_139606.1:34474468-35056968 GCF_964270895.1 Podarcis filfolensis | reverse complement strand
TTCTTTGCAAGAAGGAATGTTTGTTTAGCAAGATGGCGTGCGTCTGCCACAGCTTGGTTGCTTCGTTTCTGCCTTTAACTTCCTTTGATTTTTTTCCCAGGGCTTTGACCAAAAGGCAAAGGGGCAAACATAACGTACTGGAAAATGCAAGGCTCGTCACTAGCACTGTAGACAGATAACCCAGTCCAGAAAGGGGGGTGGGATGGAAGATATCCATATGGATCAGACACATCCTGTTCTAGCATTATTACTTTATTTTCATTTATGCCCTTATTTATTTGTAGATTTATAAACTACAGGCACCTCCCCATTTATGCATGGATTATGTTCCTGGGTACTGCATGTGTATATGAAAATGTATACAGTGGGGAACACCATTTTAAAAGCCTGTAAACTCCCTCCAGCAAAATTCCACCAAACTCCACCACAATCGCTCCCTCCAAACCTCCTTTCTCCAACTCCCAACTCTCCACAGGCCTCAAAGGTCAGTGCAAAGGCTTATGGGAGTTCTAGCTGTTTCCCCGCCATTTCGGCAGTTTTCCCACTCTTTTCTGGCCGTCTTTGCCCTTTCCATGCCTTTCTGCAGTTTAAATAGATTTTTTATTTCCTGGTGCTCCGCATATACGTTGTCGCACGAGTCAAAATTGCGTAAATGGCAAGACGCCTGTACCTCACAACCAAAAGTGACCATAGCGGTGTATAATAAAGATTAAATAAAGTAAACTACAAGAAGATTACAGACCTGGTAAGCTAAAACAAATTATTTCTATTATTGCACAATTGTTATTTCATAAAATGCCTGGGCTGGGTAACACTTTAGGGGAAACCTTAAACAAATAAAAAATGCGTTGAAAGGTGCCTAAATATCCAGATGTTAGCACTTGCCTAATTTCAGTTGGTAACTGATTCCAGAGTATTGGAGCTTGGCTTCTAGTTCATACTAAGTGCACCTCTGAGGCATGTGGTACTCTCAGCAGTGCTCTATCTGAAGAGAATAGTTATCAGGCAAGGATATAGGCACAGGACGAGGCAGTTCTTTTCTTCCATGATGGAATTCAAGATTCTCCCACCCAAGAACTGACCAAGAGCTGCTCAGCTTCAACCAGCTTTCTTACTGCATCATGTTCAGTAGTAACATCGCTGTGGCTTACCAGGATGGAGGGGCTAAGGTGATGGCAAGTACAGCACAGTGCACATGGTAGAAACCAATCTGGGTCTCCTGATGGTGTGTTTGCACCATGCCAGCCTTGCTGTTGCATTTCCCTTTCCCATCCCGATAAGCTGCAGTGATGCCAATAGATGGAGGTCAAGTGAGTGCCACTGCCCTGCTCCACCGACCATCACTAACCGTATGCCTTCACATCATACCCCGAGGCTTTGTTGCTCATGAATAAGATCCTCACAGCTAGCTTAGTGTTCACTCAAATGTTTGATCAGGCATCCATGTATATATGAGTAAGGTTGTGATACCCCTGTGGAGATCTTTGTGGTTTCCTCCTGGTTGAAAGTGATGAAAGGGGTACGCAGGTGTTCCTTTCCCCCATTGCAGATCCTTGTGGACCTATGGACTGCGTCACATACTTTCCTCTTTCTCCTTCATTTGCTTTATTTCTATCTTTGAGTGCGACTCATCTCAAGACAATTATGACTTGGTTACTTTTTCTGTCGTTTGTTTCCAGTGAAGGTACATTCAGAATAATTTCATGTGTGTGCATGCACGGCATAATTTAATAAAAAAAATCTTATAAGGTAGTTGTGAAAAGAAAAATAGAAACGGAAACCTCCTCAATTATAAACACTAATTTGCATTCACCGACGATCACTGCAGAAATATGAAAATATTGTTAAGATGATACCAGCGAATGGCTGTTTCTGAAAAGTGGCTGAAATGTTCACAGTGGTTCAAAATAGTTGGTATTATTCATTATTTCTGTTGTGTCTCATTGACCTTTACAGTTTATATACAGCAATATAAATTGTGGGTGCAGTGCAGGCTACTCCACAACTGAAGCAGGGGCCAGCATAGATGCCAACTGGATTCCTTGTTCTGGTTTGACACCCTTTGTCCCACTATTGCCATGTTTTCAGTGGCAATTTTCTTCTGCTTTCTCTCTCTCTCTCTCTCTCTCTCTCTCTGTGTGTGTGTGTGAGATGGAGGCAGAATTGGAGAGAGAACAGCATACAGGAAATCGTGTCCAATCTTCTGCCTCCCTAATTTACGGCTAAGATATGCATGAAACAGTCTCAAAACTGATTAACTGCCTTGCATGAAATTTCCTTTGCTTTATTGAAAGCCCAGCTGTCAAGCTGAAGCATGATTTATTCCCATCAATCCTTCAGACTCCAATTCAACACACACACACACACACACGAGAGAGAGAGAGAGAGAGAGAGAGAGAGAGAGAGAGAGAGAGATGGTTTTGTTGGCAGAATAACCGTGATGCTCAAGGACTGTTTGCATCCGTGTTGGACTTTCTTTTCCCTTCCTCAAAATCTAGTTGCTCATAGCATCAGAAACAAAAGATCCACAGAAAGCTGAGATCCAAAATTTCAGAACGTTTCTTTGGGGGAAAATCTGTCCATTTCTCATGTTCACTTGGCAGCTGTCTAGTGTGGAATCAATCACTCAGTTCTAGCCCATTATGTTCTGAGGGTTTCAGTTAAATGAATGAATAATTGTGGTCCCCACCCCCCAAGACTAAGTGCATTGGTCAGAAGAGTCACATTAGAGTGGGGCGGGAAAACCTTTGGCCTGTGTGTCCAGTTGGGATCCTAATTTGCCCTACACAGCCATTTCCCTAAAATCACACCCATCTGACTAATCTACCCCTGATGTCAAAAGACAGAATGTAGCACGTGGTAGTCTCATAATGTTTTCAAGATAAGAAGAATTGCAAACTCCTGCACTCCCTCCTCACAAAGATTTCACAGATGTTTTCACTGCCTACTCCTTTTTTATGGGCAGTTCCATCCCCAACATGAAAAGAATGGCTGAAGATATTGGCACAGCATTATTCTGAACCAACCAACGCTTCTAAACATTGATCCATTCTGGACATTACAAGGACTTATAAGGCTGTGCCCAGGTCTGGTTTCCCCTAAGAAGGGGTGCAGCTTTGCTGATGGGAGGGGCCAACCAGAGAGCAACCTTCATAAGCCTATCACGTGACTTCATGGGGGGAGGGGAATGATTTGAACTAGATATATCAAGAATCACTCAGCTCTACACCAGTTAGGTGATGCACCTTGTGAATGGCTCACATGTTTTGGGACCAATCCATACCACAATTTTTATTTAATCCAGGGCTGGAGTTCAATAAACCTTTGATTCCCCTTCCTCTTTGAAATAGACCATATTGGTCTATTGGCGAAGATCCTCCAAGTCTTGGTTGGGGTCAGTGGGTCTGAACACTTACCCTTTTCCTCAGTGCTTACAAAATTCTTATTTGCAATAAAAAGTGCCCCATTGTATCATTTTGATTCTGGCTGTCTCAGTTCAGGGGTGCCTAGCTTTCTTTAGAGTACGCGCTATCATTGGGCCCTGCCCAGCCATGTACTCCAGCTTCTTCAGGATGAGGGCACGAGCTGTAGAAATTGGACTATAGGGGCAGTTATATTTTTCTCTGACAGGTTCATCTTTTCTGAATAAGAATATTAAAATAACTACAGACCACTCTGGCTGAACTCTCTGTTCTTATATCCCACCCTCACTGCTACATAAATATAGAAAACTTTTAATAATACCACCTAATAGGGGGGAAAACTCAACCGCTAACCTACCTCACAATATTGCTGCAAAAATAAAGAGAGCAGGGGAGAACAATATGCACAGCCTTGAGCTTCTGGGAGTAAAAGCAGGATGCAAATATATTTGGCTTTTCCAGACCATGTAAACAGAAATGAAATGCACAAAGTCACAGAAGCAGCCTCCTCGCTTCCTTGCTTGAACTGCAACCATCCTGATATCTGACAGCAAAATATTTTTTAAAAAATTTTGCCCACCCTGATGAACTGAAAAAGAAACAACTCCGCACGTGAGTAGTTTTGGAATTCAGAAAGCGCCTTCTCACTTGGTATAACCTGAAATCCTGTAAGCTTGTTCATTGCTTAGCTAAACCAGGAGATGCTAACTTATGGTCCTCTGCATGTTGTTGCACTCTAGCTTCCATCCTCCCAAGCCAACATGGCCCGTGGTCAGGTATGTCAGGAGTTGTAGTTCAATCGTATCTGGAGGGCCACAAGGTAGCCACACTTGCCTTATACTTTATACTGCAAATGTTTCCTCTGAACAAGTGGGAAGCCAAGAAGAACCACATTAAGAATGGATGTGCAGCTAAAGCTACAGACCCACAGCACCTTTGTTGCCCTTTCATGAGAGCAATTAACAGGAAGAGGGCTACAGACTCTTAGCATTATTTGAAGTCTAAGGTTTTCTGAAGATTTCTATCCTGTTGCCTCTGCTTTGATTCTCCAAAGTCCTCACTATTCCCTGTACAGCAATAACTCTTTCAACTCAAATTTATGTATTGAATCGTGCTGAACCATTCTCTGTCGGGCCTCTTAGCTGGTATCTGAGAGCAGCTTACAACACTGCATTTCATTTTACAATGTTGGAAATCTGAGATAAACCCCAGAGGCTTCTGGAACTCATGATAAGTGGGAAATTGGTACTGGGTAATTTGAAATACAAACTCTCCCAGTTCAGAAAACCACAGCCCCAGACACAACAGGTGACTCCAAGTTCTGGTCCTGCTCAAAAAAGGGTTCACCTATACAGAATAATTTACCACAGCAGACATCTCCAGTTGGGACTGTAGGGAAAATGGGGTGAAATTTTCTGTGCGGAGAGGGTGGTGGCGTGGACATGAGAATGTATTAGAAAGCTGTTCTAATAGGAATTCTAATGGAATGGAGGCCCTCAGAAGGTGGTGGACCTTCATTGGAGGTTTTTAAGGAAAGGTTGGATGGCCATCTGTCAGGGGTGCTTTAGTTGTGATTTCTGCATTTCAGGGGCTTGGACTAGGTGATCCTCAGGATCCCTTCCAACTCTACAATTCTGTGATTCTGTTTATATGAAAGCTGCTTTTGAATGTATGCAGGTCCTCGGGAACAATGTGGGATATGGGGTTGTATCTGACTAAGTGGAATCAGGGAGACTGAAGCTAGTCAATACTACCTGCAGTAGAGACACTCTCACTTGGACTTTGCTGGATACAACCCATGGCAGGGAGGGCTCTAAGGGGTGGGTGATCAGCAGAGATCAGACACCTTACCTTGCACCAATAGAGGTGCTCTCTGCTAACACAAAACCACACTAGATACAACACTATGTAAATAGAGACGTGTTTCAAAAATCACTTCCGAACCCTTAGTATTTTTGTTCCAAACTGTACAAACCTCCACTTCTAAGATTTGCAGTCTTAAATCAAATGTGTCACTCTTCAGAATCTTGAATTAATTAGCCATGGTACAAAAAAGGGGTTTTTTTGTTTTTTAAATCATTACTTTAATTGCAAAATTGAGTATGTACTTGAAATGAAAGCATAACAACTGTACTGGTGAGATAATCAAGTTTTCTTTAACCTTTCATGATTTTAATGCATTCTGGAATAAAGTAGTATTTATAGCAGTGGTAGTTGATACACCCACTCTATAGAGCAAATTCTTTTATAATGTTCTTTGCTAGTCATTATCATTAGTAGCTACTTTAGGATACAATTCCTGTTTACTTGGAATAAAGCCCCACTGAACTCAGTAGGGCTTACCTCTGGGTAGGCATGGAATCACTTACTATGATATCACTATTTTTCACTCCTGACCAATATACTAGCATAATTTGAAGATATATACAACTCTTTGAGCCAAAAAATGGCAATTTTCTATTATCACAAAATACATTTTCAGTGGGCCAGAATTGTTTGGTGGACAATGCTAGACCATCAAAAAAATCTCTCCCCCCCCCCCCAGTATTGTGAATAACATTACAAGAATCTCCATAACTGTTCAGACCCAGAGGTATTTAAAATGGCAGCACCCATAATGTACTTTCAGCCACAGTTACTGCAGGGATCGGAGATTTGTGTCTCTCCAGATGTTGCCAAACTATAACTTCCATCACCCCTGACTATTGGCCATGTTGCCTGGGGTTGAATGGGAGTTGGAGTCCACACATTGCTATTTTTCTAGAAAAAGAGGTGCTGGAACTCATCATGCACACCTCTCTTGTTGTCCCATAATGGCAGTGGCGCCCACCTGAGATATGTGGGAACTGAGTTCCAGCTGGAAAAAAAAGCCCTGGAGTCCAGCAACATCTGGAGGGTCTCAGTTTCACCACTCTTGTTTCAATGAGCATAATAAGAAACAGTGTGGGTCAGATGAAAGAAATGAATGTTTCTTCACACTAACACCAGTAGCTGTTTCCTTTGATGTTGGGCTGTAGCCTATTGGTTTGGATTGTAGTAGTCAACATTTTCTGGTGCATAATCTGCTGACCAAGATGGGAGTTTCCACTGTTATGGGAAGAGGTACTGGGGGGTTGTTTAAAACAGGCCAAAGAATAAGAATGAGAGAAGGCACAGGGTTAAAAAAAGGCTTTACCTTTACATTACCTAAATTATGGATTATCCTAGGCTGGTATTCTTGCTTTGAGTGAGGAGTGGCCAAGGGAAAAGAAACAACCTTTTCCAAAGGATTTTGTGTGCTACTGATTTACACTACAGTGCTACACCCCAGAGGCTGAGATGGTACTATGTGGACATGCCTTCAGGCAAGGTGAAATACTCTGCTTTCCATCACAGGCAGCCTATGGCTCTTGAACTGGCAATACTAGCAGATTTCATTCCAAAAAGAGAGGCACACTGCACGTGTCTTGAGAGTGCTTATGGAAAATGCTTTTTCATCTTAAGCATTCCAGCCTGAGATGGAGACATTCTAAAAAGCGCTGAAAGCTTTTCTTGCAAAACTTTGCACAATAGTAAAAAGTTTAGTGCTTTGAGAGTATAGAAACAGAAGTTGAAGTTACCCACTTGTAACAAAGCACTGTCTTCTTGGAAATGTTCCTCATCAGCAATGAACCTTTGGTCTTATGTAAGCCCAAGAGGCTACTTCTACTGCTTATCAAGGCAGCTGACAGCATCCTTGAATCAATAACGGGTTTGCACAAGTTTCTTTTCTGTAATGAACATTCTTAGAGGTAGCAAGAGATTGACAGATGTTCCTTTTGACCAGCTGCTGAGATTTGCTGTGACAGATGTGAGCCAGATAAAAGGCAGTTTGTTTAAGAAATGAAATGCAGGCAATCTGAACAATTTGGTTGTGACTTTCTTTTTTTATGAGTGCCTTATGTATTTCCATGTATGTTGAATAATAAAATAAACTTGCCAGCAAATGCAACTCACAATTTGCAGCCTAATTCAAATCTAGTATATTTGGAAACCATGCCAGATAATTCAGGTGGCGTTTACCACCAAGAATACATGCTTAGGATTACTGTGTTGTTGTTGTTGTTGTTGTTGTTGTGTCATTTCTATACCACTTTGTAATTTTAAGGAAAAAATCTCAAAATGCTTTACAATACATTAAAACATAAAATAAAACAATCCAGAATGAAGCATTACTGAAGAAAGTCAATATAAAGTATACATTGAAAGCAAAAGGAAACTGAAATATTATCTTGAACATTTCAAAACAAAATATTACTAAAGGAAATCAAATATAAAATGCACATTTTAAACAGCATAATTAACAAGAGAATAACATATTATCATAAGCATGGACCTTATCTGCTGCTGTTGCTGCTAGTCCTGCCGATGGTGGTTCATGGTGGGCAACAGCTGTGGAAGCTCAGGCATAATAATAATAATAATAATAATAATAATAATAATAATAATAATAAATTATTTATACCCTGCCCATCTGGCTGGGTTTCCCTAGCCACTCTGGGTGGTTCCCAACCAAATATTAAAAACACAGTACAGCATTAAAGATTAAAAACTTCCCTAAACTGGGCTGCCTTCAGATGTCTTTTAAAAGTAAGATACTTGCTTATTGCCTTGACATCTGATGGGAGGGTGTTCCACAGGGCAGGCGCGACTACCAAGAAGGCCCTCTGCCTGGTTCCCTGTAGCTTATCTTCTCGCAGTGAGGGCCAGAAGGCCCTTGGCGCTGGACCTCAGTGTCCGGGTAGAACGATGGGGGTGGAGATGCTCCTTCAGGTATACAGGACTGAGGCGGTTTAGGGCTTTAAAGCTCAGCACCAGCACTTTGAATTGTGCTTGGAAACATACTGGGTCTACACTAAGAGACAGCCAAGATGGAATCTGGCCTCTTCAGCAGTATCAGCCTTTTTAGCTGGAGTCGATCAGGGCCCCGCCCTCCTAGACCAGGTGGAAAAGGGCCTGCAAGGCAGGGAGCAGGTCCTCCAGGACCTGCAGCCAAGAATGGTTTCTTAGGATTGCAGCTTAACAACCTCCTCCCGTGCATGTTTACTTGAAATGAAGCTCCACCATGGTCAATGGGAGTGACCACAGGCTGCCTGGCCCACTTCGCTGCCTGATGCAAAAATGGGAAGGTGCTGTCATATGCATGCACTCAACCTTGCCACAGTCTCACTTACTGGGTCTTGGGAAGGTTCTGTGTAATTTTGCAGGGCTCTCGCCAGTAGCTGCTGCAACTGCTTCTCCTTGCTGCTTCTGTTTTGTGTGGGCAGTCCTGTGGAGGCGCCCCTTGGATTCCACTGCCTGAGGCGTCTGTCTCAGTCTGCCGCATGGACAGACCGGCTCTGGAAGTTACTCTCAAGTAAGTGTGGAAAGGACTGCCAATGTAATCAGTGTAACTTAAATTAGTCACGACTAACACTACGCACGGGACGTGGGTGGCGCTGTGGGTTAAACCACAGAGCCTAGGGCTTGCCGATCGGAAGGTCGGCAGTTCGAATCCCCATGACAGGGTGAGCTCCCGTTGCTCGGTCCCCACTCCTGCCAACCTAGCAGTTCGAAAGCACGAAGTGCAAGTAGATAAATAGGTAAACAGCGTTTCTGTGCGCTGCTCTGGTTCAACACATGGCCACATGACTCGGAAGCTGTACACTGGCTCCATTGGCCAATAAAGTGAGATAAGCGCCGCAACCGCAGAGTCGGCCACGACTGGACCTAATGGTTAGGGGTCCCTTTATATTCACTAACACTACACAAAACTTATCAGGATGTACAGTGGTACCTCGGGTTACATACGCTTCAGGTTACATATGCTTCAGGTTACAGACTCCGCTAACCCAGAAATAGTACCTCGGGTTAAGAACTTTGCTTCAGGATGAGAACAGAAATCGTTCTCCGGCAGCGTGGCAGCAGTGGGAGGCCCCATTAGCTAAAGTGGTGCTTCAGGTTAAGAACAGTTTGTCCTGCATTAAGAACAGTTTCAGGTTAAGAACAGACCTCTGAAACGAATTAAGTTCTTAACCCGAGGTACCACCATACATTGTTATTAAGGTCCTGACAGACTGTCCTAGTGTGGCTAGTAAGGTAGATGTGCTCCAGGCATTTATTTATTTATTTAGAAAAGTATTTATATGCCATCATTTATATTCTGAAACATCAGGATGGTGTAGAGCAATAAGGTATCATTAAAAACAGCACAGAAATGATTGGGCGGTCAAACAAGCTTCAAACAGCTGCATAGACACGTCAGCATAAAAAAAAGTCTTCAGGAGACATCTGAAAGTGAAAAGTGAGGATGCCTGCTGAACCTCAGCTGGAAGAGTGTTCCACAGCATTGGGATTGCAGTGCTAAATGGTTGGCTGGTAGCCGAGGCCATTCGGGACTTTGTAACATGGGAGCAACTCACCGCACTTCTCTGGATGATCTCAGTGAAAGCACTGGGATATAAGGGCGCAGGTGTGCCATTTATCACTGGGGCAATGAGGGAGAAAGTATGTGTACATAATAAGGGATGGAAAAAGTACAGATTCCTTTATATTTTATGACATTCTTGCACCCAAAAGCCATCTTTATGGTAGATATGGCCCCTAGTGCTGAGATTCTCATTCTCCTTAATTGCTTCGGGGTACTACAAACCATGAACTGACATTCTGAAGAAATCTATACTTCTATAGCTTTGTGGGCTAAATATCGCATTGCTCCATTCACGATTTCGCACCATTTAGCAGGCAGAGCAGGAAGGCATATGTCCCTTTAGCATATCCTGCTGCATAGATTCGAAAATGGAAATCCCCATGAAACAGAATGTTTGTTTGTTTGTTGCAGAGCTGAGGGCCATAAATGGCACAGATGCATTTTATAGTCCTTTCTGGTGTGTGGAATATGTCTGCTCCCCAAATGTCCAGATCGATTAATCCAAAGGGCATTTGCTCAGCTGTCACACTTTGAGCATTGCTTAAAGTTAAAAAGGTTAAATTAAAATTTACTATAACGGAAGGCCAAGGTAAACTATAAATCCTAATAAAAACAAAACAGACTTTTCTCTTTATAATGAAAAACTGTGTGATATCCTAGCTGAATAATGAATTTCTAGAACTGTGCATTTCTTCACTCAGAGGTCACAGTAGTATCGCCATGAGACTTAATCTAGTAGCAAATTTTTCAGGAGCAAGCGTAGAAATTGGAAAAGCATGGAAACCTTTGATTGAAGAACTATTTCTAATGACATGGGAAATCACCAAACCAATAACATTAACCCAGAGGGCAGAATAATGAAATGATGTCGAAGTAATGATTTAATTGGATTATTTGCTAAAATATTCATTGCATTATAATAGATAACACTGAAGTATTTTTCCTCTGGCACTGCAATCCTATACTACTTACCTGGGAGTAAGCTCAATTGAACCTAATGGGGCATACTTCTGAGCAGATCTGCATGCTGTAGTATTGCACTGTGTTTTCAAAATTTAGGCTGCAATACTGAACATACTTAATAGGGAGTAAAACCCACTGAGCAGAGTAGTGACTTACTTAAACATCCACAGTATATTTCTGTGTACTCTGTGTATGAGGGCATAAGTGTGTGTATCTAATCTGCAAATTGGTGGGTTCAGATATTTCCAGATTTTTTTTTATTTTTATTGCAATTTATTTCATTGTTTAATCCTTAGAAATCAATGTGACTTCTTATGTTCTGCAGTTAATTGTATTGTGCAATAAATAAATAAATAGTGGAGAAGAAGCAAATGAAGTGAGGAAGACGACCCATCTCTACATGAGCAGAACCATTTCCATTGGGGAGGATCAGCATAGAGCAAAAAGGGATCCCGTTCCCTCCCGAAGAGCCAGTGTGGTGTAGTGGTTAAGAGTGGTGTATTTGTAATCTGGTGAACTGGGTTCACTTCCCCGCTCCTCCACATGCAGCTGCTGGGTGACCTTGGGCTAGTCACACTTCTTTGAAGTCTCTCAGTCCCACTTACCTCACAGAGCGTTTGTTGTGGGGGAGGAAGGGAAAGGAGAATGTTAGCCACTTTGAGACTCCTTCGAGTAGTGATAAATCCAAACTCCTCTTCTTCTTCTAAGTGGCCCTTGGCACACGTACACACACACACACACACACACACACACACAAACGTTGCATGGAATGGTGTTATCTTGTGTATGCTTCCCCTAACCATAGTTTTCCTGCCTGGGGTCCAAGTCCACAAATTACTTAAGGTCAGGGTTGCAGTGCATGCACACAAAGGGGAGAGGATGCCACTTGATGGACTGTGCCTAGAGGTCACAGTTTCATATTGGTAGTCTGGAACTGGATAACATTTCACCTCAATTTCATTTGGAATAATAGAATTGTATTGTTGGAAGGGACCAAGAGGGTCATCTAGTCCAACAGCCTGCCATGCAGGAATCTTTTGCCCAATGACCCTGAGATTGAGTCTCGTGCTGCAATGGCTGAGCTGGTATAATTGCTTAATTCTTTTTAATAAAAAAAGCATGCAAATGTAATTAAGCATTGGACAGTATCTGACAATGCTAAACCTGCAACAGGTGCAGCAGCTGCATCCGGTGTGTGTGTGAGACATTTGGAGAACATCTTCCAGGTATGCATCTGATGGGGATTACAATAAGCAACTTCAAATTGGAATTTAATTGGTGGCTCTGCCTCATTTAATTGGGAGGGGAAGTGAGCAACCTTGAAGGACAGGCTTGAGGGAGTCAAAATGGGAAATGGTCCAAGAAGGGGTGTGGAGGGAATCAAGTCTGACTGGCAGGTTTAGCAGAGCTGTGCCTGGGTTAAGGATAGGCAAATTTGTCAGTTTCAGTTTTCATTTTCCAGGCTTAAACTCTTTTCTCTATATTTCCAAATCAAGTTGAGAATTATTATAATTTTTTTAAGTTCTCATGAAAATTTTGTAATAATGCATTTTTATATGCAACTTTTCTTAACATACACGTTTTGTCAAAGCAATTTCCTTCATATCCATTTTCAATGTTATTTTCAATAATGTTGGTATCCATCTGTCTTGAGTGACAATGGAATGCGCCTCCTAGGGTGAAGTCAAACAGCTGGAGAATCACTGTGGTTGCAGAGTCCGGTAACTCATAACTGCTGCCTCCTGCATTGCTTTTGCTGCAATAGCAGCACCAAAGTGACCTCTCTGGTAGTGTGTGTGGAGATCCTGGGCTACCCAGACAACAAGACTCCCCTCTTGGCCTTGCTGATGTGGTCCAAAGGAAAGCAGAGCAATACATTTGGCACCAGCTTGGCTGCAGAAGTTGCCAGAAGGAAGCATACAAGGTGCCATCCAACCGACTTAGGGACTGCACTCTGGATTTGTGTAGGGTTTACTCTGTATTGTTTTCTTCCCTGTATGTCATACCTGGGACCTTATTTGATACAGCAGGCAGAGAAAGGTGGGAAGGCAGGACTGGGAAAAGAATCCGTGGATTTGGCCATGGCTGCTCTCTCACCCACCCCTTCCCACATCAAGATATTTAAAGGTACAGCATGGATCGCTAACCTGCACCTTGTCTGCTCAATCTGAACAATGCAGGAGAAGCGGATTAAAAGGTCAACCAGCTGGGGAAATAGGCATACTGATGAAGAAAGCTCTTAGAGAAGGGGGGTGTATTTTGAAGCTCTCCAAAAGTTAATTTGACAAGGCTGCCAGCAGCTACTCCTACCCCTGGCTCCTTTTGCCGGGAGAGAACATGCTAGCATTGGTTACTTCTGTTAGAAGCAGATTGGAACTGAAGTTCCTCAAAGTACACTCCTTGTATTTATTCAAAAATTCCAGTCAGCCTTTCCTTTTATTTCCTTGACAGAACATCTTATTTCCATTAGGAAGCTAATGGGGTTTAAGAACATACTTGTCAGGGTCATTTAGTTCCATTTTATGTAACTCAACATCAGTTCCTTCATTCAACACCCTCGCCCCTTTTTGTCGTCTCGGTATGGTGGAAATATTGCCTGGCTTATTCAGTGTAACCTTGTTTGCTTCATGTTTATCCTGTTTGTGTACCGAGTTCAGAGTGGAAGCAGAAGCTCCCATTGGTTTTTACAAACTCCTGGCTCTGGGGTGTGATTAATCCAATGTGTAGACTGCTTTTCACCTGGTGTGAACTCTAGAGGGTTTTTTAATCCTCATTTACCCGACAAACATTTTTTTCCTGCTGATTATTGTGCCTATAACTGGAAGTACTTTTTGGTATGTGACACTTGGCACTGTGGAAAATGGTAACATATATGTCCTACTTCCCCCAAGGAAAAGTGCTTTCAAGATTTATGTCTTTGTATAATGTGCTATGAAATTGTTAGACTAACCCTAATGGCCAATTTTATGTGCTGCTCATATTACCATAATCTGAAGGGCAATTAGCTGACTGTCATTATTAGAGGTCTGTGCCAACTGCAAAATTCCTTGGGACCTAAGGGGGAGTCTCATGTTCTGGAATCTTTTGATTGGTTCAAAACACAATATTGATTGTCATATTTTCTCTTGCTTACTGGAAGTTGAAATATAAATAAACCACAGCATCAAGCATTCATTTGCACTATAATGCTAGATATCTTAAATCACGGCATATGGGCACTGTCAGGAGGGAGGGTGCCAGTTGGGTGGAAAAAATGATCTACACTTCCCATGTAGCCAGAATATTAATACACCCTTCTAAGCAGTATTGTGCATGGTTTATTCTCTATGTATTCCAAAATATCTGTGTATTCTGTGCTCAGGTATCTTTACTGCATCACAGGTGGTGCTGTGGTCTAAAGCACTGAGCCTCTTGGGCTTGCTGTTCGGAAGGTTGGCAGTTTGAATCCGCTCGACGGTGGTGAGCCTCCACTGCTCCATCCCAGCTTCTGCCAGCCTAACAGTTCGAAAGCACACCAGTGGAAGTAAATGGGTATCGCTGAAGTGGGAAGCTCCCCACCCCCAAACAGCAACAAAAAAACACCCTTTGCTGAAAATGCTTCACTCAGTTTACAAGACCTCTCCTTGCTGTGTTCTTTTTAAGTTTGATGTCTGTTAGATGGAAGGGGGTAAACTACAAATTATTCTGGTTTACATTTTAATTGGAGCTGGAGAAGGAGCCTTTCAGTGCTTACCTCTTATTTAGAGCAACCATTACAAACCTTGGCTGGATCTACACATATAAAAAACAACAACGCTAAGGGGGGAAACGTATATAGCGCTTGATGCAATTTTCCATTGACTGCTGTACAGCACCCCCTGGTGTCACATTTTTATAATGTTGTAACTTACCAGTACAATTAGTCCCTTGTGAACTGGGTCTGAACCTGGTTAGTTTAAGTGCGTGTCATGCGCCTCTCAGCTTTGCCAGACTCTAGCATGGTCTGGTGGCCAGATGGACCAGGAAGAGGAGCAGATTGGGGGCTGAATGGCTGGCACCAAGGGATGGAGGATGAAGGTCCTCTCCTTTTGGTTCTAGAGGTGACTCAGAGGTGCTGGTTCTTCCCCCTGCCCTTCCGACAGAGCACAGAGCCTCCTCAGAGAGCAAAAAGACATAGGGAAGGGCTTAGCAAGAGGAGATGGCAGTGGATATGGAGGTAGAGGGACAGGACACAATCTTGTTGCCAAAACCTAGGTGCTATATTCATAGGTGAGATCATTTGCATCTGCCCAGATAGAGCGCAGATCAACAGACTTATAGGGCAAGAGAGTTCTGTGAGTGAGCTTTGCCTGCTTCATATTTAAAAGCTTGGTGGGAGGGGCATATCAGCTGCTGGGACATCTTTGTAGCTCCTATTTGGTTATGAACCTCATGGAATCTGGACCTTGTGATCTCTTCCTTGCCTACACACGACAGTCATTGTGTTTTGGTTTGGGAACGTGACAACATGAGGCACTTGCACTTCCTTTCTGCATTATGTCCAAAGCACAGTTTGGACACAGTTATTCACTCTTTCTAGGAACTCATGGGAAACTGTTGTTATTGTTGTGTGGATGGGTGGATGCTAGATTGAGCCCTCTTAACACCATACTATAGTTCCTTTAGTTGTTTGGGGAGAGGGGACCATGATTGTTTTCTATGCAGTTATGCTCTGAAACACCTAATTATACATATGTGTCACTTTGGGTATAGCTTTATAGGCTATTTGTATAAGAACCAGGCCACAGAATTCTCAGGTGAAAGGAAAATCAATCTTATGATGGAGGTGCAGGATTCTTGAAAAACATGTAGCTGACATCATTAATACTTACAATCAAATAATTACACACACACACACACACACACCCAAAACAGCTGCCCAGAGAAAAACTAAGCAAACACTAACATTGCTCTTCTGAAGGGGAACCAAATGCTGACAGCTTTGGAAGGTGTATATTCCATTTTATGGTAGGTTGGAGAGGCTGACGAGAAGAACATTTGTTATTTGATGAGTTTTGACATGCTTCAGAATGTAGCAAAGGGATGTTTCTGCTGGGGGGGTGCCTTTTTAAAAATGGAAATACTATATTCATGACGTGAGTTTTGTAACAGATGTCAAGTATAGTGAAGAGAAGTATAATTACCTTCCTTTTATTGGCATGTCAGAGGTTTTTTGGGGGGTGGGGTGGGGGAGTAAGACACACACACATTCTTTACTGAGTTTCTTTTTGCCAGAACAGTGTAGATTTCTGCAAATCTGTGCTTGGGAAACTACTGAAAGGTGCGATGATGCTTGATCAGTACATGGGCAGCAGGGGTTTGGGGGGAGGTTGCTCTGTTAGAAGCTTACTTGCTCCAATATAGCCCCCCTCCTCCCGCCTATGCTGCTTTGATGCCCAATTGCTGCTGCTTTCTGTGTATGCTTCATCACAGCCAGAAATTTCGTTTTCAAGGCAAGCCCTCCTGGGGCTCATGTTGATGCATTCAGTGACCAGCTCCACATGGTGATTAGGCTTGTCAGCTCTCTCTCCTTGGTCTGAAGTTTCATGATATCAGCCTCCTTTTCAGAGTCTCCAGAGGAAGGAATAAAATCTAAGAATGAGGAATCATAATAGAATGGGCAGGCTGCTTTATTCTTGGCTTGATTTCTGTTATTACCTCTGCCTCCATATCCATTGAACTCCACCCCTGAGGTCCTTCCCCCTGGCCTTCCGGCGGGCATCTTCTGCTCCCACCATGTGACACTAAGCGCCATCTTTGTCCTACTAGGCTCTCTATACTAGCCCTTGTGAACTGCCAGGTACAGCCATATCTCTTTGACCTGCTCTAACTCTTTGGCCTGGTGGAAATGAGAAAATTGAGGCCTAAGCTGATAGAGTGAACTGAGTGAACTGTGGCACTGCAGGCTGCAAATGGCATGTGTTTATGTTTGTCGCCTTTTGCATATGCTCCTACATAGAAAGTTCAGTATTAACCAAAAGCTAGCACAGTAGCTTTGTTTGTTAATTCAGTGAAGGTTGTTATAGAAGGGAACATTTTTTAAAATCCCCACCTGTAGCTCAAAAGTGATAGAAAATACTTTCTGTAGAACCAAAGAGAGGGTCAGTGGTAAATTTCTGTATTATTCCGCCACCACCTCCTCCTACAGGAGTAGTCCAGGCCTTCAGATATAATGAACCTTACACTTTGCAATCTAACTGGCCTGACTGCAATCCAATGGCCTGACTTCGTGCAAGGTATGTTTCTATGTACATCAATCTGCCCAATCAGGGTTTTGTTTTTCCCCCAGCTGAAACTCAGTTCTGGCACCTCTCAAGTGGGCATCATTGCCATTATAAGAAAACAAGGGAAGTGTTCATGGTGAGTTCCGGCACCTCTTTTTCTAGAAAAATAGCACTCCAATAAATGCTCCAGCCGCAGGACACTGGATTTTAAGATGAAGCGGTGAGGCCTATTTCATCCATGCATAGCAATTACACCCAAGCAAATCCGTAATTGTTCTGAAGTGATTTTGTAAGCCTATCAAAGTGAGCTGTATAGCTGTTACTCTGAAGTAAGCCCCATTGCGTTTGACCCGGTGGTACTGCCCACGAAGGAAGTATGCATAGGATTGCTGCAGATGTGCCTGTCTGTTACACAAAGTAATAGCCTTCTCAGAATGTGTGTTCTGATGTTCAGCCCAGACACTTTGGGCTGAGGTATTGTTTGGGTTTTTTGTTAAGTGTGTAAGTGTGTGTTGTTTGCTGTTGGTTTTTTGTATCTTTATTCTAGAGTTTGCAGTTATTCATGTGGAAATTGTCCAGATCGGTTTTGTATTTTTTTAATGTTTGATTTATTATATATGCCTACTTTTTATGTTTTAGTTATGCATTTTTTCATGTTGTAAGGATCCTTGACCATGGTTTGAACTGTGGGAAGGCAGCATACAAATAAAAGTATGTGTGCATGTATGCAGTGCTTTTTTCAGGAGGGATGACACACAGGGGTATGCATACCCCTAAACATTTTGTGAATCTTTGTACTTTTGTCCATTTACTGTATTCAGTAAATTTACTGTATTTTACTGTATTCAGTAAATTTACTGTATTTTGTCCATTTACTGTGATTCTGGAGTCACTACGGAACAAGCAAGAAATGCATTATTCTGGGCTACCAAAGGGGGCGATAGAGCACCTTGTAAAGAAGGTGCTGGAAGGCTGAACTAATATATATATATATATATATATATATATATATATATATATATATATATATATATATATATAAAACCCACCAACCTCAGGACAGATATATATATATTTCTTTGTTTGTGTGTTGCTCTCTGCTGCACAATCTTTATATTTGTAAGTAAAACAGATGATATTACATGAACCGGACAAGTCACCAATACGCTTTCCTCAGAGCAAAATGCAAATGCGCCCTGTGATTTCTGACGATCAGGGAGAATGAAAATCTCTCTCTCATTCATGCGCACACACATACACACACAGAGAGAGAGAGAGAGAGAGAGAGCGCACTATTTTAGGTTATCCACATTTTATCTTCTTTAAAGCAGCTCTTCAACTTTTCCAGAAAGTTCCTGCTGTGCACACATTCCTGGCTCAGCAGGGCCAGGCTCATTAGCAGGTTTCTGTTTGCCGAGAAGTGTCATTACCAGGGGCTCAAGCAGCAAGTTCAGCAACAACATGTTGGTTGAAGAGGAGAAAAGAAAAAAGCCACAACACTCTCACTTGGTAGAGGAAGCAAATCCTACTCTTAAGACAGGCAACTTATAAGGCTGCTGTAAGGCCAAACAAATATGCTCAAGGGAGTCACAAGCCCTTAACTGAGAGTAATTATTATTTGTTTGCTTCAACAGTTCCTTAATTATATTCCAGATTTCTAGTTCACTATTTCATATGAAATAGCAAAAAATAGGGTAATAGAACATCTTGTTTTTGTATAATCTTGGTATTTTTGTAGGAAGCTTCCTTGCTTTTTTTCTGGAGGGGACCCCTAAACATTTTGTGAATCTAGGTTTGGCCTCATTGAGGGGCAGTATTTCAATATGAGTAGGAAAATGAGAGTATCCCTAAACATTTTTTTTTAAACGAAAAAAAGCACTGGGAAGCTTTAACCTGATCAAAGGACTAGCCATTTTCAGTGTTAGTGCTGAGGCCTGAAACAGCCAACGCTATAATAAAGGAGAATGCCGTTGTTAATTGGCAGCATGGCTTTCCTTCAGATGAGAAAATCCCTATGTTTTTCCAGAGCTTACTTCCTCTTATTAATGGGCCTCACATGCAGAATAAAAACTTCAACTGCATATTTCTTCTGCTCATAAATAAACAATTCTTGTTTTCCCAAGAGTGTACCCCTATTTTACAATATTGATCCAGTGTCAGAAACACTAGATGAGAGGAACGCAGGTCTGCAAAGATGTCAGTCCAAAAGTGCAAATCAGTGCTGGATTAACCTGCACCAAGACACAATGGCTTCCATCTGGTTTAGAGGAGCCCATTCTCCACATCATGTATGATGGGATTGAAAATGCCATTGGCCCGATTGTTCCTCATGATGCCCCCTAAAAAGGCATAGGATATTAACAGCAGTGAGCAGCTATCATCACGGGTGAAACACACTCCCTTCTTTTCTTGCGAAAGAAACATCTGCCAGGCAGTACTCAACAGACACTTTACTTATTTATTTAACTTATGATACCCCCTCATAAAATCACTTCTCTGAGTGTTGTACAAAAAGAAGAGAAAGATACAATAAAATATTTAGGAATGATTGGCAGACAGGAGCTCAAAGCACAGCTCCTAGCACAAGAGCTGAGGCAAGCCAATGGCTCTTTGGCGCAGGAAAACATGTACTGAAGGAAGGACATTTTAATGAAGGGTAGAGATAGTTGAGGAATTGATCCTTGTAACTTTTGATACAACCTGGGTGGACCATGCTAACACCTGTCATTCAGAATTTAGCCTGCAATCCTAACCCCACCCAGTTACCATGGAAACTCAATAGGACTTACTTCTGAGTAGACATGGTTAGGCTTGCACTGTTCGTTATCCATGCTTTCTGAATGTTTCAAGGTTTGAAGGAAATTGGGATTGTTCAAGATCCTTTGCTTGCAACATTTTTGTTAAATGATTTTTTTTAGAACTTGAGCTTTCTCCTAACCAATTACTTGTTGAAATTCTGCAACAAAATTGAGGAGGGAGAAGAGGCAGCTCATTAGAGACTTGAGAGCTTAAAATGGAAACATTGTGGTTTGGGAATTATTTTAGTGAAGTGCCATTGTCTGTTTGTGGTCACCCTTCAGGAGCATACAAGAACAGGGTGGTGCAACATTGGGCTCCCATGATTTGCTGGCGGTATAAAACTTCCAGATTGGCCAGGCCTGGTATAAATGTCTTGAGCCTGGCCTTCTTCTCTTGCCTAATTGCAATAGTTTCTGTATGCTTCACTCTAGCTCTCAACTTCCATAGCGGAACCCAGCTAATGCTGAGTGTCCTGCTGACTGCTATCATAAAGTCTCCCTATGATTGCATCACAGGTTCTGTTGAAATGTCAGCTGCAGCTCAAGTTGTATAGTATGTTGGGTGGTATTCAACCAAATAGTTGTGCTAGTACAAGGATATTTGCCATTAGCACAATAGGAATTACCCCTCCTACCCTCCATGTGTGCCACATGTCATCTCCAAATGTTCTCTAGAGGGTTGGTGGAGGCCCTCAGAACAGATTTATGGGTTGCATGGTAGGGGAGATGGGGGAGAATATTCACTCTTGCATGGACGTAATTTTCTCCTTAGCACTATTCATTCTTTTACCTGAGTCTATGTTGTTACTCATATAACTTCCAAATAAGAAAATAATCCTGCATCAAAGAATAACAGCCATCTAATTATAGATTCTTTTTTTTTTGTTCACCCTTCCTAGAAATTGAAAAGTTCCAGAGTTCTGATGAGAAAAAGGAGGATGAAGAGAAAAAATACCTTGATGTCATCAGCAACAAAAATATAAAGCTGTCAGAAAGAGTATTGATTCCTGTCAAACAGTATCCAAAGGTATTGTAATACCTATATAATATAAGACAGACTGTGCTATTTTGATAGATGATTGTGGTTATGGTTATAATTAAATGCTGTGCTCAAAGTGCTAACTCAGGGCAGTATAAAAAGAGAATTAAAATGTATTCATGCCTCTTTATTGTTTCTAATAAGTGTTGGATCAATATTTCAGATTGGATTTTGAGGGAATACACATTGAGTTCAGACCAACTCCATTAAATTCAATAGGAGTTTGTACCCCTTTACTGTCCTCCCACCCCCCACATCTCTATCTCTTGGCTACCTTTACTCGTCATGTAAGGAGTTGATGGTGCTGGCACTGGTCCAGCCAAAAGGCTATGGCATGGCTAGGAGGAGGGGCTGGCAAGTGAGGAAGTACTGGGCGGGCTGTGGCACTGAGGCCCACATGAAAGTGGCCCAGGTTTTACTGGTGGGTCCTGGTTCACTGTTTGAAAAGCACTGGTTGAAAGGGAAATAAGAAACTTACTAGACACTCCTCTGAAAAATCCTCTCATATGATAATTTGGTTTCTTCCCACTTACTTGCCTTGAAGTAAAGAAAAATTTACATCTCAAAGGAAGCCAGTATTATTTTGAGCAAATTTGGAAGGTGCCACTTCTGCAAACCAAAATTCCTCAACACAGATCTGCATAACAAAGATCCAGGCAGGAGGTAGTAGTGTGTGTGTGTGTGTGTGTGTGTGTGTGTGTGTATGATGAAGTAAAGGAATGTTGCTTTCCCCTGTGCGGCCTTGTATTTTACACAAATAGTTGTTGTCCTGGCAGTATTCAAACTGAAATGGTAAACACCCCCATTTATCTCTAGTGCAATTTTTCCTGCTGATTTATTGTCACATGGTATTTGGCCTCACTATTGGCTTTGATTACACTCTCCACTTTTCACTTTATTCTTTCATCAGCAATAGCAATAAATTACAGTGGGTAAAAAAGCATATCGACCCAAATGAGAGGTATGTATAAAAAAAGAGAGAGAAGGAGAGGTGCATTGATTCCAAGATGGCATTTACCTCCTGAATTGTGAATATAAAATTGATGTAAAATAATCATCAAAATGGTAAAAGGCACTAGAAATAGGCATTGCTAGAGGACGGCTTGTTATTGCCTTGTTAGGATGTTGCACTGTTCCTAAATTGGTAATGTTCTATAGCATCACTGCTTCTCTGCCCTGTGCCTGTTTTGGGAATCAAAGGTGCTACTGGCAGCACATCCCATATTTTTCATATAACACCAGTCATGGGACAGTATACAAATATTCTTAATAATTCATTATGATTATGTTTATTAAATTTCTATATTGCCCTTCAACCAAAGAGCACAGGGAGGTTTACAATATAAAAACACAACACATAACAGCAGCAAACAAAAACAATACCCCTCCCACAGTTTAAAAGGCCATGGATTGTTTACCGGTAATTAACCAAAGGCCTGGGGGAAGAGGGATGTTTTTGCCTGGCGACTAAAGATACATAACAAAGATACCAGTGGGGCCTCCCAGGGGAGAGCATTCCACAAGCAGGGAGCCACCACAGAAAAGGCCTTTTCTCATGTTGGCACCCTACGGGCCTCTCGTGGAGGAGACATATGAAGAAGGGCCTCAGATGATGAAGGAGCAACCTATCTACAGCAACTTTCTCCTTTTGTGCTATAGAAAGATTTCCTCTCCTATTGCCCTTGCAACTAGCAAAGCACATGCACATAATTAAATGCAAGGATTTCCGTGTACTCAGTTACCAAAGAAGTGGTGTTCCGTTCAAGTGGCCTGGAAGGTTATGACAGTTAAATCCTAACCATTTCTACTAAGTAGTGAGACCTATTGAATTGAATGAGTCTTAGGAATTAGGATTGTGGCCTAAATTGAGAGTGAAGAGGTGATGTGTTCAGAATCCTGAGACCTCTTACATTCAACAGATATGTGTTTTTGTCTCCTGCGTCTCTTCCATCACATTACTGAAGGTGAAATAATAATCAGAATGTGGGTTTGGGTGGAAGGAGCATCGGCTTTCTCATTTCTTAGCTTCCAATCCATGTAAAGAATAATGACATCATATATCTGATTTAAAACTCTGGATTTTACTGTCCGTGTTCTGTCATTCCAGAGCAGCTCAGCTAGTGATGGTGCTGAATCCCCCCCCCAAATCATTTCTTCTCTTTTAGATGTCTCTTCTCTCTAATCCTGACAGTCAGGATTTCACAGCACTTGCTTAAATGTGTTTTATTAAAGTATTTTTTCATGTGTAACAAAAGTACATTCAGCATCTCTGTTTTCAAATCATAGAGTCCTTCATGCAAATCAGTTGCATTCAGTTTGAGACATGATTGTTATGGGTAATATGTGGCTGAGGGGGAAAGAGAAGTGGGGGAGGGAGTGAGGAGGAGACAGAAATGGGGGGAGACAATAAACTTTCATTCTCTTTCATAATATATGAGCGGAGCTTTTGAGGCACATTTATCACCCCCTGGAAGTGCATTTGGAATGCTTTGTGAGCTTAGGAGCGTTTTTAAGTGAGTCTTTGTGAAGAGAAAAATAGGCAGTGGTAACATCATAGGTTTGGCTTTAGGAGATTGGATGTGCCAAGGAAAGAGAAGTCCTGCTGTCAGAATTTAGTGCAGCTAGCCAGCCTTGCATTGCAAGCTTTCTGTTGTCGACCATTAAATAAGGCCCTTGCTGAATTGTGCAGATGCTACAGTTTGTTTTCATCTGTCAGTCAGCCTTGGCAAGATTCCAGGCAATCAGAAACGAATTAAGAATAATTCTATTAAAAATTTTAAAAGAGAGGAAAGTACTGGTGTTAGCAATCCACCTTTTGAAGTGTTTCTCAAAAGACTGTATACGTAGGACATTGACAGCTTGTCTCCTTGATCAGCTTGATCAGTCAATGGTGGTTGTTTACCATGGCAGATCATTCTTGTCTCCAGATTAATTTCACTGTACTGTTGCTTTGTTAGGCATTATTAAACTTGGTTGCTATTTTTAGTTGGACAGGGCCATGTTACCCCACCATTCCTCTTTGGTATGTCATGGATATTACTAAAAACCCACCTGTATTTTGCTCCTAAGGGAGGCTCTTCATAGCTGGCAGCAAGGGAGCATTTGCTTTCAAAGTTGGGCCTCACACTTTCTTTCAGGTGTGTATTTGGCTTCCCTTTCTATTGCATTTTGTAGTACCAAGAATCTGCCACATCCTTTTGCCGCATTGTTTCCTGCTTGCTCAACAAAGCTCAGACAAATAAAGAGATAATTTCATTATTTATATATTATGGCTTGAAGGCAACATGGGCAGTTTGTCACAAGCTCTGTAATTATAAACACTGGGTTATTCCAACCTACCATCCCCAATTCTTCAAGGAAAAATGCATTTTCATTGTTCCTTTGTTGCAGGGGGGAAGTTGAGGATGACAAAAAACAAAACAAAAAACATTTTGTCAAAAGAACTCTTCCAGGTTCCCCACCCCAGACCAAAAATGAGAGAGAATAACCTTGGGTTTTTTTAGTTATTCCTGGGAGTTCATGAAATGAAGGAGACCCAAAGCCCCTTCCCCATCTTCTTCTTTGTCACTCCAAGAGAAACTGCAATGGGCCCTTCTCTGACCTGAATATTTTTCTGATCCAGAGAAGGGCTAAGCCTGGGCATTTGAGGCAGTGTTTTAAGAACCCTGGGAATTCATATGGAAGCTGGACCCAGATAAACCTAATGTCAGTCCATTGGTTGAACTCTCAATCTATGCTCAGATATGGTAAAATATCCTCAGTATGGCACTAAAACAATCATTAGTCATATATTTCATGTATGCAGTTGCATTCAAGGGTCTCTGTGTTGTGCTGTGCACAATGGATGGGATGAAGCAATCTCTTGTGGTGCTCTTGAAGGAGTTAAATATCCTCAGTATCAATCAGCACTAAATATAATGACTTCAGTTAAAACATTCACAGTCAAATCAGTATTGAATCTACTCCTCCAACTCTACTTCAAAGAAGAAGAGGAAAATATTTAAAACGAAGTGACATTTTCTGAGGAATAGGAACTATAAAATGTGAATATGAATATGACTGGAACATGAATTCTAACCATGAATTTGTTTGGAAGGGAAAAATTAAGACACAAGCTAGACCAGGGTTTCCCAAACTTGTGTCTCCAGCTGTTTTTGTAGTAAAATTCCCATGATCTCTGACCACTGGTCCTGCTAGCTAGGGATGATGGGAGATGTGGTCCAAAAACAGCTGGAGACCCAAGTTTGGGAAACCCTGACCTAATGAATACAATATAATAATAATAATAATAATAATAATAATAATAATAATAATAATAATAAAATTATTTATATCCCGCCCTCCCCAGTCGAAGCCGGGCTCAGGGTGGCTAACAACAATAAAATAGTACAACATTCTAAAATCATTCATTATAAAATTAATTCAAATCAAATTGATGGCAACCATTGGGCTAGAGATTCTGTGAAGATTGCCAAAGGCGGGAGTCAGGCTGTGCCCTGACCAAAGGCCTGGTGGAACAGCTCTGTCTTGCAGGCCCTGTGGAAAGATGTCAAGTCCTGCAGGGCCCTAGTCTCTTGTGACAGAGCATTCCACCAGATCGGAGCCACAGCCGAAAAAGTCCTGGCTCTAGTTGAGGCCAGCCTAACCTCTCTGTGGCCTGGGACCTTCAAGATGTTTTTATTTGAAGACTGTAAGTTCCTCTGTGGGACATACCAGGAGAGGCGGTCCCATAGATATAGTATAGTAACCCTCCTTAGACAACACAAGTGAGTGTGGCTGATTCCTCATGGAAGGAGGTGCAGGAAAGTAGTAGAAGAAGGCCCCCTTTTGAGCAACTGACATTCACTGTGACTTGTCGACCATAGACCCTAAGTCTAAGGGGTTGAGGGGAACTTTTTCAGGCTGAGGGTTATATTCCCTTCTGGGACCACATGGCATTGGTGAGTGAAACCAGAGCCAAAAGTCAGTAACAAATGTGAATTTTTCTTTGTACAGTAGGCTACCACGCTGTATCTTCCATCCAGGTAAACGGGAGGTATTATCAGAGTTCAGGGACACATTTCCACCCAGGAAAAGACACCTAAGGAAAACTCGAAGCAGGCCCACTAAGGGATATGGCTTTGAGAGAGCACTAATGGAGCCAGAGAGAGCTCTGGAAGGCCACATTTGGCCCCCAGACCAGAGGTTCCCCACCTCTCCTGAGATACACTGTACTATTCCTATGATCAGAAACTATGAGAAAATCCCTTCTTTTTTTGACTGAATGAGCAAGGCTATGTTCTTGCTATTTGTACATGCATAGGACCTGTTCAACCAGGCTGCTGAGTGATGTAGGTCAGGGGTGAGGCCCACCACTGCGACCCTGCTGTGTAGTATTTACATTCAGTAAGCACACCTAATGTGGTTCGAAGTGGCCTAAGGTCACATTAGAAATCAAGAAACTTTAAAAGAAAACAGTTAGAGAAGCCTCCTACTGCTCTGCTGCAAATTTCCATTAAAGGAGCCAAGTTATGAAGAACAAAGCAATAATGTCCTGAAATTAAGGGCTCACTCACAATGTAAATGCTGACATCAACAGAACACTAAAGCCATGAATGGTGTCACTATAATTAGGTTAGATGTAGCATAGCACAGATTATTTTTTTTAGTACTCTTTCTGCTTCTGCCAAAGGAGAAGCTTTACTTATTTCAGGCATAATTACATTTGTCACGTATTTTGGAAATGCAAAAAAGCATGCTAGCACAAAGAGGCAATATGACTTTCAGAGCAGATCATGTAAATGCTTTTCGTAATATGATTAGAGGGATGAGATGACTGATGATAGCATGGAAAGCAGAAAACAGTGCTTTTCCTTCTCATTTATTTTCTGCTCTTGATTCCCCATCAGTGGATAACTGAAACTGTGGGGTCAACAGTGAACATGATGTGGGAAAGAATGTTTGAAAATACTTTGGCAATTTATATATTTCTTTCCCCAAGTAACAGATGCGTATGTGCCTCTTTTCCAGGCGTAATGTGATTTGTATAAATCAAACATAACTGAACGATTTGCATGGGATTTCCTTTACCACATTGCTTTTTGAGTTCCCCTTGTCGGGGTCAGCAGGACATGTCATTGTCACCAGCCGCTTCCCTGAGCTCATCGCTCTAATAGCAAACTTGGACGAAGTGTGCCTGCAGAAATGGAGCCAAAGCAGAGCCACCGCAAAGCAAAAGGGAGGCATCAGCTTGGAAACCCCAAAGTCTATAAGAGCTGCAAGAGGTCTCAGGGAAAGGGTTGCAGCTCAGTGAGAGAGCATCTGCTTTGCATGCAGAAAATCTCAGGTTCAATCTCCAGATCTCTAGGTTGGACTAGGAAAGGAACCCTGGGCAGCCAGTCAGTGTAGTAGACATATCAGCTAGCTGGACCAATGGTCTTACTCAGTATAAGGCAGCTTCCTATGTCTAAAGGTAAAGGGACCCCTGACCGTTAGGTCCAGTCGCGGACGACTCTGGGGTTGCAGCGCTCATCTTGCTTTACTGACCAAGGGAGCCGGTGTACAGCTTCCAGGTCATGTGGCCAGCATGACTAAGCTGCTTCTGGTGAACCAGAGCAGTGCACGGAAATGCTGTTTACCTTCCTGCCGGAGCGGTACCTATTTATCTACTTGCACTTCATGCTTTCGAACTGCTAGGTTGGCAGGAGCAGGGACCAAACAACGGGAGCTCACCCCGTTGTGGGGATTTGAACCGCCGACCTTCTGATTGGCAAGCCCTGGGCTCTGTGGTTTCACTCACAGCGCCACCTGTGTCTACAGAAGTACAATTTTTTTTTTAAGCCTATGAGGACAGCCCCTCCTCCCAAAATCCAGGCCAGTGAAGACTGGGTTTGCTCAGCAAGCACTGAGCATTGACTGAGAGTCGGGAAAGGAAAACTGAAAACTACAGGGGGCAGAATGAAGCATTTCATGGACACTTGTCTTTCTGAAAGAGAAGCTATCGGTATTGTAGCTTCACGTTAGATCTGTGGCTCTTTCCATCTGTTGGCTGTTCCTGCCACCCTATCCCACCCAGCCATTGCTTCCATTTCACAAACTAATTTTGTGCAGTTTGGGGTTGCTTCCAAAACCTGCAGATACTGTGCATATTATCAGAAAGGATAAAAAAACCAACAAAAACAACTTAAGCAGGCAGAAAAGAAAACCCGCTGTGTTGAACAGGCAGTTTTAGTATTTTTACCAGCCCTGACCAACCCTGAGGCTTCATGATACTTGTCAACTGTGGGGGCTAATGTTGCATTCCTGTACTTCCTTTTAAGCTGGAAAAACCCTCTGAAAACAGAAGTCCCCATGTTGCTCACATGATTAAGCCCCAACTCCAGGCTAGGCTTAGATCTCATATTGTTCACTATATAGACACTTTCTGTATATGGAAAAGAGGTAACATATGGAGCATCCCTGAGCTCCAAAGCCATAGAAACAATGGGAAGTAGTAGAATGATATCGTCAGCTCTTTTGTTTTCAGCACAAACAGTAACTTGGAACAGCATTGCTCCATTAGTGCTGTGAGCCCAACTTCTGGAAAACCATATATATACAGAGGGTTGGTTACTTTCACACTCCAGCTGGCAAGGAAGACACTCCAAACAAATCACCTTTCATCACACACGTCCCTTTGCAACTGAGTAACAAGAATATGTGCTTTAATAATGCATTGCCTTTTTTATTTATATTGCTGCTGCAGTCTGAGCAGTGCAACCTCAAAATGCCTATTTAGTCAAACAAGAAAATGAATACTAATAACATGTAGCATCTATAAGAGGCTCACTATCGTAAATAGGATCACAGGGGATGTATTAACTAGGATATGCTGGGAGCTATTTTGTGGAAAGGGAGAGGAGCCGAAAACACTTCCAGTCATATCAGTGTGACTTTTTTAAAATTTAGCACTGAAGAAAGTGATCAATCATTGAAAAGCTAACAAAAGATCTCTGCAAACGCAATAGCTGTTTGCAGTTGTCAAGTTGGGCTGAGTATAATAAGAGAATAACAAACTCCTTTCTGAAATGATTTTTTCCCTAAAGTCTCAGCCAGATAAAGTGTGATGAGTTGCTCTTAAATCTGGCTGGAGTTATTGAACATTACCAGGAAAAAAATATCATAAGCATTCTACACAATCATTTAGATACAGGAGGGAGCCTGAAGATATAAGGATTTAGAATGTAAAATATATCACATTTTAAATATGTCTATATAGGTGATAACCAGCATTGGTCATATTGAATTCCGAGTTGACCCATTGAAATTAATGAACTTAAGTAATTTAAGTCAATAACTTTCAGTGGGTCTACTCTAAACTTCCGTCCTCACCCCGGGAGTTAGTCTCACTGAATTACTTCCAGGTAAATATGGTTAGAATCATAGCCAAAGTTGGAAATTACTAGATAATAGATATAAGAGGTGTTTGAGAGACCCAACATTTGCCTTGTATCTGTGTGTTTTTTAAAAAATAAAACTGTTCCTCAGTTGTTCTGTGATCTTTCTGTTTTGATCTCTTTTTGCAGTTCCAAGTTGCTCTGTCTTAAATGAAGCTTTATGTTCCCTATTCACAAAAACCAGGAATCTAATAATGGCTTTAATTCCCCATCCCCTTTTTGGCTGAAGTGGATGAAATTTGAAGGCACATGAACATCTTCAGAGTGAATTAAACCTGCAAGATAGGTCTTGGGATGTGTAGCGGGGAAGTAAAAGAATATACTTTACTCCATTAAAACTCAAAACTTCATATTAGTTTGATGTTTTTGAAGGGGGCCGAAGTGAGGATGCTCTGTCTTACCTTAAAATAATTAAGAGTTGGCCAAATGATTTGTATTTTCCTTGTATATCTCTTTGTTCCAAAGGTTATTAGTTAGTTAGTTGTTAAACCAGAACAACATGGTTCAAACTGAAACAAAAAAACCCTTGCATTACATTTTTATTTTTTAAACCATTTGTTTCCCTGTTTTAATAATAATATTAAAAACAATCCAGAGGTCTTTGGTGATCTGCAGGTGACATGTTGGATAGCCTCACATTTTGCAAAGCCCAGAGAGTTATAGAAACATACTGTATTTTCCCTGTATAAGATGCCCCATGTATAAGACACCCCTTATTTGGGGGGATTCCAAATTAAGAAAACACCCCTCAGCACTACCCATGTATAATACGAGACCCGATGTTAAACCTATTTTTTTCGTTTAAAAAACCCCCTAGTCTTATACATGGAAAAATACAGTAGATACGGGAAAATAAATGAGCTGTACGGAAAAAAATAGAATAGCCAAATGACATGAGGGTTTTGGTGAGGGGCTCAACTTCGGGGTGGTGTTGATGTATACTTCAGTTTGGGGTGGTGTGGAGGAAGACTCCTGAATTCAACTTGTTTCAGCGTCCATACAGAGCCAGTGCATTCTGCCCTAATATATAGTACAGTGGTACCTCAGGTTACAGACGCTTCAGGTTACAGACGCTTCAGGTTACAGACGCTTCAGGTTACAGACTCCCCTGACCCAGAAATAGTACCTGGGGTTAAGAACTTTGCTTCAGAATGAGAACAGAAATCGCACAGCGGCAGCGCAGCGGGAGGCCCCATTAGCTAAAGTGGTACCTCAGGTTAAGAACAGTTTCAGGTTAAGAACGGACCTCCGGAACGAATTAAGTTCCTAACCAGAGGTACCACTGTATCTCATATGTCTTACACATTTAAATACATGGTAAGCATATATGTCTGTGTGTGCTCCTTCAGCTGAACGTTCATTTGTTAGGAGAAGCAGCACAGATCCCAGTATTCCTTTTGGTGTTCTATCTTGGGAATGCAGGAGAAATTCAATTCACACATTCTTAAACAATGTACAGACCAAAACACAGCCATCTTTCAAAATTCACATTTCTCTGAATTTTACAGTGCAGCTCTCCACCAATTTAATGTGTACAAAAACTAGCATGTAATAATATTATATATTAGTGAAAAATACTACATAAAAATTATTAGAAAATTTGCTATGAAAAATGTGTATATGAGGCAACATTACATACAAACATGGATAGATTCGGAGAAATGTGCATTAAAATGCTGGTGAATTTTTATAAGGTAGGGTTGTCATCCATTTTCTGGTTGAGCTGAAAAACTTACACTCTTACATGAGATTGGGCCTATTTTAAACTAAATCATTGCAGAAGCCAGTTCAAGGTTTCCCACTAGCGCAATGGGAATTGCCCTGTCCTTAGCCCAAGCACACCCTGTGCCATCCCCAAAATTTGCTCTGGTGGGTTTAGGGAACCCTCAGAACAGATTTATGAGGGGCAGGAGAGAGAGAGATGGAACCATAGTGATGGAACCTTAGCCTTAGTGCTGCATTGAATGTACAGATTTCAATTTAAAGGCTATTATAGGCAACAATTTTTTGTATAGCTGGTTGCAGACTTTATCAGCACCACAAAAGTGTGAGAGTTAATGCGCACAAGAAAGAGGTTTGGGTTTTTTAAAGAACAACATGGAATGGTTTTGTTTCTTCAGTCCATTTTCACAGTTCATTTCGTACTATTGAAACCACAAATGAATTAACCACTACTTCAGATAAAGCTAAAGCTCAACGACAGTAGAATGTCAGGACAGATTTTCTCTGGAGTTCATTGCTTCCTTCTAGTCTCAAGACGGTAATTTAATTGCATATTTTATGCTGTTCCATGTTGACAGCACCTGGTGGAGTCAGCTGAAGAGTTTGAATGCAGAGGCATACCAAGAATATATTTTTCTAAATAAGGCAACTTGGAGAAGATCTCTGAAAAACCTTCCAGTGATGAGAATAGCAAAACCACACAAAAAATTACCAAATGCAATAATGATATCCTCTTATCTGTTTGTGTTACCTGTGGTCACTATGGCCCAGAGGCACATTCTGGGTTGGATTGAAATATGGCTTTCTGTATGCAGAAGGCTTTCTTTACTCATGGAATTGCCATTTTATCCCTTGTGAAAGAAAAGTGAAACTATATTGCCCAATGTTCTCTGTTTGTGTAAAATCTAGCACAAGATGCTGCACAAACTATGAGAACTGCTACAGAATTATCCTGTTGTATCATTGTGTGAACTCTTGGTGTAGCCCTTGGGTAAGTATTTGTGGAACACTGCTAGTAACTATTTCCCTTTGGTTTGTGGCTTGTTGGACCCAACTCTTAGACTACAGTGAGATCTGGAAGTTGTTAACAGGGCACTGGGCTACTGCTTTCTTCAGAGGCCTGCCCGCAAGTCAGTAAATGCTCACCCACTTGCAGCATGGGCAAATGCAATCATTGGGGTAGGGTGGCCCAATGTAGTTGACTGAGAACATAACAAGAGACTGCTGGATCAGGCCAATGGCTCATCTCATCTAGCATCCTGTACTTGCAGTCGCCTACCAGATGCCTGTGGGGAACCAACACGCAGGACCTGACCTTGTTCCCTCATGTGGTTTCCAGTAACTGGTATTTAAAGTATTACTTCTTCCAACCATGGAGGCAGATCGTTGTGTAATCACATTTTATAGCCATCCCAGTGGTGGCCATCACTGCCCCCTGTGGAGTGAATTTTGCTAACTATTCTGCAGTGTGAAGAAGACCATTCCTTGGTCTGTCGTGAATCCTCCAAACATTCAGCTTTTTTTTTTTTTTGATGTCCACAATTTCTAGTATTATGAAAGAGAGAGCGAAATAAACTTTTCTCTGTCCACTTTCTCCATGGCATGCACAATTTTAAACACTTCTGCCATGTCACCTCTTATTCACCTTTTCTCTCAACTAAAAAGTCCCAAATGTTGCAACCTTTCCTCATAGGGGAGTTGCTCAATTTCCTGTATCGTTTTGGTTGCCCTTTTCTCAAACTTTTCCAACTCTGTATTTTATTTTATTTTTAGGTGAAGCGATTAGAACTGAACAAATGCGGTCACACCAGAGATTTGTATAACAGCAGTATAATATTGGCAGTTTTATTTTCAGTTTCTTCCCTAAATGATCCCTACCATGGGATTTGCCTTCTCAACAGCTGCCACACACTACACTGTAGGAGGAGAAGCTGAGATAACTCAAGGACAAATAAGCTAAAAACTTAATAATAAATAGGTGCCTTGCTAGCCCCCCAAATGTTTTTGTTTTACTAGCTCTTGTCCTGTAGTTGTGCGTGTGTGTGTGTGTGTGTGCATGTTAAGTATTTATTATTTCATGCCTTATAATTGATTAAAAGCAGAATATCCCAATGGATAGCATATTAGCCTTGGAATTTATACGTTCGTGTGCTCCCACAGCGAAATAAGCTCGTTGCATTTCAGTAGGTGACCCCTTTTATTCAGCCACAGTTTCCTGGGAATTATAATGGGTGCTACCACATTGCAAAGAATAATGAGATACATGTTGCAAAGCACTTTTCACACTTTAAAAAAATGTTGTAGAGATTATAAGTAATAATCATAAATGACAATTAAGGTAAATGCTGAGTCCATGGTAGGTTTGACTTATGAGAGACAACCTAGATTTGGCCTGAACTGTCATAAAACTGTCATAAAACTATCACCATTGCAGATATGGAAATGAGCGTTTCCCATGAAATGTCTCCACAAGGAGAAATTTGGCTCAATATTCGCATGGCTGTACTTCAATTATAGTATGAACTGGCAACATCAATTATAAAATTAAGCAGAAAAAAGCATAGGTAATTCTACTCTTCTCACTGCTCCCCACCCCCAATAACTGAAGGTGGATTTCCCCTAATGAAGGGGGAGAGCATCTTGTATTGCTGGCTTAATCTTTACTGAGATGAGAAAGGCGAATTTGCTTCCTGTTTTGCAAAATTGGCAGCATCAACACACACTTCAACCCCACTGAGCCCAGTGGATAGAGTTCATACGCAGTGTGTATTCCGGCTGCAGAAATGCTTCAGCCAGTAGTGCAGTACCTAAGAATGTTTGATCTCCTCTTGTCGCTTCGACAACACAAACTCTTCTTTATTTTATTTGGCCTGAACTGGGGATTGATTCAGTTCTCCTATTCTCTCTTCAAGATATCCCTGACTTCACTCTTTTGCTTTCCTGAATGATTATCTCACCTAACATTCCGACCACACAATAACATTGATACTCCCATCCCGCCCCCTCCACAAATGGTCCTGAAATTGTCGGCAGTATCTTCTCTTCAGAAGCAAGGATATAAATAGGAGCTCTCTTCGATCAGATGTTATTTCCCATGAAGGAATGGTCCAAAAACTTCAGGCTACAAAGCTCTTTACAGCACAAGTTGGATAGGCAGTAATAGGAGTAGCAGCAACTAATAGTAAGTATTCTTAACTATGTGTGCGCTTGCATAGTCCTAAGCACAAAGGATACAAGTGTTAAGAGCTGGTGTGGGTGACCTGTCTCCATTAAAGTCAGTGGGAAATTTATGCTGTGGTACTGAACCTACATGTTTGACCCATTACAATCAAAGCCAAACTGGGCTAACTATACACTGGATTGCCCAGTTGCAGATTAAGTTACAAATAGTTTAAGAATGATTTTTAATCACATGTCCATCTTGCCTTCCCTCCAGGAGCTTAGGGTCAAATGAGACAATTAATAAATTTAATGAAGTCAGCCTATGTAGACAATACGTTAAATGTATGAATTTATTTTATGTAGGGTTTTTTTTTTTTAAAAAAGCTCATGACACATAAGAAGCAGATGGGGAAACAAGAGTGGGGGGACTTTTCTAGCTCAAAGATCACATTCCCTTCTGGATGACCTTTTGGGGCCACATACCATTGGTGGTAAAAGTTGTTATTTTCCCCAGGACAGAAGTTCCCAGGCTTGGTTGGTGGGGTGGGGGGTGGCAGGAGAAAAGTGCTTTCATTAGGGACTGTGGTGCCATCTTCTCTTCCCATATTTCATGGTCTTGATCCTGATTGGGCTTCCTTGCACTGCAGTTGATTCATTCTTAACAAGTGTGTATGTTGACCTAGTTTCACAAATTCACATCATATCATTCAGTTTGTACCTTAGAATGGCATGTACAGTATGTGGTTGATCCTCACAACCACCATCATGAGAGAAGCTGGCCTCATAGCAGCTGTCCCAAGGCTTATTCATAGGTAATAAGCTATTGGAACTCAGGCTTCCACAGCCCAGTTCACCATACTGTATGGCACACTGGCTTCCACTTGCTTGTCTCTTTAACTGGGGAGTAATCATGTCAGTTCTCTCACCCCTTCCAAATGTGTGCACTTTGAGACTTGATTTTTAGCGAAGGTTGGCTTTACGTTTGATATAGGAACCTTCAGATCTTTCCTACGGTCATTGGTTGTCAGGCGCAAGTAAGCGGCCTGATTTACTACTACATTACTGTAAATTTTCCCTCATTTAATCCCCTTGATTTCATGGCCCATGGATTCTAATGATACTTTTTAAGAAAGGTGTGATAGCCTTACAATGACTCATTGGATTGGAAGTTAAAGTGGAGGAATTTATCAGGCAGCTTAATGGATTCTAAGATATATGAGCATGTGGAGAGTACCTGGGAGGCCATAGTGAAATGAGTAGTGTTTTCACACTCAGCTGAAAATCTGTGGCATCTTCAGTTGATAATTTCTTAACATTGTCATTTCCCTGTGCTTCATGAAGCATCTTGGCCTCCTTTCCACACCGGTTTTGGTGCATATTTTTCTTCTCCTCTGTTGCTACTGTAGCCACACATTGGCCCATTTCAGACATATTGGGAAAGGGCATGTGTCTGAGCCTGATCACTCTAGACTGACTCAACATTTGGCTGTCCCCCCCCCCTAACCTGTTCTTGCCGGCCTGACCAATAGGGCTTGGTGGCAGCGGCTTGAGATGCCATCATTGCCCAGCCAAGGATTGGATCGCCTTGTTATTCTCTTAACTGCATTTTGGGAAACTTGAGTAAATGCTGTTACTTATTTCATATTTCTTCACTATACATCTATGCAGTTAAGAGTTATAGCCCTGCCAATATGCATGGTGCTTTATAGAGTGGTGTAACCAATAAAGAGGTCCCTGCCCCTGAGGAAATTACAATCAACTTTTCAAAAGAGGAGTCAAAAAGAAGAGAGGCGAAGGAGTGGCTAAGGTAGGAAGGATTGACTATGAGCAAGTTCAGATCTAGGCTTTCACTAATGGATTAAAACAAAACTTTACAGACAAGGTAGGCTTTGAAAAATAACCCCATGCGTTTGCTCTGAGAGGGAATTGAAGACACCCTATCATCATCATTTTTTACATATAATATTGTCTGCTTGAAGACTGCTTCACTCACCATCTTTTCTTAATTTGCTGGTATATAAATGGATTCACACCATGGTGTTGCATCTGTTCTTCACAAGTCTCTCAGCAGATATTTCTCATTTCACCTCATGGATTTCTGAATAGGCCTTTCACATTAAGGCTACATTACTTGCATGGTAAAATTAAACCAAAAACAGATAGGATTTCAAAAGATTTATTTTTAAAATGATTTATAATTTTATACGCTTATTTGCAGAAATAGCATACAAACCAGATTCTTTGCAAAGCCTGGGCTGTTGTCTATCTCAAAGCAAAGTTACCATGATGAAGTGCTTGGGTTTATTTATGTTTGACACTGTGGCCCGGTGAAGCTATAGCTCTGCATACACGAATCCTTTGTAATGGATTACCCTGAAAGTGAGTCTGTTTGGCAACTTTTAAATGAAATTTTCAACACAGGAGGTATAAGGTCATCATTTGACATGCATTGTATTTTAATCTGTAAAACAGTAAAATGTGTTTGTTATTGTACCCAGTTGTAGCAACAAAGTGCAATTTTACCGCTTTGGAATAAATACATTTCAGATTATGCACATTTTTCAGTCAAGCCTGACATCTAACTTCATGAATAAAAAAGGAGCTATTAATCATGACTTGATAGAGTCACATGCCTTGTGTTTGTGAGTGAGCAAGCTGTCTTCTGTTAATAACATTTTGAGCTGGTGGATATTCATTATACAACACAAATAAGCCAATAAGGCAGTCCTAGCTAGTGATCACCTTTTTACTGTTGACAGTTGTTGCTATTCAGGTAGCCCATAGGCATCCCAAAAGATAATCTAAGATCATAAAATGCTTCAGATATAAGAGAGAATATATATACAGCTGGTGTATAAGTTGGGACCCATTCTTTAATCCTTTTTAAACTGGTTTCTTGATAGAAAATTAGTAATTTCTTAAAGAATTTTAGAAGTACAGTAGTACCTCAGGTTAAGAACTTAATTCATTCCGGAGGTCCGTTCTTAACCTGAAACAGTTTTTAACCTGAAGCACCACTTTAGCTAATGGGGCCTCCTGCTGCCGCCGCGCCGCTGGAGAACGATTTCTGTTCTCATCCTGAAGCAAAGTTCTTAACCTGAGGTACTATTTCTGGGTTAGCGGAGTCTGTAACCTGAAGTGCCTGCAACCTGAAGCATCTGTAACCTGAGGTACCACTGTACAAATTCAGGGCAGGATAGATTCTTGCTTTGAGTTTACATGGTTTGTTGAGTGGGGCTGTGCACCGAGTTCAGCCAAGGCCCAAATTGGAAGCAAAACTGTGCTTGGAAGGATTTGGGCTTTGCTCAAAGTGCATTGAGACAGCCCCACATCACAACAGGCAATTTTCAGTGGCCCAGAGCCTTCCAGGGCTGTCAGAGGCTTGGACATCAGGCCGGAAGGATAGACCTACTGTACAGCTAACACCTTTGGGTGAGAAGGTGCGGGGGGGGGTGTCTTTCCCACCAGGCCTCTCCTCCTTCCCAGCAGGTCTCTCCTCCTTGCATGGACAGGCGGAGTCCCCAGATCCCGAGCGGTCCCCCCCGTCATGTGGAATAACGACTCAAGACAACGTGTTATGGGATTAAATTGGCCACAACTTTATTAAATTTCAAATGTGGGTAGACCTTGGCTCAGGCATTGGGTGTTCTCCCTCCCCAGTCCCCAGCCGGGGACCTAGGGAGCTTCAGGGTTATCCAGTGTGTGGGGGGGGGATGGGCCGGCTCTGGAGAACATATGTTCAAGCAGAGATAGCCGCCCCCGTTACGCCGCCGCCGCAGGGGAGAGCAATGACGACGTTTTGGTGTACGGTCAAAGCCTCCCTTCAGAAACCCCTTTAACGGGGAACCCTGGTATCGCCGCCGCAAAGAGGAAGATGGACTAAAGGATTCCCCCCAAGGCCTGATACCGCCAAAGTTGTGATGTTTTGCTACGGGAAAGGGGAAACCTGCCAATGCAGGAAAATTCCCTTTAACAGCGACCTTATCATAGCAGCGCCCGCATACCTGTGAAGAAAAGTTAACCTGCAAAAGAAGACATCAACTGAGGGTGGGTAGGGTGGGAGAAGCTCTGGAGCCAAGTGAGGATTCGCAGGTAAGATCCTCCCTCTATTGTGTGGGTAGGTAATCCCTCCCCTACCTGGCCTGGTCTCCTTGGCAACACTTCCCCCAGGTGGGATTGGACAACTGACTGAGGTAGGCGGGGACCTCCAGGTATCCCACCTGAGGGAAGGCAAAGCCAAGCCTATGCTGATGGGGCCGCTCCAGATCTAGGGCTGCGCGCGTCCACGCAAAGGGCGCCCCCTGTTTTAAGCGGGGAGCGGTCATTGCTGAAGCAGAACTGCAAAGAATCGGATCATCCCACTTAACAGTACTTAAGTGGAACTGATCCTGCACTGAGCAGATTCCCTGAAAGTAATTCCTTTGTGAGTGCTTCCCTTGTGTGCACAAAAGCTCCTCATGAAGGAGCAGCACCGCACAGGATTGGATCCTCCCATTTAACCCATGTTACAGGGAGGATCTGTTTTTACATGGTGCTGAGTTGCTGCACCCCTTCCCAACTGTACAGCCATAGTATTGAGCTATCTATTTGTAATTTAGAAACAAAGAAAGCATGTATCTGTGAATAATTTAGCCTCAGTGAATAATAGAGTTTTGCACTCAGTATTGGTTTAGTTCTGTTTTCAAGTCAAAATTTGCTCTTTAGGGAGCAGAATGTGTGTGGTTTTTTCTGAACGAATTAATTGTCCAGTGCTTTGAATACTACTTTTGCTTTTAGTATTGTTAAGGCTGACCAAGGTTGAAAAGAAGACCCTAGCTGTGGTCAAGAATGGTAATGCATAAATAGGCACTGCAGCTGCTGAAGATGGAATCACCAAGGTCACCATTGCTGATTCCACCTCTGTCTTTGGCAGTGACCTCCATAAATACACTCAGAGTGGTTTGTCTGCAACAAGGGTGATACGCAGCCACCGCCGCTGAACATGGAATCGCAGCAAAGAGATTGATTGATATTATGTAATGATGCATGACTTCTTGATATTGTATCCAACACCGCCTACACGTGAGCAGAATGAGCTTCTGCTAGTACAATGGGGCATTACTATCCTCTCTTCCCCCATGTGGTCACTTGTATGCCCTCAAAATCTCAGATGGTTTTTTTGGCCGGGGGCCCTTCTGGAGCAGATTTTTGGGGTGCATGGAAGGTCTGTGTTTTGTGAAACTATATGAATTACAGCTGTTCGCATAACTTTCAATGACACATTGGCCTTGGTTTTTAATTCCACCAAAGGACATAAACTAAGAGACAGCATCTATGTACTGCTTTTTGCTTCTGCCTGCTTACCTGCGGAATCTTCAGCAAGCCAGGATAAAAGACTCTTGCTCCTTACAGTGTCAGCAGACAAAGGGCAGTATCTAAAGATGTATGTCAGATGTATGTCAGATGCTAAAGAGACATTTTCAAGTATTTCTGCTCTCTGTTCTTCCTGACTATAGCCTGAAAGATCTGGCATGCATTCTTTCCCCCTTTGTGTTGGTGCTAAAATGTCGTACCTTCATCTAATTAAAATATGCTTATTCTAATTTCTTCTGCAATGTTTATTGTGTAATCTGAGTATTAGTGTTTTGCCAGCATTTATCTACTGTAGAAAGATATGGGAAAGGGACTGGGAGCAGCAATTTACATGACCGACTGAGCTTTCCCTTGGCCCTCAAGGTGCCCTTTGTAAAACTGCTAACCCTCTTTATGTGGGGTGAATAGTGGGGCGAATCATTAAACACATCAGTAAAATGTCAATAAATGCTAGTTTGTTTAAAAAATGGTAAATTCAGATAGTCTGTCTAAACCACTGTTTCCCAAACTTCGGTCTTCAGCAGTTTTTGGATTATAACTCCTATCATCCCTAGCTACAGTAGTGGTCAGGGATTATGGGAACTGGAGTCCAACAACAGCTGGAGTCCCAAGTTTGGGAAACATTGGTCTAAACAATATCATTTTCAAAACTCATGAGAAAGAAGTGAGGGTTGTTCCTGCTGAACATCTGCTGGCCTGCCACACCGAAGGCTCAGTTCCTAGTAGACCAACTGAACCTTAAGGGAATAGGGAACCACCAGAAGTGCCCCATCAAAGGATCTTAGTGGGTGAAGTGATGCATAAGGAATCAGACAGTCCTTAAGGTACTTTAGGCCCAAGCTGTTTAGGGCTTTGTGAATTAACACAAGTAGCTTGAAGCTGCCCTGGTAGCAAATTGGCAACCAGCGAAGATCTCTCAGTAATGGAGTTGAATGTTGCCAGTAATCTGCACCCTTTGTGCACTCTGGCCACTGCATGCTGCACTAATTGAAGTCGCAGGCCAGATGTGAAGGCAGCAGCATTGTTGTGTTCACAGTAATCAAGCCTTGAGGTTACCCATGCATGGACAGCTGCCGCATCCAGAAACAATTGCAGCTGTTATACCAGTCAGAGCTGGTAAACATTATGAACAATGTGTGTACAAAAAAAAAACCTTGGGGGCGGCTTTTCAGCATGCAGAAATGGGAACAGTTTGACTCCATGAAAGATTTGGAAGGAAATTTTGACTTGGTGATATCATCACACTTGGTGGCACCCAGGAAGGGAAGAAAAACATGAAGAATCTTTAAAAACCACAGGGTATTATAGAAATATTGGACACAGTGGGGACTGACTTGAGACACCTGAGATGTGATATTATCACAAACAAGTAGCATCAACAACAGCATGTTGTGGAATGTTTCCCGTGTCGTCTCTTATAGTTCTGTGGGTTGATTCACTTCACTGAGTTCAATCTATTTCAATTGAAGAACTCTCATGTAACCAGTTTGTGGATATGCCGCTTAGTTATTTTCAGAGAGGTTGCTTTGAAGCACCTCTCCTAATTAGGAATGAATTGTGTTCGGTATTATTCTCTCTCTTTTCCCATTTGTATATATTTTGTTCCATGAAAGTTTATAGTTAAAGAGATTTTGACTTGGTTTTGATTTCATAATATTATGAAACAATATATAATGAAGGGATGTAACTGATGGATATTACAGAAAATCATAAATAGTACCCAGTTCTTAATATAGGTATTAAAGCTTGACCTCTCAGCTCATGAGTACGAACAACCGTATCACTTGAGATTTTATGCTTTCACCACTTGCTGCAGGGCAGCATGTTTAGTGGCTCACAATTATGTAGAGGGCAAATATGCAATGGGGTTCCTAGCAAGCAAGACCAATGCAGATAGCTTTGTGTCTCGCTGAATTGAAATTGATTCATGTTTCATCTGCATAAGTATGCTATGTAGGTCATGTGGGATAACCAGCCTCATATAACTAACATGGCTAAGTCTAATTAATGCATGAAGGGGTTAATGCCATAGAGTAAGCTGTCCTAGGTCACACCCCCTCACCTTGGGAGGAAGGTAATCAAGCTTATTGTATCTCTGTCTAACTGAGAACCTCAGTGTGTAAAGAGGTCTGAGCTGGTTGCTCTAAACTCAGACCACATGGCTCCAACAAGCCTCTCTTGAGTTCCTATACCAATAATTTAGGAACTTTCATCGCTGTAACTAAGCCAAGCTTTACTCCCTGTGTTTTCTGACTGCTGTATGAAAAAGCACATGAACCTGACCTTTGGAGAGTTCGTAAGTAAAACATTTTTTAACTTACCAAACGTGGTCTTTTCTGTGCTAAGGGAGGAGGGAAATTTTGGAACCCACAAGGGCATATTTTAAGGTCTAGCAGTCTATATTTCCACACTTTACTTTGCTGCTGTAATGGTTCTAGGGGTTGCTCGTGCGTAAGCCGGTGCTTATCTCCCCGGCTGGGTGCAAACACCTGGCTGGGTTGCCAAAGTGAACCTTTTCTGTCCGGACAGCCACTCACCCGTGGCTGACTCAATCGCTGGCAGAATCCGTCAGTGGGCGTTTCTTAAACTTCTTCCAGCAAAGAAGCTCTTTGACGCCTAGTCTCCTCCTACTCTCTCTGTGCGAAAGCCTTCTGCGCAAGGAGGGCGTGGGCAACGGAGGACCCCTACTCTCCCCGCTGGTCCCAGGCAAGGAGTCATGGGACCGCCTCGCCGCTTCCCCCATCTGCCCCCCTTCTCCACTGGTGCTACGCTGATTCTCTTCCCCAGAAGATGGGCTGCTTCTCCCGATCCCTGGACGCTCTCTAGAATCCCTCTGGCTTTTGCTCTCTCCCTCCGGCACTGATGGCAGTTCCCTGACAGCTGCATATTTTGTGATTTAAAAACTTTGTTGGGGCTCTCTCACCAAAGTATACTTGTCTCAAACTTAGATCTTGGTGTCTACGGAATTTTTTTTTACACCAATTTTTCCTTGCCATCAACAAGCCAGAGGGTGCTGTGGTTCAAAAGACATTGTTTTAAAACATATTGAGCTTCTATAGTTTTTAGCAAGGTAATAGGCATCATCCAAAGATGTTAATTAGTACCAGCAAAATACTATTGTGTCTGAAAAGCCAGGTTAATCATTGCCTGCTGTTGCGCTATCCTGCACAACAGAGCATATACGACTCCTTTTGCTATTGCTTCTTAAACTGACACAAAGGGATAGAACCCTAAAGTAGGCCTAAGAAACAGAGGGCATAAGCATTTCATCAGGGGACTGTAGTTGTGCATCCAAATATTTCTGAGGTTCAGAGGCTAGTATGGATCCTTTGTAGCCAAATTAGGCACAGCTCATGCACAGAAACAAGCTTGGTAGAATTCCAAGGTTGGCAGAAGTATAAATATGTGTATATTGGGAGGGGGCAGAATCAGTAAATACCTGAAAAATAGCTCAGAGATAGGATGTTCAGTAGCTACAGAATACTTGCAGACTGTTGGGTGCAGGAGATGGAGAAACAGGTAGGAGAGGAATGGAATGGAGTATCCTGGAGGAGAGGTTGACTGGCTGGAACTTTAAGCAGGGATACTCTATACCGCAAACTTTTAGTTGGAGGTCCCACTTCTATATCCCACTATGCAACTGTTTACCAGAGGAGGTAAAACACATTTTAGAAAAGGACCCTCTTTATTGAAACTTATGAGTAGATGAGGAATATGAGCAGCTGCATAGATGTATGGATGTATTTTAATTTGTACTTCCCCTTCCTTCTGTATGTATGCATATCCATTCTGAGCATACTGAAGGTTGAATTGTTCGCTATGACCCTGTTGTGGTTTTGCCTTTGGGAAATAACTGAAATTCAGTTTTTCTGCTAAATCACCTAGTTGCCCACCAATACATATTCAAGAAGGCAAATCAATTAGAACAAGCCGGCAGAAGTGAGGAAAATTTACACTCGCCACCATTCCCGCTGCAGCATCCCCTTGATGAAGTGTGAGGCTTGAGCTTGTCCATTACTGATTGTCCACAGTGGAGGAGGTATATGAACAGCTTAGCGCACACTGTGCAGTGACACTTCCACATCTCCATGGAAACTGTGCATCAGCACATCTCTCAATGGCCATTATTAAACAAGGACACTGTTATTATCCAATAATAAACAATCTCGCTCTTCAAGATAGCTGGGGCCATCTGTTAGAATGTGAAGTGTGTCTGAATTTATAATTCAGCCATGCTGTGCTAAGAGAAACATTAGGGATCTCTCACTTCATTCTCCCATAGTTAGAAGAGTGCAGTTGTCACTAATGCATCCGCCATCGAAGCATATCATGGCACATTACATTATTTGTTCATGTTCACCATTAAATAAGCTTTCTTTTCAGAGATATACAAGTAGTGTCTCTAAAGGTGACGCAGGTGTAGCCACCTGTTCATTGGCCCTGAATGTTTGACTGCAAGTTGACTGAAAAGTTAGGCAAGATTAAACGTCAGTTCTGTGAAGTTACTTGGATGGACATCTGAAGGGCTTATATGTTTAACTTACATATTTAGCTTAATGCACATGTGCTTATGGTTAATTGTATCTGCAATGTGAAATAACCATGTCTTTTTGTTACTGTCAGTATTATTTAGATATTATTTTTATTTATTTTCTTGTATTTTCTTTTATTATTATTATTATTATTATTATTAGTCTTCCACCTTCCTTTTCTTTGTTGAATTTACAAATAAATATTAAAAATGGGTAAAACATATTACAGTGGTACCTCGGGTCACAGACGCTTCAGGTTACAGACTCTGCTAACCCAGAAATAGTACCTCGGGTTAAGAACTTTGCTTCAGGATTAGAACAGAAATTGTGCTCCGGTGGTGCGGTGGCAGTGGGAGGACCCATTAGCTAAAGTGGTACCTCAGGTTAAGAACAGTTTCAGGTTAAGAACGGACCACCAGAACGAATTAAGTTCTTAACTTGAGGTACCACTTTACATTTGACCCAAAGGAGTGCTTGGGAAATGTTTCCTTCCTGTATATGCCTTGAGCAGTGGAAATTGCCTGAGAAATTTGTAGAGATTACAGTAAGTTTGTAGGCACACAAAAGGGGAAATCTGGTTATGAGCTGCAGAGGAGAGGAGGGGAAGGGTTCCATCACACAAACAGTAATCTTTTACGCTAGATCATTCTGTGTAGTTAATGTAGACAGAAATATCTTTCTCCTACCCTGTACGTTTGAGTAAGGAATGGCCTTATATCCTTTTTGGTCCTGTGTGAAAGCAACATGAAATTGCATTCATGTGATGATTGCTATACATGTTGGAATATGTAGAGTGGCTTTCCACGTAGCTCATCACCGACTGCCAACCTAGCAGTTCGAAATCATGCCAGTGCAAGTAGATAAATAGGTACCGCTGTGGCAGGAAGGTAAAGGCACCCATCACGGTCCTCCATGCACCAGAAGTGGTTTGGTCATGCTGGCCACATGACCCAGAAGGCTTGTCTGCAGACAAACACCAGCTCCCTCAGCATGAAAGTGGAGATGAGCATCACACTCCCATAGTTGAATTCGACTTGACTTGACCATCCAGGGATCCTTTACCTTTACCTTACCACCAACAGTCCCCTATTTCCCAGAAACATTCCTGATTTTCTAGCCCCCGGGGCTGTTCTATCTCTGTTTCACATTTTCTGCATTACTTGCAAAGGTTTTGAACTACCTTTTTTGACTCATTTGTACCTCTGCAGACAGAGAATACTTTTAAATCCAGTTAAATGCATACTTTCAGAAAGATTGTACAGTGTGTCAGACTCAACTGCAAGAAATAGTCACCTCTTGTGCTAAAAAATCTATCTCTTATTTTAATCTGTTCTTCTTTCTGTCCTGTTATACATTGTATAACATGTTCCCTAGTTCTGTAAAAGGAAGTAGTAGTAGTTGCTTCATTCCAACGATTACATAGGTCTCTGCTGGCAATTTTTAAATTTACAGAAAGTTATGGATGCTATTCTCCTATTAGCTGGTGAGACAAGTTTGTAGCCATGTATCTGAAGAATGTGAATACTTTCCTAGGTGTCTCTGCCTTTTCAATTAATGTGGCTTACAGCTGCTTGTTTCTACTACTGTAAAACATCAAAAAAAAGTGTTCACGTTGCAGAAATACGTACATTTTCATTCATTTCTTTCTGGATTTTGCGTGTGTACTCTCCCTATCACATCTCTATAGTCAATAACATTCCCTATAGTGTGAAGACACAAGTGTCAGCAATGAACCACAGCAATATTGTGCATATGCGTTGGTGCACATTTATTTTGCAATCAATGCTATGTAGGAATTTAACTGCATGCTTAAAAGAATGGATTCCTGTCTGGTTTGTGGATATGAACCTTGGCTTGACCAGAGCTTCATATAGGCCCATGTTTCCTACCAGTTTTTGGACTACAGTTCTCATCATCCCTGGGCCACCGGTCCTGCTAGCTAGGGAAGGTGGGAGTTGTAGTCCAAAACTGACCGGAGACTCAAGTTTGGGAAGCACTGATACAGGGTCCCCCCCCCCCATTCACGTCATCCATCTCCATACATGCATTGCTTTATAAACTGTGGTGATGCTTGCAATAAAGTATTCCCCCCTTTCATTTTAACCAACTTAAATTAATTGTAAAAGACAACCCATTAATGTAAGCATTTGCGATTCTGTAAAAACAGGGATGTACTGGAAAGGCACGCTTATGTGAACGCAAAACTCCCACACATTAGGGCTTTGCTGCACTGCCACCACTCCATAATCAGCAAGCACTAGATGTGATTACAAGCCCGTGTTGGCTGATCCTGTACATTGTTTGTTAATAGGAAGTGAAGAAAGGCGGGATGATCAGTGCAGGAGGATTTCTGTGCCATATAGATTGTCAATATGTGTCATCTTTTATTTTTATACTATTTATCTCTCTCCTCTCTGTCTCATAAACTTAAATTAGTTTCCCCTTCCTCCAATTACAGTTGAATTCTACATCCTTCCTATAAGAGGGATTTCTATTTCAATGGCTATTGTAATTGAAGGAAACTAAATGAACCCCTACTATCCCATTTGTCTTTAAGGCAAGATAACCACTTATGCAAGTTTCACTCCAATTTTGGTCACTGAAGCATTTTACTGGTTCTGATTAGTCCCACAGAGTGGGAGCATCATCATCTTGTCAGTTCAGAAGAGTCATTAAACTTGGGTAAGCTGTGGTGATGCATGAGCTAGGGATATGTAAATTCCCTTGTAGTGGGTACATTCTTCATCCTGTCAATTTGCTGTTACCTGCTGTTAACTCTCTCTTCCCTTTCTCCCTCCCTCTCCCTCTCTTTCTCTCTGGTAAAGGAAAATAATAATAATAAAGGTTTGCTTCATTAAAAAAAAAATCTCCTTTGTTTTCCCCAGCAGTCCTTTCCTCCTTGTCCCCCTCCCCCCACGCCAAAAAAGATACCACATTCATCTTGGGAAAGCTAATAATTGAGTATAAGATGTTTAAAAATAGAATCTTGGCATCCGCCCTGCTAGAAATTTCCCTGGATGAAGGAAAAGCCTGCACAACATGAGATCCTTGGTATGGAAATAATAGCCATAATAATAAAGCATGTGAGAGGTCTTGTTTGTCCTCTGCTTTAATTTGTGCAGCTGGCACTGGTGCCGTGTGCCTGGTAATCCAACCTGACACTGACCTGGGAAACATTACAGAGGTAATCTTCACATAAATTCGAGCAATTCTTTGGCAATTATTCCACGCAGAGAAATATAAAGGGACAAAAAAAAGGAGGTTTCCCATTCTTGGCTCATTTATTTTCTTTGAACAAACATAGTTATTCTGTTTCGAGAACGGCACTGTTGGGGGGGGGGTGTTCGTGTATTTCAGATTTCCGAGGAAGCTCCTGTCTGGAATAAAAAGAAGAATGAAAGGACAGTGGATTTCCGAGGCAGACAATAATAGCCTACACTGGAAAGATAGATTTAAACAATTTTCACATGTTTTAAATGTACAATCCCCAGTGTCATAGAATGTTGAGAATATTCATACATAATCACATCATCAAAAACACATTTATTTTATTTATTATTATATTGAATTTATATACCACCCTATACCTGGAGGTCTCAGGGCGGTTCACAGAACAAAATCAAAATATAAAACCACAAAACATATAATCAAAATAAAAACAACAATCCAATAACCCCCCCAACCCCACATTTTAAAAGGGCATGGGATGTTAAAAAAGCAATCAAAAACCATACATTGTCAAGTACTAATAAAAAAATTACCTCAAATCATTTCCTAACATGTATACTCTATTTTTCAGCCATCAAAGAACCCATGCTTCACTGATGCCATTGCGTTCAGACATCATGCTCACATCCTCACACAGAAGATATAGAGGGATTGAACCCTGTAGCCAGTTTATAGCTGGCACATCCTTTTTTTCTGCTGGAGTCTGTCAGCAAACCTCCAGAGTTTTTGAAACAGCTTGTTTCGAGTGTTTGTTTTTACCTCCTAGCAGGAACACTGCAGCTCTAAGAACTGACGCATGTCGGCTATATGGACAAAATACACTCTGACTATAGAGAAGTGTATATAGTCACTCAGCCTGCAGACCAGCTTCAGCAAAACCACGAGTCTGCTGGCCCTGTGGCTGTAGCCTACATCCTAGCTGTTTTAAGTACAGTATTGCGCTCATTCCAGCCCTATCTTCTCATCGAGGCAACATCAGCAAAACAATGTCTGTGTTGCATGAGAAACCTCTCCTTCAGTGGTTGTGCATAGTTGTTCATGAGCAGATCACAAACCTTTGCCTTTTGTTTGTACAAGGTGAGTGTGCAGAGGAGTGCTCCCACATTATGAGATGGAGATTTCACATTACCTGAAGGTTTACAATTTGTTCACAGGATAAATGACCTACTCCACACTGCGCAGAAATTACATCTTGTAAAAAGACCAATTGATCTTGCAAAGTAAATCCCTAATCTTAGGTTACTGAGCCAGTGGTGGATTTGTTGCCTATTAGATCTATTTTCTGTTCTGGGCAAACAGGAAAATTGGCTTTCTTCATATCCAGATATTGAGCCCTAGCAACAGTAGACTTGGCAGCAATCAACAGCCAGGTTTGAGTGTCAGCATAATGAGATTCTGTAGGGCCACTTCACTCATCTTCAGGAAGCTTGTTATGTTTTGTGTAAAATGGCTGGCAGTATTTTTGCCTGATGTTGTAGCAAAGCAGTTGTGCAGCCTATAGAAAATGTACGTTTTATTTATGCATAATAATAATAATAATAATAATAATAATATACCACCAACTCTTTCAAAATCATGTTTGTGTACAATAAAACCATTCAAGCATCTTAAAATCATAAAATACATAATAGAACAGCATCATTGAATCAAGATGTAGTGTGTGTCAACCTTTGAAGGTTTGTAACAAATACCTGTAGTTGTATTGTGAACAGTTCATAAACTTTCTGAAAGTATAGCTTGTTCTAAATAATAATAATAATAATAATAATAATAATAATAATAATAATAGGAGGATGAATTTGTGCAAAGGTGTAGCCAAACTATTTCATTACTGATACTGTTGCCATTATATTGTCAGTACAGTGGTACCTCGGATTACATACGCTTCAGCTTACATACGCTTCAGCTTACAGACTCTGCTAACCCATAAATAGTACCTTAGGTTAAGAACTTTGCTTCAGGATGAGAACAGAAATCGTGCTCTGGCAGCGCAGTGGCAGCAGGAGGCCCCATTAGCTAAAGTGGTGCTTCAGGTTAAGAACAGTTTCAGGTTAAGAACGGACCTCCGGAACGAATTAAGTACTTAACCCGAGGTACCACTATATACATGAATCCTTATGAGTTAATCCTTATGTTTCTATAGGTTAGGCAGTTTAAGGCCCAGAGTTAAAGAGTCATCGTAACATTGCCCAGAGTGAAGGAATTGTCAATGGATTTCAGAATTCAGCAGCCCCTCCTCCCACCTTTTCTTCTGAGGTTTGGTGTAAGATGTATGACCTTTGTTAATCCTAGTAAATATGAACAAGGGGATGCACTTAAATTTCACTTTAAGGCAAGCCTAGCTCTGAGAAGGAGCTTAGGAACATCCCAGGATTTATTATAAGTCGGGTTATCTATTGCCACACCACTGATTAAGTCAAGCTGGGAAGGCCAAGGTCATTGGGGGTGCTACAGAAGCAGGGTGCAATGTTGATCCTTCAAGCTCCTCCTGGTTCTTGAATCTTGGGGAATACTACATGTACACCAAGCTCAGCTCTTCGGTGCTGTCTTTCCACAGAGTTGAGGGAGTCCAACAATTGCATGAACAAAGTAAAAACAGTTTGTAGCAAAAACAGCATAACCTGACTGGCAGCCTCTTATCCTTAAATTGTTTAAAATCAGCACCTGATACCTTTATTTCATTCATTTTCTCAGTTGCTAAAAGAGAACTACATTTAAACAATTGTTTTGTGCAATGACACTTACTTATAGTATACTTGAGCCTCCATCATGTAAGACTGATATTCTCTAAAGGATACTGAATTCACTATAATACATTTCCTGGATTTCAGCAACAATGAAAGGCACAGCTATTTGTAGGTATCAACAAGACCTTGATACTGAGATGGGTCAGTGCGTTGCATTTAGAAGTTGATGCTGTGGTCTATGGAGCGTCCCCTGGTTGTATGAGGTGGTGTGTTTTTTAAAAAAGTAATCATAGAACCGTAAAAATAGGTTAATTATGTTTCTCTTGCTATAATTTCTTTTGCTTACATATCCTTAAGTAATCAAAAGTACTTTACGACAGTAATAACCAAATACCCTTGATGTGACCTTGGCTGTTCAAAGTTAGATTAAACTAATGACACACTAAATCTTTTTAGTCCCTTTCAAGGTGGCAGGACGACTAATCACTGTCTGTTGATTTGTGCTCAACAGAGTTGAAAACTAGCTCTTATTAGACAATACTGATAATGTCAAATATTTCTAAGAGAAAGTAGACTTTTTAACAGGAAGCAAATGACTTACCATCTCACCTGGAAAGGGCTCTGCATTCTACATACTTTGCCCTGGAAACTATTTCCGTTGGCAAGACATAACGACAGAGTCTGTCAGAGAGGGGAAGGAGGGTAATTTGTCTTGAGCCTCCAACTGAAAGGGGGCCTCAGATTTAGAGACTGGGTAACTTTTGGGCATTTGATAAATTTCACAACTTAATTTTATGAAGCTGAATGTTGCAAGAGTCAGGGCAGGAAAAAGAAAGTTCACACAGTGCATGGTTAAACTATTGGAAGCAGTAATCGCCATCCAACCTGGGCGGCTTTAAAAGAGGATAGTTTTATTAATCTTTTATTAATATTGGAGGGTTTGTATTTTATTTTATTTTATCTCATTACTATTTAAGTTGTCTTTGATTTACACCATAGTTAAAATAGTAATAACAAATACAGTTAAAAGTACAAACAAGCAGAATAGCAGCAAACAAACAAACAAACCAGAATTTAAACAATCCTCAAGAACGTTTGAAACCTTTCAAACCAGTTGCAGTAGAAACATACTCAAGAGGCCTCTAACCTCATTAAAACCTTATTTAAATAGACAAGAGGAAGGAATTTCACAGCCAAGATGCCACCTCTGAAAAAATGTTCTCAATTTATTTAGGGAGCTCTGGGCTTCTAAGTCACCTGAAGCTCATAATACAGTACAATTCAGCAAAGCAGACTTCTATTTTTTTTGTTAGTTTCAATCTTGGTTTTATATACAAAAGATTTAGTAAAGGAAATTTCTGAATTAAATTTTCATTTGTATTAATGAACTTTTTTCAACTAAAACATAGCTATATCAAATCATAAAACAGACTTAATATTAACAATATATTTCTGAAAACATACCTTGTTGCTAAATTTAGCTCTTAAGATTTAAACGTAGAGAACATTTTCTTAGTCCAAATTTACTAGTATCTTATTGTCACAAACACACACACACCACTTTTTTTTTTTAGTTTACATATTTCTTATACAAAATTAACTCACCAATATTTGATTGAAAATTAACTGGTGAGCAAAAATTTGAATACACTCATATTTGAATGGCAGACATCAGATAGAATTCCGACATTGAATAGTACCGTTACATATCTCACATTATTCTTTAAATAACCCTTTGACCTTAAGTGATAAATCCCAAATTTGAACTCAGCATTCTCTTTCTTTAGAGAAGTTATCCAGACCATTTGAAGTATGTTTATATAAGCTACCCAGCCTTCATTATGAACTTGTGTCTACATCTGCCTGTAATATAGCTACAAGACTTTCCTCTTGCTTTCTACACACCCTCCAAATCCCGCAGAACAGCACGGGGTGGGAGGAAAGGGAGAGGAGTATTCTAACTGGCAAGCAGGAATGCTTGGGCTAGTGGAACAATAAGAAGAATGCAACATTGAATTCCTCCTATAATCTGCTACTTGTTTGGAGATGAATTAGCACCTACCCGGACCTTGAGATCATCTTCTGAGGCCCTTCTTGATGTGTCTCCTCCTCGAGAGGTCAGGAGGATGGAAAAACGAGAACGGGTCTTCTCTGCAGTGGCTCCCTGTCTGTGGAATGCTCTCCCTAGGCCACCGGGATGAAATTTACGGCATGTAATGCCTTAAGAGAAAATATTATGAAAATGATATATAGGTGGTACATAACCCCAGTCAAGCTTGCAAAGATTTACCATTTGCCTGATAATAAATGTTGGAAATGTAAAGAAACTGAAGGTACATTTTTTCATCTTTGGTGGACTTGCCCGAAGATTAAGGCATTCTGGGAAATGATCTATAATGAACTTAAAAAGGTATTTAAATATACTTTCCCCAAGAAACCAGAGGCCTTTCTCTTGGGTATTGTCGGCCAAGGGGTGTTAAAGACGGATATAACTTTCTTTATGTATGCTACAACAGCAGCTAGAATACTTATTGCGAAGTACTGGAAGACACAAGAATTACCCACACTGGAAGAATGGCAGATGAAGGTGATAGACTACATGGGCTTGGCAGAAATGACGAGCAGAATCCGAAACCAGGGAAGAGAAGCAGCGCAAGAAGAATGGAAAAAGTTTAAGGACTATTTAAAGAAATATTACAAAATTAATGAAAGTTAGAATGATGTTGGACTGGAAAGTAAATGGTTACTATTAGCAATGGTTAAGACAAGGAGAACAAGGAAGATTAGTTTAAATCTAAATTAAAATAAGGGAAGATTTGCTGAGTAATCGATAAGAATTTGGAATACAGAAAAGGGAGGCATGAGGAAGTCGGGGAAGAAAGGTATAAGAAATTAGGACATGAAATGGTACATGTTTTTTGTTTTGTTTTTGTCTTTGTATGTTTATGTATATGGAAAAAATTCTTGAATAAAAATATTATAAAAAAAAAAATGGAATGCTCTCCCTAGGGAAGTTTGCCTGGCGCTAGGCAAAAACGTTCATTTTTAACCAGGCCTTCGGTTGATTTGATTGGCATCCTATGCCCTTTTAAAATGTGGTTCTTTTTGGGGAGGTGTTTTTTACTTTGATTATACATATTGTGATATATTTTGATTTTGTTCTGTGAACCACCTTGAGACTTCCAGGTATAGGGCAGTATATAAATAAAAATAAATAAAATATTCCAGAAAAGCTCCAACCTCTAAAATCTGTCACAGAGTTTGGCACTATTCAGTAACTTCTGGAGGGCATTAAAAAAAAAAAGTTTGGGTAATTTCCTAGAAGAATGTAAAAATATTGACTTTATCCAGCAACTATGATAGCAATGAATTAGTGGAGGTTTTTTTCCTTACAAAATGTGTGCTGGGTCTACCTGAGTAAGATTTCTATTACTCCATTGCCTGCCTCATTCCCTAGATGAAAATCTTTCCATTTTCAGGCTGCCTTGCATGATAGAAAAATGTATTTCCACTGGAGGACTGTGCTAATAACTATAATTTATTTTGCCTGAATGGAAAGGGAGATGCACATGGCTGCAATCAGCAGAAGCCTAGATGCTGGCACCATCTGATTACTATCTTTTCCCATGTTTACCAAATGAAATTGGTCAAAGCATCCATAACAATGGCCTACAGTGCTGATAAGGGAGATCATTTTAGGGACTTCTCATGGTGAACTAGTAATGCATTTCTTTACACGTCTACTCAGTGTTGTGTAGTAGTTAATGTGTTGTACCAGGGTTCAACTCTTCACTTGACCATGAATCTCACTGGGTGATCTTGGGCCAGTTACTGACTTTCAGCTTAGCCTACCTCACAGGGTTGTTGTGCAGATTAAATGAGAAGGGGAAAACCCAAGTGTGCCACCTTGGACTCCTTGGAGAAAAAGGCGGGATATAAATGCAATGCAACCAACCAACCAACCAATAAGCCAACCAGCCAGCCAGAAAGTCAGTCCTATTGAGTTTCATCAGACTTACTTCCAGATAGGTATATGGGATTTCAGCCTAAATCTGCTTTGTGGAATATTGCATGAATTGAAAGATAGGATCCTGAGTTTCTTATGCATATCCTGTTGAAAGCTTGTAGTGGATATATACTTCTGACTCTAGGTCAAAGTTTGAGCCCAAGAAAAAGCAACACCAAAAAGTCTTAGGATTTTTAGGGGAAAGTCTTATGGCACTTACAAAAGTCTTGTGACTCCTTGAAGATTAACACATCGTTCTTATGGCATAAGATTGTGTAGACTAGTGTATCTGTTTGTGTGTGAGTGACTTTGTGTGTTTGTGTCCGCAACTCAATATTACGCTTCATGTGTCTAATGGAGTGGACTCTCGTCCAGAAAAGCTAACCTATGTATATACAAATGTATATACCAAGATTGTTTTGGGGTACTTAGTGGAAATCCTTAAAACTAAATCTAAAGTTGCCTGATTTATTCAATGGTGGCTATCTAGTCCTTTATACATTGCATGTGTTTGGATTATCAATGTATTTGAATGATTTTGTATGATTTTACTGTTTTTATTTATGCCAATAAAGGCTAGTAGTAGTAATATATATACAGATATATGTGAACGTGATCACAAACACTGATTGCACCAGGGCTCCAGATCCACCGGAGCACCAATCTATGTTCATCTATAAGTGCATAGGCATCCCTATGCAGACGTTTGGCTTTATGCACAGAGGCCAAGGGTGAGTCTAGAATGGTGCGGTGATGTTGATAGTGGGACCAGTAGTTGTAGTCTTGCTTCACATATTTACTACCATGTATGGAGGGAATATGTGAAAGAGTCAAATGTTAATTGTGATTCTGTGTGTGCGGGTCAGTGTTCAGCAGTTCAGCAGTTGCGTTGTAGGAATTAGTTACTCTTAATCTTACTCTAGGTCAAAGAAGTTGCATTCCGTCTGGTTTCCGGCTTTAAAACGATCCTTCATTTTCTGTCTTTATTAATATACACACAGGGTATGATTTTTTTTGTAAGAAAATCTGTTAACTTCCTACCTTCCCTTGAAAGGGAAAGCAAACATTTGTAATAATTTGATTTGTCATGAAACTCATGTTTCAGTAATAGATGGAATGAATTTAATGAGGTATTTAATAGGCTGTGTTCTGTTGGAGATAGACAAGGAATATTTTGATAAGCTTAAGATATCATAGTTGTAAATCCAGACACTGTTCCATGAAGACTATTTAATAAAAATAAATTCTGCTCCTTAGAAACCACATTAATTCTGTTAGAAATCCACACACAATAAGTTTGGGTTTCTGCTGCAGCATTGCTATTCCTTTATGTTAATTTGAAACACTAAAATAAGCTTTTTGTTAAATACTGCCATTGCCGATACTCAACACGTGTACTATTCCAATCAAATACTCATTTTTTGCAGGGAAGCATCTTGGAAGGAGATAACATGGGGGTTATATAACTGAAGTTGCAAGTCCTGGCAAGTATTAGAGAGGGGGAAGCCATAGCTAAGACTGCAAATTACTTTAACCTTCATAGTTGTCCAAGACATTCACTTCAGGAGCGAAAAATCCCAAACATTTCATCTTTGTGATTGCTTCCCGCCCTTTCGCCTGTAAGCACTGGCTGAAGGCTTAGGGTTGCAATATAATGAGCAGTTTCTAAAAATGCTACCTTTTAGCTGTAATGAATAGGTGTTGTTCCTTGGAGGCATTCAAAATGTTACAGAATCAGGCCTCTGAGATCAATGTTGTTATTATCAGTCAAGTATGCCTCAAATTTCTGCAAAGTTTGCGTATAAGAGTAGGATTGCCAACTGGGCAGGTTTAGGGCACCTGGCATCTTTCTCTCTAACAAACGCAGGAGAGGAAAGCTAGTTGTTTCCCCACCACTCTCTGGTTTTTCCGTTAATTAACTTTTCTTTTCCTTCCTCATGTACTTTGCGCATGCTTCTGTTATGCATATAACAGAATAGGTGGAGACCTGGAAAGAGCGTGCATAGACTTGCAGCAGCATTTTCATGACAGTCACTCTGCTTTTGTACTTGGTGCTGGCTGTACTGCACATACGCATTGAAAGCAAGGCTGACAGATGGGTGGCAAAGGCAGTGGCAGTGGCTAAGCCAGCCAGTGATTTGCGGGATCAAGGTGGAGGGTTGGAAACTGGGGACTTACATTTATAAGTGTAGCTAGTCACCAGTTGTGTTTGCTGATGTGACACCATCAGCCACACCCTGGTCAATAGAATGCAAGGTGAAAGTTGCTTTTAGACTCAGCTCACTCTCGTTGGTAAACAAAATGAGATGCTTCTTTTTGTGTCTGCAAAGAAGAAGTACTGCAGGGCAACTTTCAGGGACTGTAGGGCAGGCTGAGGTTTGCAGGACTCATCATAAAGTCTAGGGAAGGAGGGAAGGGTCTTCAGGGGAAAAAACCCTGCATCATCTTGCAGGCCGGGGAGGGAAGCAGAAAGGACTGGAGCTGCTGGAAGGATGGCAAATGGAGCAGGGACCAGGAGAGGGAAAGAGAAAGGAAGAGGTGGTGACACAGGAGAATATGGAGGCTTGCGGGGGATTGAGCTAAGATCGGGTGGCTCTACCGAGCCATTTTTCAAGGTTAAAAAAACAAGACACTGATAGAAACTGACATTTACATAGTCACCCATCCCTACAACTATTGCCCGCGACTATTGGGAGTGGTTTCACCTCTATAGCACTTTCAGTTTAAAAAAAGACAAAATGCGTGCAGATTTTAAAAAAGGATTTCCCATTTAAAATCTGCATGGAAAGTGGATGGAATGGATTAACCAGGAAGCACACGTGAAATAGAAACAAAACCCGTATTAGTGTACTCTGTCCATCTATAGTAAGTGGAGACAGCGAAAGCCAGATATGGATATACCACACAATCCTAGAACAGAAAATATATTAGCCTTCCATGGTAGCCTTGATTATTTGTGCATCTTTCCCTCAGGTTCTGTTTTTGTTGTTGTTGTTTTTTTACGTTGATCCACTAAATTCATTTTAGCCTCTCCTTGCATTTCTAATTCTCCATTTCTAATTCTCAAAATTTCCCTGTGGTAAATTTGTTCATCCATAGCATTCCTCAATTTTCCTTTGACTTGCCTCTCATGCTCAATGGCCATTTCCAATTCTGCATACTACTAATGACAAGCATGTTTTTGTTTATCGCTTGACTCCTTTCATTCTTCATCTCTCCCAGAACTCTTGGATGAAAGTATCCTGTGGGTTTAGTGATTTATTGCAATTTAATTTCTCAAGTTTCTCCCAGCTCTGGCAGCAGCTGTTCGTATTTATTTTTTGACATCATGTCAGCATCACTAGTTTGGGAGATTTTTTTAAAGGCATGCTACCACTTCTCCCCCACCCCCAAAAAAATCTTCAGGTGCCTTTATTTAAATTGGATTGCAGTTTTCGTGAACTGAAAGTTTTTGAGAGTGAAGTCATTTTCAATAATGTAGCTGATTCAATTGTAGGTGAAATGCAACGTTGTAACATTGGGGCATGGGATTAAACACATGCACAACAAGCATGCTCACACCTGAGCAATATCCAGGTCTCCAGCTTTTACGTATGATAAAAATTGTGCTAGAGAAAGGGGGTGGGTGTGCTCTGCTGTGCCCCATCCACTTTAACAGACACCCTTCTCCTTTTTCTCAGCTGCCCATGATTTGGAAGGTGAACTTCTGAGGTGGGAATTCCCCATGCAATTTAGATCCCTGTTTCAGAACTTCACCTTCCACCTTGTGGGGCTTTCTTCGTCACGTAAAAACTAAATGCCTGAACAGAGCTACAAATAATTTGTGCTGAGCAGATGGGAACAAAAAAACCAGCCAAGCAGCTTTAAGCCATAGTTTGCCTGTTTTGCATCTGTACGCTTAAACCATGTTATGGATATTTAATTATGGTTAGGCTAAACCACAGTTTTGCATTAAAAATGAGCCCAGCCAATTGCTGGAATGAAGTTAAGTGGTTTTAGCAGTAATGTTACAAAGGAGTATGTAAAAATGGATTGTTAACAGGGGAGAATGTAAAGTTGTAATATATTAAGATAAAAGTTTAAGATAGAAGCAAAGAGGGAAAGGATTTGCTGAATTAACTAACTGAACTGGAATACAAAAAAGGGAGGTGTGAGGAGGTCAGGGAAACAAGTAAATGAAAGACAAGACATGGAAAGATCGATTTATTTTTAATTGTTTTTATTTTTTCTGTATTTTGTATTTTTTGCTTCTTTTTTCTTTCTTTTTCTTACTTTTGTAACTTTTTCTGAAACTTTAATAAATATCATTTAAAAAAAAATAAAAATGAGCCCAGCCATACTTCATAGTGCCTAAGGCTGGATTGAGCTTTAGTATTGAAAACAAATGCCAAGGCGAATCCTGGTGAACTCTGGCACAAATTAAATCCCACTGAGAACTCAGTATCTTTTGATGTTGCCGGGCCTCATTTATACAACTTCTGTATGTTACTTACGTTAATAAATTTATGTCAAACAGTTCATAAAAACTAGAAAAGGGCAGTTCTGTGCCAGAAGGGTAGGAGAAATAAGCTTCTAAACAAGACATATCTGTGGCACTTTGATCCAGTAGAGTCCTGTAAAAAAGCCGTCTGTATATTTTCTACATAATAGATCACCAAGAATAGTTTCTGAAAGTCCATAATGGGATTATATTTAAAGACAGAACTGAAATGTCACTGAGCCGATTAGCTCAGCATTCTCACGTCACCAAAAAAAGTGGCCACTCAGAGTTACTGCCTTATTGGGCTACAGCTGTTAATTATATACTACAAATTCAAAAGTGGATAATGTGGATTGCCTATTTAATTTTGGGGTGGCTTGAAAAGAGCCCTATTAAGTGTTACACTGCAAGTATTAAAATGTAACACTTCCATTTTTGTGTTTTTTGTTTTTAATATTCCAGAAGCGGGGACGGATGGATAGAGTTATAGGCACCCATTTTATGTACAGGAGACATATATTTATGACTTGTAATAAATTATTTTTGCTGCTTAGTCTCTGATTTACAGTATTTGTTTTCAGATATGCAGCACTAAATTCTGCTAGGAGACATTGGAACATTGATTACCTTTCATTTGCAGGTCAGCAGGGACTATGTTCTGCTTACAGAGAAATAAGAAATTCCAGTAAAGCTTTCAGTGATTGAGGGATCATTTTAAAGTGCACACAACTTACTTACCAATGGGCAATGACATGCAAGCATGTTGCCTTTCAGTAGCAGATGAGGAAAAAGGAAATGTATTGATTGCTTCACAAGTATGTAATTTGGCACATTTCATTGGGGCACTTTAAAAAGATTCCATTTGAGGAAACTTGCAACCTGTTTTGGTATGGCTGAGTCACAGAAAAGATGCAATGAGTTGTGAGTATATAAGTGCAAATTGGTGAATGACAGTGGCTCACCATGTCCAGAGAAAGTAGTAAGACTATTTCAGTGGATTTCTCCAGGGAAAGGAGAAATTCTCTAACCATTTCTTGGGTGCAGAGTTCACCATTATCCATGGCAGTGGCACACCTTGTTTCCTTTCCTCTTCCCAAGTTTTTATTTATTTATTTCCCAGTGCTGCCATTGCAAGTGGCAACAGCAGCTCCTATGTCGGCAGTCCAGGCACTATTTTGCATCAACCACAATGCCCTGCTCCTAGCATCATTCTGGGACTGTGTGTATGTGTGGAAATGGTGGCCGGCTCTCCTGACCACTAAAAATAATATGAAGAAGAAAAAGATGAGAATATATTTTGATAAAAGTCTTGAATTGCCTTCTTTTTCTAAGGAGGTGAGAAATAATGAGAAAAATGTATTCAGAAAAAATGCAGCTCAACTCTAGATAGAACTACCCTCCATGAATTTGTCTAATCCTCTTGGTCATTTTTTAAAATGAGCATTCCGGAAATATGAATTTGCTTGTTTTCCTTTCACCTCTACTGTTGTTTCTTCCTGATGTTGTGTCTATTACACTGTAATCCATTCTGGTGGACCTGTCTGCTCTGTTCTTTGTACAGTGCTGATTAGCATTTTAAGTGGTTAATTAACATCAACAACAACAAGCTGTTAATCAGGAAAGTAGTTTTATTTGTTTTATTTAACAAGATTTATATATTACTTACTTGTCAGAAGACCTCTAAGCAGTTTACAAAGAGCAATCCAAAATATTCATTAAAATATATATTAAGGCAAACATAAAAAGTTAACACTAAATATAAACAAAACTAGCAATTTAAAGCAGTCATAAGTTATTAAATTATATGTTAAAATTACATGCCTTGGTAGGCTTGCTGAAACACAGTTTTAGCAGGTGCAAAATGCAATATAGCGAAGGTACCTGCTTAATATTAATGGTTCTGAATTCCAGCATAAATGATTACCTGTTTTTGCAATGAAGGATTATAGGGCTGGGCCAAAATTGTAGCCCAATTTAAGCTACATTTTGACAATTTTCAGTAGCCGGGAGCATTGGTAGAGCTCTTTGCGACTACCATTTTATCTTCCAGAATAGGGGGAAATTTCTGACAATGCAATTTCTTCCCTAGGGGCATTCAGGAAACACAAAATGGTGGCCTCCAGCCAAAATAAGTTCTAATGAGCTGTTTGTCCTCCCCACAAGTCACGTGCCTCCAAAAATATGAAAAAGGGGAAGGAACATAGCTGAATGATAGAGGATCTGCCTTTCATGTAGAAGGTCACAGGTTCAATCCATGGTGTCTCCAGGTAGGGTTGGAAAATACGTGCCTGTAACCCAAGAGAGTCACCGGCTGTCATTATAGACAGTACCGACCTAGATGGATCAATTGTCTGACTCAGTATAAGGCAACTCCCTTTCTTCTTATCCCTGACCAACTCTGTCCTGCCAATATCTGACTAAATTTTCACGCTGGTGAAAGTTACGTTAAACCTAATCTTAATATAAATTACTGAATGATTTCTAGTAAGGCTAGGCTGAACTTTTGTTATGTTGTAGTTATGTATTTTTTCCCTTCTTGTAAGTTGCCTTGAGCATGGTTTGAAAGGAGGCATACTAATAAAATTATGTATGTATGTATGTATGTATGTATGTATGCATGCATGCCTGTGTGTATGTATGTACTTTCATCAATTTGAAATTTTCATCAGTGTCATTGTAAATGGATTTCACTCCTCCCACGTCATACATCTTTTCAGAATATATAGACAACTATAATTATGCAAATGAAGAATAGTTACAGCAGTTCCATTGTGTTTATGACAAAATTGTTGTCGTATAATTTTTCTTGCATTCTTCTTGTGAATCTCTAGCTACAAACAATCATGAACCTGTCATTATTTCTTTGCTGCCGCCTCTCAAAGCTTCCCTCCCACTCTGTCTAATATTATATGGGAACAAATTAGGCTGCTTTTTAGTGCAATAATCAGTTATTCATCAGAGTAGGACTACTGCCCAGAAAAAGTGATCACTAAGGCATTCCCCAGCTAGCTCAAGCCTGAAGCAGATGACTGTGTCCCCAAAGCTTATAATGATAAGAAAAATGGCCAAGAAGTCTATTAAATAGCTACGCGTTCAAAAAAGCATGCATTATTCCCCTCTCTAACCTTTTACTGAATGAGTTTTGTTCTGAGTGTGCATGATGCTTCCTTAATGGCAGAATAATAATGAAACGTGGTAAATAGTGTTTCTAGCTGGGAAAAGCCATTTCCATAATGAATCATTTATTTCAATTCAGTTGTGGGAATGAATGCAGATTTGTTGGGAGGGCTGTAAGAAAACTGGGGGGCAGCCCAGATTAATTCAATTACAGTACACACACACAAACTTATTTAGGAAGAAAAATGTGAGGTTTCCAGGCTCTTTCTGTCCTTAAAAAATGTGGGTTTATGTATGTATATACAAAACATCTGAATATCAATGAATGAAATATAGGAAACATAAAGATCATAAAGAGAGGATAGCCAAAAAAAAGTAACTACTCTTTTCTCTTCTTTGTTTTGTGCCTCCTACTGAGGTCCATAACTGCATCATTTGGCCAGGCTAGCTTTCTTATTTTTGTTGCTTAGCATCCAGTAGTGAAATCTCCACCGGAGGGAGGACTAGGGAGTTCCTTATATATTTTTTCTGCCACGAGTGCCGCATTGCTGCATACCTTGCAAAATTCACCCAAAGCTCATCATAGCTCACCTGTCAAACGTTGCCTTCATAAAAAGGAAATGCATGGGAAACTAAGCACTCTGCTGCCTGTTTACATAAAGAAGATATGTTGGAAATCTGCAAAACTGTGGATATTTCCAGCTTCTCACAAGATGTCCACAAAATGCCCATGGATATCCATGCTTGTGTTCCATAGGCCCTTGTGTGGCCACTGTGAGAACAGAATGCTGCACTAGATGGGCTAGTGGCCTGATCCACCAGGTTCTTATGTTCTTATGCAAGCAATCATTCACAGTAGTGTTTCATTCACCCCTATTAAGTGAATTGAGTACATTGTCAGTGCAGAACAAGAATTTGCCCTCTGTTAAACACTTCACTGATTTCCCCCTGCACACACACACACACACACACACACACACCACCTCTGTATGCAGTTTTTTCATTTCAGGTTGGATCTCCCTTTTTTAAAAATCAAATTAGGATACCATAAAACCAGCAAGCATATTTTCCTGTACTGAAGAATACTCAGGGCCATAATGATCTGGAGTATATGTGCAGCTTGTTCTTGTTGATGGATATCAGAGAATATTGTTACATCCCTAGATGAAACCTAAAAGTCAGTGTAGGAGGCAGTGAATGGGAACACCTTGACCTTGTAATGCTAGCCTGCTTGTAACAGAGGAAACAATGATCAGGAGCCGTCCCATGCTGCTGCTGCTGCTGCTCTTTGTCAAAACTTGGTGGACCAGGGAGAAAGCAATTCCAAGGAGAAGAAGCAAAATTGGAGAGTCAGTTGTTTACTCCCTGCCTGAAATGCATGGCACAGATGGATGTGTCAGTGAAGTTATTCTGCAGCTGCTGTGGATGCTCTCTAGTCACTACTAGCACCATCTCATCTGTCCACCCATCCATGAAGCCCAGATCAGTGAGAGGGGAGCACAGAACTAACTTTCCCCACTGGAGGCATTTTCTGTCCTTGATGCTGGCCCAGAAAGGTAAGAATCACATTCCAGACATTAAAAAGCATGGGGGAGAGCCCCAGTGTTAGTGATCTCTCAACAAAGTGCAGCCAGATAGTTGATTCTGTGAGCCCCTTGTTAAGGGATCAGCTTATGTTCTATTCACACGTGCAGGTAAATACACAAGTTACATGTGTATTCATGGAAGTGCAGTTTTAGGGGATCTGGAGGGCAATTAGTTATTTATCAGTACCAATACATTCTTGCTTAATGGGGGGAGGAATTAAGAACAAACAAATATCATAATAATAGCAGGTAAAAGGGTTGTTTACAGAAATAAATGGTGGACAGTAACTAAACAGCTTTGCGGACTAAAGTGGCATGTGCTATATCCACAGATCTTCTTGACAATGCCACCTCGTGGAGCTGCTGTATGGAATCTTCTGATTTAGAGCACTGTGCCACATTTGCTTAGGAGAGATCAGAGAGCAGCAACCTCAATTTTGCGTATCAGATGCCGTTAGCCTGCTATGAGGCGGCACCTAGGCCCTGCATTCTGGAGCTTTGAGGCAGCTTTGTTTTTTGTCTTTTGTTTACTTTGACTTGGTTTGTGCAGATACTTACTTTGCTTTAGTAGTACTGTACAGGTTTGGCCCATAGCGGGTATATTCTCTCTAAGCTCGACCCTGCTGTTGATTTTCAGCCTGTCCAGCTGAAAATGTTGATCTCTAGCTAAACAGTGTTGTGACTGATTTCAACTCTAATGGGCACACATCATCTAAACAAACAACATTAATTGACACTCAGGTTTGCCTTTTCACTGAAAGGATTTCCTAATGTTTCTAAACCACTCCTCCTGTCCAGAGAGAGACATTTAATCTTGTATCTGTTGTATTTTTCTGACCCATTTATTCAAGATTGTATTTTTCTTTCATAGAGGAAAATCCTATAATAAAGACACTTCCCCCAAAACATTTATCAACTTAGCTATTCATTATTCAAATTTATAATGTACCCTTCCTTCCGAAGGGAGCACAGGATGGCACACAATAATAATAATAATACCTAAGAGCAATTTAAAACAATGTCATTACAGCAGTTTAAAAAAGCACTGTAAAAATGTCATACAACTTTTGGCCAGAAGCCAATACAAAAACGGTTTTTACATGTTTCCTAAGTGCAGATAAATATTTATTTATCCCTCTATTTTCTGCTTTTGGCAACAAATGCTGATGATTGCACAAGACTGGAGAGAATCTGCATTTAAAAACAAAAATAAAAAAGGTGTGTAATGGCAATGCAAGGTACACAGACAGTTCCAAGAAGCAAAAACAATGACAGCAAGCCAAGCAGAGTTACACGCTAGCTTGGAGATCAAGACCAACAATGAAAAATTAGGGGTGAAGATGTTATCAAAAGATTACTATCAAACGCTGGTTGTGAGCTCTTGCTTGTAGGCCAGGTTCAATAATAATAATAATAATAATAATAATAATAATAATAATAATAATAATACATCTGACTGGGTTGCCCCAACCATACGGGGTGGCTTCCAACACATATAAAAACATAATAAAATAGCAGGCATTAAAATCCTTCTGATACAGGGCTACCTTTATGTGTCTTCTAGAAGTTGTATAGTTATTTATCTCCTTGTCATCTGATGGGAGGGTGTTTCACAGGGAGGATGCTACTGCCAAGAAGGCCCTCTGTCTGGTTCCCTGTAACTTCACCGGTAGGTAAGCCACTGGTAGGGGGAGCCCTGTCGATGCGGACCAACTCAAGCTCCCCCTGGTGTTCCCGTTGGGGTCGTGCCAAGGCCTTAGCCCCCCAGCCGGGCTTCAGACTAGAACAACACCCCCAGATTCCTTTAACGGAATACCCTTAAGCATGGAGGAGCAGGTGATGGCCACACCTCCCCTCCCCCACACAAGGTCAAACAATGCCTAACCGTAACTCTAACAAAGTTGTGATGATTGCTACGAGGTAGGCGAAAACCAAGTGGCCAGTGCCAATTTGCCAAGTGGAAAAATTCCTACCAGGCCCCTCAGACAACCAAGGCAACCAACCGAAGTCCATAGCAAGGCCATTGCCTAACCTGCAAAATAGGGAGGGTGTGTGATTGAGGAAGCGAGCCAAAGAGGGAGTTCTCTGGCTCTCTCCTCCGTTTAAACGGCCCTGGCCACGCCCCCCCCAGCCAGCAGGTTGGCTGGCCGGGCTCTGACATGGCCGGGATTCCCCAGGCAACGGGGGACAAGGTCCCCTGCCCTCGGTAGGGAGTGGGTGGCCACGCGGTCCACCGCAACTCCTCCCCACTGGGAAGTGGAATGGATTTCTTAAACATATCTTCAAAACAGAGAGGGACATCCCTTAAAAATCTAACCATTAGCGGTCAGGGTCATATTTCGAGTCTTGAAATTGGTATAAAAATGAATGGGCAGCCATTATGTTCTTCATCTATAGCTATGTGACAAATGTTCCTTTGAAGCTTGCTCTTGCATATATCATTTCAGTCGCATAAGCAAAAATACCAGCAAAGTAAGGGATGTAATTATGCTTCATAAGAAAAGACATGAGGAAGATTATTAAAGTTATTATCTGAGACAAATGCCTGTGCATTTAAATGCTTCAAATGAAGCTTGGAATAAATTTATGTTGTGTGACATTTAAGTAAAACAGTCTGCTTTATAAAGACTGGGTTTTGTCTGAGCCTAGTAATGAAAATATGAGACGGTTGTGAATGTGACTTCGTTTGAAGGAGACTGAGCAGAACAATACATTGCATGCAAAAGAGATATTGCAGAGTTTTATTATTAAGCTTGTCCACACCAGCATTACCGTGTTTACAGCAGTTTGTGCTTCCATTTAATATGCATAGTCCACATGACATCAACCCTCAAACCCTTGTTGAGTTAGGCACTTCCCCTGCATGTGAAGGCAGGCTCTGGCGGATTGAGTGGATGAGGCCAATAGTAGGTTCAATGGTCAAGAAGACATGCTGTAGAGGGAAATAATGGGGCTTGTCAAACTGGGAAGTTAGCTTATCTAGGAGCAGGAAATCTCTGATCCTAAACCACCTCTGCCTTGAAGCTATATTCATTCATGGGAAAGGCTCTGGAGTACATGCTGCCTTGCAGGAGATCTTGAGGAGAAGAAAAGGCAAAAGAGTAAACCCTACACAAATCTGAAGTGGAGTCCCTAAGATGATGGATGGCATCTTGTATGCCTCCTTCTGTCAATTCTCAATAGCTCCTATAGCCAAGCTGGTGCCAAATCTATTGCTCTGCTCTCCTTTGGAGCACATCAGCAAGGCCCAGGGGGTGGGTCTTGTCGTCTGGACAACCTAGAACTTCCATACACACTGCCCAGGCTTGCACCACGGAGATGTCACTTTGGTGTTGCTAATGCAGCAAGAACAACACAGGAAGCAGCAGTTAAGATTTACCAGCCTCTGCAACCACAACTTTCTCCAGTGGTTTGACTTCACCCCCAGAAGCTCACTCCATTGTCTTTCGAGACAGATGGATGCCGACAACAAATGACATCATCCCTCAGATTTTCACAAAGCTCAGCAGCTGCATGGTCTATTAACTAGCTTAATAGAATCAACAAATTAGAGGATGGGGTGAAGCACAAAAGGGGGTGCCTACTGGTTGGAATGGAAATGGCCAACAAGAAGTACCGACGAAAGAAGAGTGGCAGATGAAGATGATGGACTTCGCAGAACTGGTGAAGCTGACAGGAAAAATCCAAAACCAGCACGATCAAGTATTCCAAAAGAACTGGAGTAAATTTATACAATATCTGAAAGATTATTGTAATCAATTAACATCACTTGCAGAGTTATAAGAAGACTTGTAATGAGAAGTTTTCTACCTTTCTATACTTATTTAAATTTTGAACTATTTTGTAATGAGTGTAATTAGAATTGGAAAACATACAAAACGCAATGATATAAAGGTTAATTTAGAAAGCCATGAGGCGGGAGGAAAGGAAGTCGATAGGCTCTAAAGAGCCAGGGAGGTAAAGTGGATAATAGTGATATGAATGTATATTATTAAATAGACTCCACGTGTACAAATTCATATGTGCAGGTGTGGACTACTCTGGTTCAATTCGAATGGGGGAAAATGGATTAACTGCTAAATAATGCTCAAATGTGGACAAGCCCCAGGAGTCAGTTCAGTGTAAATCAGAGATATGTATAGAATGCAATAAACAATTATGTTGGCTTCTGGGATTCATAAAAACCTTTATTCTGATCAAAGGACCATTTCACCATGCATAGAACATTTATTTCAGTCCCCTTCTTGTGCACCTGCAGCTGCGTGGAAGCTGTTCAACACCTAGGGCAGAGCATGTGGAGCACATGGTTGCATCATCCACACGCACAGCCCTTAGCTTTATGGAACTGCAATACAGAGCAGCAGCTCATAAATTAGCTTTTGGGGTGTGAATGAATGGATCTTAAATTTAAGCACAGGCCTGTGCTAGATGTGAATAAGCCCTAAAGAAGCTAGTGTCGCAACAGAATCAGCATAAGGGCTACTTGGTGACATTTTCCTCTCTGAATCCCAGTTTGCTTCACAAAGGAAACCAAACGTGTATGTTGCCATTTTTTTGTAACAAAGACAATTATTTTGTGGTAGCCGTTGGCAGATGATGTGTCCCCTGAAGTCAGCTGAATGTAAAGTACCATTCCAGGGACTGGTTGCTTAGGCTGAAAGTATAAAACGACAGGTTTGATCATTTGAAGGCTCCATATGGAATGCTTACAACACACTGATTTCCAGCAAGAAAATAATAATAATTTGGCTGCTATAGGACCAGATGGCAGATTAAAAGGCACATCATGTCAGAAAGTAAGCAGAGTTTGCTGTAAAGGCAACTATGTCTTAGCTCAGGGTTTGGCAGCAGTCTTTTCACTGATCACAAGATCTTAGTCTGGAGGTTTTCATGTTTGGGAGTAAGCAGACAGGAATGCATATAAGCCCTTTTTTTTTCAGTAAGGCAAAACCTTTTAACTGTTTTTATAAGCTTGAAGTTATGAAATATGAAAGTGAACAAATTGTTGCTTTCAAATGAGAGCCAAGGGGTCCCTGACCATCAGGAAACAGTACCAAGGAAATAATAATGCACCTGTCTCAATAAGATGCAATCCGAAGCATACTTAAGTGGAAGTAAGTCCCATATGATGTTAGTTCTTGTGTAAGTGAATTTGAGATATGGCTGTCAGTACTGCTTAGTGCAGTGATTCCTGTGGGTTATTCTGCCATGGTATTTTTCATTATTAGGCTGAATTTTATTCATTTATTTATTTAAAACCCCCTTTGTGACTTTCAGAATGGTTGTTGTATATGTTTAACTAGAATTGACTCAGAATTTGGGATAAATCCAGTGGCGTAGCGTGGGGGGTGCAGGGGGGCCCGGCCGCACCGGGCGCAACATCTGGGGAGGGCGCGCTCGCACTCGCAGCTCTCTGCCCCTACCTGGCTCACTCACTCTCTCTCACTGCAGTGCTGGCTGTGCGAATCTGATCCGAGCCGCCGGGTCGCCTCCCACTGTGGGGGGGGGGGGGATCCAGGCATGCGGTGCGGTGCGGTGCGGAGAGAGGGGGCGCAAATTACTTGCCTTGCCCCGGGTGCTGACAACCAACGCTACGCCACTGGATAAATCCGAGGGTTTCCCTTTAGGTAAAGCACCTGCTGAATTTCAGCAGAGACTGAAACAGGTTTTAATAATACCAGTGAAATTTCTATGGGAAGATATTCTCATCTCAGTTGTTGCCACTGAATTCTGTCTTGAGTGAAAAATCTGAGATTAATTTGGTGGTTCCTACTGGGGCAAAACATCTGAGGAATTTTAAAGGATGCTAAAACCATTAGGTAGGATAAAATTTATTTGCAGGAGAGTGAAGGGGGGGGGAGGTTTCACACATTCTGAGTCGCTTTTACAGGAAGCCCACAAAGAAGGTGTAAACCCTAGTTGACTACAAGGATGGCAGTGATGGCATTAAAAAAAAAAAAAAGCTCTTTCACTACATTTTGAGTGCTCAGTAGTTTACAGTGGATAAACCATATTCCCTCACTGGCAACCACCTGCAAGCTACACAGGAATGGTGAGCAGGACCAGAATAAAAAATGGGCAGAACAAGGAGTATATCTTACGTTTGTGCAACAAGCTACAAGCCAGCCATAGAAAAACCAGATGTTTCTACCTCACCCGTACCTCTCCATCTTTCCATAAAGGAAAGCAAGCATTATCACCGTTTGAAGACATATTCAAGCCTTCTCCTGGGCCTTCGGTTAATTAAACAATCTGTGGCCTGTATATGTGTGTGTGTGTGTGTGTGTGTGTGTGTGTGTTCATTACTATGTTTCGTGTTTTTGTGCTTTTATATTGTAAACTGCCCTGTGATTTTCGGATGAAGGACGGTATAGAAATTTAGTAAGTAAGTAAACAAACCTTTTATTTATTTATTTAATTTACCAATGCAAGCTTTTAATGCAAAACCTTTTTTTAAAGAAACAAAAACACCAGGGAATGTTGAGGAAAATGGCAAAGAAGCTACTCCTGTTTCAGGTTGCTAAGATGATACTGCATAAGCTAGCGTAACACCGATGCACTATTCATTTGCACACACAAGTATTAATGAAGATTTGTAAACAAGATTCCAGTTCCATTGAACAAAAAGGAAGAAGGAAGCTATGCTACTTATCGTATTTTTCCTTCTATAAGACGCCCCCATGTATAAGATTCCCCCCTATTTTGGGGGACTCAGATTTAAGAAAACAGCCTCAGCATTATCTGTGTATAAGACACCCCCTAATTTTTGACATAATTTATTAGGGGGAAAACCTAGTCTTATACACAGAAAAATACGGTATATGAACACGCCTTGCTATTTCTTTAAAGCAAGTGTCACTAGTTGTGTATTCCAGAATCTAGCTTTGTAATTTATTTATTTATTTTTTAATTGTTGGCATTAAAAAAAAGTATTCCAGACATCTTTAATGAAAGTTAATAAAGTAAATAAACAAACTTGAGGGGGCATGGCCTAGTGAGAGCCCTGTGGGCCGGACAGAAAGGCCTGGAGCTTCCACTTTCAGCCCTCAGCCCTGTAGCTCCCCGCTCTTGTGGTAGACTAATTGAGAGTGTTACCTTGATGCCATTCTAAATCATGTTGCATTTTCACTCAGGGAAATCAATCCCATCCAGTTTTAATGGAATGTAACAGACTAGCTGAACGTCTCTAGTAAAGCCTGCTTTATTCCCTCACTACATTCACTGTTATGTGAGTAGAAAGGTTCCTGAATTCCTTTCAAACACATGTTTTTGTAGGTTTAGGTTTTGAAGCTTAAAGCTAAAGGAAATGGTAGGCTTTCAGGAAACGCTAATATAACCTCTTTAATTCATTATCCCTTTTTGTTGACGTAAGATCTGGGTACCTCTGTCACTGAGTTGGTCCTAGTATGTACAATTTGCTAAATACTGTCTTATCAAGTATAAATATTAACGCAAAAAGAGGATTGTTATGCAATGGAAGTGAAGCTCCCTGTAATGTTATTTTAGAAGCCAATTGAGTATTAACCATATAATCCTCTTAGAAACTGAAAGCCAAATCCTGTCCTTTGATAAAAGTTACAAGTGAAATGTGCTAGGTTATGTTGGATGTTATTAATCAGTTATAGCCTATTAATAGTTAACAGTATTTCAGTTTTTGCACCGGGGCTTTTCCTGTTGTACATTTGTGGTGTTAAGTCATCAGTATGTGGTATTTCCCCACAAATGAACAGCTACACATCCAACGAATGCGGTAAAAATAAATAAATATTTCTGAGGACAGATCAGTTGTCCATAGATCACCCTTCACAGCTGCCCACTGATACATCAGACAGACTAAAAATAAGCAAGTACACAGTCATTAAGAAATATTAACATATGCGTAAATTCATACTAGATATGCTTGAGGAATTCAATCTTTGCAAATTCCAGACAAATCAACCCAGTCAGTCCACACTTCCCAGACTAATGTGCCTATCAGAACTTAATTATCCACATACTTTCCAAATGTTCAAATGCAGTACTTGGCTCAAATCTATCAAAGTATACCTAATAAGGCACATTTTGAAAGGAAGTATATTGAGAAATTCGCATTTAAATGCATAATTTTGGCAAACATTTGTTAAAAAATAGCAATATACAGATTAATGTATGAACAGGGCAGAATCGACTTATGGGAAACAGGAACACAGACCATAAACACATACACACACATATTCATCTATTTTCATGAACATTATTATCTTCTGCTTCTTCTTCTTCTTCTTATATTCTGTTTTCCTCTACGGCCCAATTTGTTTCCCTTATTACTTATCCCATGCTACACACATGCACTCAACACAATCATATCTGTAGGAGAATGGTCAATGAGTCTCATATTTCCTGGTTCAGAAATACAAGTCCCATGAGATTTAATCGCTTGCCTTAACCACAGAAGAATTTTTCCACCCTCTCAAGCCCCATTCTTCTCTGCCCCTTTTCCATTCACTTGCTCATAAACCTTCACTCTTCCAGCCTCTCTCCCTTCCTACCTGTTGACCTGCACTGTGGTGATGTTATAAGGACTGGAGTGGCAAGGGGGAAGCCTCTTCTCTTTTTTGCACCTGTTCTGGTGCTAATGACTACACCACATGCCAATGAACCTACGCACTGTAGTTCAGTTGTGAGTGTGACGTGGACAGAACTGCTTCACGTTGACTCCATTTAAGTCAAGTTATTTCCCCATTTTGGAAAATACTTTGGCTTTATCTGAGCTTTTCTATTTGGAAGTGTGGCCACTTGCATATCTCCAAAAAAAGAGAACACAAGAGAACCCATTTACAGTGGTACCTCAGGATACGAACTTAATTCGTTCTGGAGGTCCGTTCTTAACCCGAAACCGTTCTTAACCTGAGGTGTGCTTTTGCATACTGCCTCCCACTGCTGCCGTGCTGCTGGCACACGATTTCTGTTCTCATCCTGGGGGAAAGTTCGCAACCCGAGGTAACTACTTTGGGTTAGCGGAGTTTGTAACCCGAAGCGTTTGTAACCCGAAGCATTTGTAACCCGAGGTACCATTGTACAAAGAATTTGCAGGTGCTAATTTATAACTTCTAACTTAGAAGCTACTTAAGAGACTTTTGTAAACTGCATATAGGTCTTTTGTTTGAGTAAGTGATGTATAAATTTATTTAAATAAAAAATAAAAATGAATTATGTATATAGAGTTGCACACCATATAGTACTAAGCAAATTGTTTTCTCCTCATGCAGTGGAACAATATCCCTCTCTTCTTTCCCTTATGCCCCATAAATGTGTTCTGGGGGGGGTCCCCCAACTCTACAGAGCAAATCTGGAGATGGAGCAGGATACATTTGAGCAGAAAGTGGGATATATTTGAACAGACTTTGCCCATTTTCTGGTCATTTCCCTGCAACATTACTGAAAATCCCCTTGTCGGGTGCTTTATTTTTTCACTAGGGAACTGTGGGGTCATGGGACTTTGGCATGCAAATGTAACTTTGTACATTGCCTTGAAATTAAACAGAACTGCTTTTAAATAAATGCTGTCTCTTTAAAGCTATGTTAATGAGTATGGGCACATCAGTCACATTAAAATAACTACTTTCCTTTGAATATGAACATGACTTGAATAAGAAAATTAATGTTTGCACTACGTTATGAACATGCAAATTACTATGTAAGTGCTGCCTTAATTATAATTGCTATTAATGATGAAATCAAAATTCCAGTGAATTATAATGCATCCTTTAATTAGATTTTGATATACAGTTTCTGAAATAATTAAGTCTCCTCCAACTTGGATGTTGGCCAGGTTATATATAATACATAATACAGACTGATCATGTAATTAAGAACGTTTCATGAAACCATTGATAGACCTTGCAGCATAACAATCTCCTTTGACTTAAAATAGAATGGTGCTGTTTTCTTTCATTGGTGAATCAATCTCCAATATGGCAATGTGATTGATATCTGAATTCACAAAAGAATTTTCTAGTATGTTTGCTAAATATGGAGTGGATTTCTGTATATAAATTATATTGAAATATTACTGGATAAAATTTAATAGGAATTTACATATGGAAAAGTGCAACTGAATGAAAAGTACACAAAACAGTTTCACTGTCCTTTTTTGGATGTATGTAAAACAAATGTATCTGCACAGGGCTTGGAAGCTGCTGGTTATGTTTTCAAAAGAGCTGTGTAATATCTGGAGAATCCCTGGGCTTAGATCTTTGAAACTAGCTTAGAGACTGAACGGCATTTGCATAAACAGCTTCTCAATACGCTGCTCCCCCCTTCTTTTCCTTTTGCATAATTTGCCCACTGATCGTACAAAAGGTTCTACAATGCCAAAGGGCAAGTTCTGATGTGAAAATGGAAACTCGTGAAAACTCAGCTCAACTTTAACAACAACAACAACAACAACAACAATTAGGCTTCTTGGAGATGTAACATATGTGAATATTTGCCAGTCTGTCTTTCTTTTTTAATCAGCTAGGTTGGGACGCTCTACCATCAGTATTCTATTCAGTAAGTCCATTCTGTAAGCAAATGGTTTGGGTCCAGAATATCACATGAAGCATCTTTTCCCTCTATATTTTAAATATGCTGGGGAAATCCTGCTCAAAATGCCATTTTTAAGTGATGCAATAATGGCATCTACCAGGAGGAGGACCTAAGTTTCCATATCGATGTGGAGTGTCTCTCCTAAGAGATGCACTCAGCCACATAATTGGTTGCTTTTCAAAAGCTGATTACAATCTGTCTAGATAAACACACACACACAAATTATACAATGCAACATTGTTGTTGTTGTTTTTTAAAAAACTTAGAGGATAATAAATATATGTAAGAGAGGAAAAGACATTGCAGTCATACCCCCCACCGGAGGCCTTCATTATATTCCCCTGCACTGAAAATGGAGCACAATTATTATTATTTAACCAGGGGGGGGGAATTACATTTCTTTAAATTCCTTTATTTACATGCCACATGTTACCAAATTCCGATGGAAAATTACTAGACTGAAAACAGAGGGAATAGCTTGTTATATCTGTATGGTCTTGCACTCTGAAAGATGTTTGCTTAGAGTCATTGGCCATCTGTTTGATGGAACTGGGCCAGCATATGGGCTTTCTGCGTCTGTGTTTGTCTCTAGAACACCCGGTGGTTGATATAGCCAAATAGTCAAATATCGCACCAGTCTCTTCAAGAGAAGGGTTGTGGCTTGGTGATGGAGCACATGCTTTGATTGCATAAGATCTCAGCTTCAGTTCCTGGTATCTCCAGGTAGGGCTGTGAGAGGCCCTTGCCTGAAAGCCAGCAGAGCTACTGCCAGTCAGTACAGACAATACTGTACTGACTTGGTATAAGGAAACTTCCTGTGTTCCTAAAGACAGGCTTCCAGCTTTTGTAGGATTAAAGGGGTTACATTTATAACAGCAATGCATTTACCATAATATTTTTTACAAAAATAGTAAAGTGACTGATTTAGCAGCTGTTTGACTATAGATTTAGGATGATAATCATTTTGTACTGGTGATCTATCTAATTTTGTTCTTCCCCTTGTACAAGCTAATACCTACTCAGCAAATTTATGAGACCAGTTTGGAAGATATTCTGGAAGATATGAAAGATAGAACATTCTTCTCCTGGGGGGGTTCCCTGGGGGGTTCCCAGCTGGTGCCTCCCACCACTGCTCTTCATCCAGCCGGTCCATGACATATTACATTCCCTGAAACCCTCAACACTGCTTTTGCCCTTATCATGGTTCTGCAATGGTTTTGGTGATCAAGTAGGGAAATGCAGTTGGAAAATGGAGTTGAAGAGGAAAAAACAGACTTTGGAAAGAAACATTATGATCCTTCTTGCCACTTTGCACATCCATGGAACTCCAAATCCTTTGCAAACTGAGGATTTTGTTCTATTCTCAATAGTATGCCATCTACAATATATTGCTTCTCAATATGTACTGCGCTTCCAGAAACCAACATTTTCTAACTTCCATCCCTCCCTATTCTGTTTTATTTTTTAGTTTAATTTTGTGGGCAAATTGCTTGGACCAAGAGGAAATTCCTTGAAAAGGTTACAAGAGGAAACAGGTGCAAAAATGTCAATCCTGGGGAAGGGTTCTATGAGAGACAAAGCCAAGGTACTGTACCCAACTCTTGATTTTTAGCTATATCGACTGTAGACAAAGTCATTGTAATATGTCATTTGCTGAGTATTTAAATGGTTATGGTGATCTAACATTGTAGAAAAAAAATCTGTATAATGTTATACTTTTTGAGGAGAAAGAACATTACTGGGGGTGTGGGTGGAATCACCCTGAAGTCTAGACCTCAACATATTTTACGGAGATAATGTGCATCATTGCAACTTAAAAATGTTCTCTGCAGTGATTAAGGATCCATGTGAATCTTTTATAACTGGGTACGGTGTATAACATGATTGCTATGCATGTTCCTAGAATTTGTGTTACATGAAAGAGAACTTGGAACTGAGTTGACAACATCTTGAAACTTGGACTGCATCGTAATTATCATCTGGTTGATTAATCACACCCTTTCCCTTTCCCTCCTTCTTAAGGCAGGGGTGGGGAGCCCCTGGCCTTCTAGGTGTTGTTAGACATCTCTTGGCTTCCATAAGCCCCAGCTAGTATGGCCAATGATCAGATATTTCTTTGCTTTGCAATACTTGCATGCCACTTTTCAGTTACAATGGCTCTCAAAGCAGTTCACAATCAGATTTATAAGCATATCATATTGGCCTGACAATAAGAGACCTGGAATATTAAGCATTATCATTGATATCATAGGACCCTTGGCTCTGCTCCCCTGAAAGGTGGTTTGTCCTAGGGGCAGATGTTCTTCTAACTTGTCACCCCAGTCTACCAAGTACCGTATTTTTGCTGACAATACTACCGCCATTGCAGGTCAGGGAACTGGACTAGCCATGATTCCCAGTTATTAGATGGATAGCAGCTAATGGATGACCAAGGGGTGACCAGTGACAGCTGAAATCCTCTCCCCAGCCCTGATGCTTGTGGCAGCTAAGGGAGATCCTAGGAAGCAAATGTCCTTCAGAGTGCTGTCCCCAGTTCAACAGGTATTCCTGCTTCTGTTCTAGTCAGGTGGTATCATTGGCTCCCGGGCTTTTATAACTCTCAAACACTGCCCAATCCCCATGCCTATATTCCTCTTTGACCAGCTCTGCAGCAATGGCCACAGAGAATTCACACACACACAAAAACACACACTCCTGAGATAGGCTTCCAGGCATATGCTTAGCAGCTAGATATTTTCAGTCTTTGTGGCAGCTGGCTTCCTCATCCAGTCTGACGTGATTGCTGTGATTTTTGTTCTGCTCCCCTGAAAGGTGGTGTCAGCAAAAGGGCTGCTGGTTGCAGATGTCCTTTATTTTGCTTTCCCTGGCCCTCCAGGTGTTCCTGCTGCCAATGCTACAGTCAGGGATGATGGAACATCTGGAGGGTCAGAGGTTTCCCGTTTCTGCCTTAAGATGATCAGGTATAAATGAAGGCAACATTTCTTGAAGCAGGCACAGTGCCTGCATTTAGTGATTCCAATCACTCTCCTGTATTGTTGTGTCCCAGGCCTGGCATGTTGTAGCAGTTCCACTCAGTTATTTCTGACACTGCTTTCAGAAATCCTGGTTTGCTTCTACCTTTCTGTTACTCCCGTCATTCATCTCAACACAATAGAAGAGAAACAATGAGTTTAAGAGAGAGGGGGGATCATTAAGATTCCTCTTTCATCAGTCTGTTTAATGCTATATTATTATCTCTTGTTGCCAGTTTGCACAAAGAAAAACCAACATATTTTTAAAAGATACATTATATGATTAAAACAAACGGGACATTAAATATGATGCTGTTAGTATGAATGGACACGTTTGTTCATTGGTGCAAAGATTCCAGGAATGATTAATTCACCCAGATAATATTTCTAGAGTATATTGCAGATGTTGGTGCTAGCATAGAGCCTAGCAAAGAGAAGCTACTTGAGACTTTGTTATGGGCACCACTCACTGGGAAGTTCCTGCATCTTTAGGACCAAACTAGATGTTATGTGTGAGCTCCATGAAAATGGGCCTGTAGGCTTTTCCCTCCATGACTGAATCCAGCTTTGGGGGGATATTTGAATTTTGGTTGCATTGTGGTACAAAGGGTAGAATCCAGCACACATACTGTGACCACGTGGACCAACTTCTCCCGCAAACATATACTGCTACTTTGTGAGAAAGAAGGAAGATAGGAATTCCCATCACTGAATTATCAACAAAACTTTGGTCCTAAGATCCATTTAAAAGAATGGGAGCTGCACAAAAACTCTACTGTGATTAATAGAACCCTCCACCTAAAACTAAAACTCCAGTCACCCATCATCAGTTTTATATCAATTCAAGATGCACGATCACTCTAAAGCTATGATCTTACAGAACAACATGGATCTGAGAATTGTCTAAGACCCCCAACCTTGTACTCTCCAGATGTTTTGGCCTGCAAGAACCATCAACCACAATCTGCATGCTTTAAAACAATAAAAGAGATGATAGGTGGAGTTTTGGGAGAGAAATAAATATAGTTTTCTCATTGATTCACCTATTGGTTCCCCCCGCTCCTGCTACAGCACCAAATTTCAAAACTTTTAGTGCCTAAATTGCCAAGTATAGTTTGTTTGTTTTAAAAGTCAGATATAAGCTGTTTGCTTAATGTGATGAGTACAGAAGGGAATTGTGCCCATCATAAGATAACAGCCAATTTCCATTGAGTTCTTATGACAGGTGGAAATAACAGGCCCTCCAACTAGAGAACTATGATTACCATTCTGTCTCATATGATGCCTTCAAAGCTTTTCATCCCTGTGCTTGCATTACAAACCTGTAAGTCGTCTCTTCTTTGAGTGTTAAAAATGAGAAGATTTTAAACATCCAGGCTTACAATCCACCCCACCCCCTTTCTACTCCCCACCTTGTGTTCTTATCACATCATAAAACAATTTCAAGCAGTCTGGAAGAAAATGATGAAAGAGAACAATTAAAAACCTATAGACAAGTGAAATCTGATTACAAGTGGACTTATATATAGGCATCAATTCACTGAAATTGCATATGTGGTATACATGTTTTCCAAGGTAGCAATCACTAGTAATTATATTTGTGGCTACCTCTCCTAAGATACATCTTTGCTTACTAATTATGTGTGATTAAATACTTACTTTTGTATGCAGACAGAGTTGTTTTTATAAACTTGAAGTAAATGAGGTGGCTGCCGCCTATACTGTCCTGATCATGTTTGCTAGCTATACTTCTCAACATACTATACATACACTATCTTCTAATAGGAATAGCTGTGCTAGTTGGACATTGATGAATGGAGACATTTAGGGAGGCCAAGAAAAGTAGCCATTGTGTTTCATATCACATTACGTTTGCTTGCTTGCTTATTTGTTTACTGTGTTTATATCCCATCTTTCCTCCAATCTGGAACACAGGATGGCATAAACATAACGACCAAAGCCATTATATATTAACAAATAATAATCTAGATAAAATCCAGTAACAGCAGCAATGGCCCACATAACCACAACCCCCAAACCCTGCAGTTTTAATTATCCAAATGCCTGGACTTCAAAATATCAACTGTGAAGATTGATATTCCCCAGGAAGGAGTTCTGTGATTGGTGCATCTCCACCAAGAAGGCCCATTTTGTGTCACCACCTCCCTAGCTTATGCTACAGATGGCACAGCCAACAGAGCCTGCACACCACAGTATTGTTTCCCTGGTGTTGAATTATCAGATTTAGGGAAATCAGAAGCAATAGCACAAGGGACACAACATATTTTATTCATTTATAGCAGGGGTAGCCAACATGGTTTCCTCCAGATGTTAGTAGACTCATCCCTGACCTTTGTGCCTGGTCTCTGAAGTTGTTGAGAGCTGGAGTCCAATAACATCTGGAAGGCCCCATTTTGGTTGTCCCTGCGTTACAGCAGCAAAAAAGCTCCAAAGCCCACATTTGAGTAACACTTTTATTACAACCAACCGAAAAGTAAAAAGAAAAGGTGGGAAACTCTCAAGAACTCTTCATCAGACATCATGGGTATACAGGGGTATACTGTGTGTATAACATCTGTATGTTTGCTGCGGTTACACTAATGACTACAACTCGGTACACGAATCAGGGGAGGATGTTAGGATTCTTGTCCGGTGCTTGCAGTCATGGGATTGTTTTTTATCACATGATGGTATATGTTTTCATTCCACATAGTGTAACGTTACCAGCTTTTTTTCAATGAATCCGGGGACACTTTTCAACTTCAATGGATTTTGTATGGAGACTGATTTGTAAATCCGGGGACTGTCCCCGGGAAACGGGGACGTCTGGTAACCTTAACATAGTGGGAAGTGACGGAGACAGGATGTTTGTATTACTGTAGGATTATTGTCCTTTGTTCTTTCTTTTTGCTGACTGATGAGAAAGAGGAAGGAGCTAAGTCAGAATGCTCCGAATGTATTATCTGTAAATAAAGTAGTTTAGCCAAAATGCTGTACTGCTGAGTCTGTCACGCGAACTGCCGTAGGATTCTGCAGAATCCTGAAGTGTGCTGATGCCTCTCAGAGGTATCAGTTGCTGTAATGTTTGGGCTGGAGAATGCTTTTGAAGCTCCCAAATGAACGACCGGAAGGGAGAGAACATGCCAGTCGGGCACGTGTCTCTATCAGAGTCCTACTCGCGTGTAGGATGCTCCTGACACTGGTGGGTCTTAATAAAGCTGTTATCCAACTACAGGCTTTGGAGATTTTTCCTTATGGATCAACATGGCTAAATTAGCTTTCTAACAGCACACCCACACTCACATTCTGAGACCTCAAGACCTCTTATTTGTTTCTTCTAACATTGATATATTTTACAGTATGTCTAGGTGCTCACATTAATCATGACCTCTTGTGTTACTAAAACCCATCAGCTTTGAGTGAAGTAGTTTGTGAATTTAGATTAAAAAATTATATGCTTTCCCTAAAGTAATACTGAGGATGTTTGAGGTGGCTTGCTAAATCACAGGTGTTCCATTTGCCATGAGCAGTCCTAGGGCAAAAACAGTGGCCACCAATAACAGGGTAGTAGTGTCTATTTGAGCCCCATGTAACAGAAGATGTTAGCAGCATTGTATTAAATATAGTTGTACTTACCTTCCAGTCTCATAATGAAAGCTAATGTTTTAATAACATTAAATTGTTCATTTTGATTATTGAAAGATATTGCTCAATAAAAGCGCAGCAAATAAGACCATATAAAGACTTAAAATTTTATCATTTTGAAAAAAACATATTATCTATTCTGTGTCTGCAGGGGCTTTATTTTTAAATACCTTTCATTATTAAGACATAAAAAATACAATAACACTGAACATACTAAACAAAAATGGTTCATAGAAAACCAAGTTAAGTCCAAAGCAGAGAGGGAGACGCCTTATGCATAAATGAAAAGGAGGGACATAATCTTGTTAAGTACAGTCTAGTGAAAGCGGGGGCATGGTTCGGACCAATCAGTCAAAGAGTCATATGTCATAGGCATTGCCAAATAAAGTAATAATTCACTGGGCTAAATGGCTTCATATGTTGTTTGCTCATGTACGTCACAAAGGTCCACCAAGTGGCAGCAAAGCCATTGGTTTAGCAGTCCCCTTCAAAAGCTTAAGATGATAGGAGGTTTTTCTGAGGTGGCTTTCTTATACCAGCAGTTCCCATTAATAACAGAAACATCCTTCCATCCCTGTGTCAGAACCAGTCTAGCTGCAGCTACAATGAAAATTACGAAAGGTTTTAAAGGCAGGTCAGCATTAAGTCTTGAGAAAATAGGTGGAAGAGTCTAGGACTGGTGAACGGCCAATGATAATTTCACTTTTCTTAAGCATTTGTGTCCAGAAAGTAGTCACATGGAGGCACGCTCACCACACGTGCCAATGTGTGCTAACAGCAGCACATCCTTTCCAACAAGTCTGATCATTTGTATTCTGAACGCATTGAAAGATATTGCACAATAAAAACACAGGAAATGACACTATATATAGACTTAAAATCAATTACATTTTTGAAAACACATATATATTTTATGTTTGCAGGGACTTTTAACTCAGAGTTCATCAAAAACATGACACGATAATAAGTAGTACATTCCATAAGCCCTAAAACATGGCTTAGTTGGACTGAACATTTCCTGGGCAGTACTGTACTGAAATAGATTCGCCTCAAAGCCCTTTCGCTTAAAACCCTACCAGCATTTTCCTTTAGTGGATTTTGAACAAAGAATTCACTTGCAATCGAGCAACTTTAATGTAGTAGTTTGATAGAAACCCAATTCCTGTGTAACCTCTCTCTGCAGAGTTTTAATTTTGTTTCCTACAGGTATCATTGCTATATGGTATAGGAAAACATTATATTTGACACTTGGTTGGATCCAGGCAGTTATTCACACATGCTTAAGTTACAGGGCAATTCACCGCTACCCCTTAATGCTGGACTTGAGAGGATTTAGATTGAGTGGGCAGAGTTGTCTCTCTCTGCTCAGCTCTGCTGGTTGAGGTAGTGTTCCACTGGCTGCTAAATGTGCAGAGGTCCACTGAGGTTCGGGGCAGGAGTCTTGTTGGAATAAAGTTATAAATAACTCAAACAAAAAAGCAGGTCCCTGGCAGACAACCCCCCCGGCAGCTAACTTAGCCCTCTGAGGCCTGGGGCAAGTGTACCTGGCTGTCCCCCCTTCTGCATGGGCCTTAGGGTGAGAAGCCTACTGACAGTGTCTCCACCTGCCAGAGGAGCCCAGCAGAAGGCCCCAAAACAGCTCATTGAAAGGGTGGGGGAGGGCTGAGTGGCCTAGGGATCCAGTGGTCTCACAGCCAGAGCTGACTGGCACAGGGAGCTTCCCGTGCTGTTCAGCACAAAAAGTTGGTTCAGGGATCAGGCTGGGTTGCCCTGATGCACCACCTTCTGCTACAGCCATCAAGAATGTCATGGCTGCAGATTCTAAATCCACACACACACACACACACACACACACACACACACACACACCAAGCTTGGTGTAAGGTGGTGGTGGATCACCATGCCTATCACCACGAATTCTATGCCATCAATTTCAGTGAGGCTAAGGCTAACTTGAGTGTGCCACTCAGTTTTATCTTAATTGAGCGCTTCACACAAATCCTTACTGGCCTCAGCACAGGAAATTACCTGATTTTGAAGGAGTTTTTGTATTATGCAGTAATATAAACATATCAATGATCATGTATTTTAGCTTTAAGCCTAACTGGAGTTGCAAAATCAGGCGTGTATCTCTATATGTAACAAAGGATTTAAATATCCATGAGTGCATGCTCATAAAAGCCTAAATAAATTATATTGTCTTAATTCCTCTCCCCTGATCAAAAAGATTAAAAAGGAAATGCTGAACCTCTCATTAAGAATGAATGTAAAGATTGTTTTATTTTGGTTTTTTGGAAAATGACAATAAAAAGTGTATATATATATATATATATATATATATATATATATATATATATACCAAACTGAACCTCTCAGTGTTACGCAGAATATCTGCCATGCAGATGGTGGTATTGCCTTTTGGGGGTATCTTTGCGCTCCATGTATCTCTGCCCAAATATATTTAAATCTTGGCAAAACTTAATAAATAAATAGGTTTTTCAAGGGAAAATAACTTGATTGGCTAAGAAAAATTACTATAGAAAACAGTATGGAGGGGGACAGAGGCCTATCACAGCTGGGCCTCTGTTATTATTGAAGCAGCTATGTTTTATTATTTCAAAAGTGTGCAAGAAATGGATGACTCTAGAGCAAGAAATATTACATCAAACACTATTGTGGGTCCTCCCAATTTATCATTTAAATACATTCTTATTACGAAAAAAATCATAATCCATTTACATTGTGCATGTTGAACACATAGGGAAATTGGCAATGCCACACACCACCTATCTGCTTCCCGTTATTTCCACTGGGATCCCATTCAAAGTTAAGGATATGGAGTTACACAGCATGATACTGAAATGGGAAAAGAAAGACAGGTTTAGATAGCAGAATTTATACAGTATTAAAAACCCTATTACTTTGGAACAACATAGGGTCATAGCTGGCAACCAAAACCTTAATTAGCTACAGGCTCTCCGATTTAAATCTTTATCGGTGAATCACATTTGAAGACTCAGGCCAATAGTGAACTTAATAAATTTGAACTTTTATTGTTAAACTAGCGTGCTTCTGGAAATTGGGTAGTTTCTATTATATACAGGGAATTTCTTGATTTATTAGTTGGATTCCTGACGGGTCTGAAAACTTTTGGAAACAAGTATATATATTGCTATAGGTAAAGGGACCTATGACCATTAGGTCCAGTCATGACCGACTCTGGGGTTGCGGCGCTCATCTCGCTTTATTGGCCTAGGGAGCCAGCATACAGCTTCCGGGTCGTGTGGCCAGCATGACTAAGCCGCTTCTGGTGAACTAGAGCAGCATATGGAAACGCCGTTTACCTTTCCGCTGGAGCGGTACCTATTTATCTACTTGCGCTTTGTGCTTTCGAACTGCTAGGTTGGCAGAAGCTGGGACTGAACAACAGGAGCTCACCCCCTAGCGGGGATTCAAACCGCCGACCTTCTGATCGGCAAGTCCCAGGCTCTGTGGTTTAACCCACAGCGCCACCCACGCTATATTGCTATAGTATAGTATAGTATAGTATAGTATAGTATAGTATAGTATAGTATATTGCTATAGTGGAGAGTAAATAGAACAATATGTGATCTTCTAAGCCATATAAATCTGTGTCTGAATATATATAAAGGAATGTTGACTAGAACTTCCACTTAGGTGGCATTGAACAATGTCAGTGTTACCCGATATAAGTTCCAAGATGGCATAGAAATTTTGTTGGCATGGTTGTGGGGCAGGAGGAACATTTTTTTCACCTGCAATGGGAGTGCCCACTCATTAAACCAAAAAACAACCAACCTTTTGATGTTGTGTGTTTCAGGAGCTTTCTCTTATTCTAAATACTTCTATACAAATTACTCTGCAGCTGTCACTCTTGAATATATGGGACAATCATACTCAACAACTGCAATCCAAAGAATTTATAACATGGCTGTTGGCAGCAGCTAAGATATCTATATGCATGGAAAACGCTGCAGGATCTACAGATATCTTTATGATATACTAATGTAAGGACCCTGTTGATTGCAGAAAGTATAATGCATAATGTAAAAGTCTTCAAAGATGGGGAAGATCCAGAACACTTTCATATGTGTGGCTTTCCCACATGGCACATATAGGCATCAAGGAAATAAAATAATAATAATAATAATAATAATAATAATAATAATAATAATAATAATTTATTTATTTATTTATACCCCACCCATCTGACTGGGTTGCTCCAGCCACTCTGGGTGGCTTCCACAATAAAACATCCCTTTGTTTTTATTTTTCTTGTGTTTTTATATTTTATGCATAATTGAAATAAACATCCCTTTTAAAACCCTTGTGAAATTAGTAAGCAGAATTAAAAATATCAGCTTGTCTAAGCAGATATCAGCTTGTAAAGGGAAAGGAAAATCAGAGATTTAAATAAAATGAACATATTATATGGAAACAGTTATCTGGAATGCCTTTCCCCATGTAGAAAATAGAGTCAAACATGAGCAAATACCATAGTGTACTTTCCTTCACAATCATTGACCGTTATGAAAGCACATGTAAATGAGCAAGTGACATAAATGGGAACAGGAATAGCATAAAACATTATCTGGATGTGCCAAAAGGAAGGGGATGAGTTAATCACACCTCTTTTTGGCCAGGATCCAAAAAGCTACTTTAGACATCCCCAGTAGGCTTGAACATGATGTATTTTGCTTTTTTTGCGCTTTGAACAGCAGACTTTTATGATGCCATATCACCAGGGATGCACAAATAATCTCTGTGTGTGTGTGAGTGTGTGTGAGTGATAGAGAGAGCGAGAGCGAGAGAGAGCGCACATATTTCCTTTGAGCACTTAAAAAAACTTGAGATATTATACTGGGGGGGGCGTGTTCTCAAGAACCAGGTGTGCTTCTTGAAATCAGTGGGGACATCGCCATCTTCGCAGATTTTAAAATGCAGATTTAAGCAGGTTGCATGCCACAAAATAGCTGGAGGGAGTCAGTGACCCACAGCTGAAGATCCTTTTACCCCCATGGGTCTTCAGCAGTACATTGCTGTTTGCCCTTATGCCAGCTCTTTATTTTTGCAGTAGAACTCAGATACTACCCATTGTTCTGAACAACCAATTAGGACTACAGTCTCTGTTGATTTATTTTAGACAATGAATGCTCACTGCATCCCTGCATATCACACCCTTGTTGAAATCCCTTTCAGTTGTAAAGGCATGGAAATTTGCTGTTGTAAAGGCATGGGTGGCTGAGATAACCCTATGCCAGAGCCTCAACCTTGGGCATGTTGAACTGAGTTGATTTTTGGATACCAACTTTTGTGCTTCCAGTGCAAAACAGGTTTTACTTCTTTTATAAGGCAGGTGAAAAGAAAATGGATAAATGGATTAAATAAATAAATTAAATGATTCCTCCCGGTGTTTATGGGAGCAGGTGTTTTTTCACTCCTCGAGATGTGTTGTCTCTGGTTGGGGATTAGAAAGTACAGGGCTTTGTACATGTGTTTCTGTACCCATGTTGTTTGTGTTATATTGAAGCAAGATTCATGTTTAGTCATGGTCTCCCTTGACTACAGAAATAATTTGTTATAATAGATGTTCCTAGTCGCTTGCGTGGGTGAATGGAGGTCAAGTGCAAACTACCCATTTTGCCTATTAGCTCTGGGAGCCTGCAGTCCCTATTGTGTAGTTGTTCACTCCTGGGCCTGGCTGCAGGGCTGGATGATACTGGATTTGTAGGAGAGATTAAGCCATCTGCTTCACTTTAAATGTTTCCTGCTGAAATGATTCATGAAGTGGTATAATATTTGAGTGCAATTAGTGGTGGCATTTTCAAAACTGAATAACCAAGAGGGCAATTTAACCTTCTCTGAGGAATTGCATACTCCAGGGCGAGTTCTTTTTTTAAAAATATTACATTGTTCTAAGGGAACACTTGGCAAATAATTGCAGCAGCCCTGGAACAGATGCTTTGAAAGAGAGCCTCATGTTATTACTTGTGAGACACAGTGGTGATAACTAAAGCATCTAATGCCTGCTTCAAATCTGATGTTAGAACAGACTTTTGTATTTCTTCATACTACTACTGTGTAATATTTACAAGCAAACTAAGGATCTGCCACAAGATTTGTTTTCACTACCAGGATTTAGCATGCAAAGTATTAAATAATAAAGAAGTATGGCCACTGCAGATGCAGGTTAAATTTCCTTTGATATGTTAGAGATGAAGAGAAAGTGGTTCAGAGCAAAGAGAACTACTTACATGTATGTTGTGCTTGTTTTTAGTCCCACAGCCTGTTTTTATTTTGTAAAGAAGTAAAGTTCTGGAATAAGTGAATTTCAAGTTGATGCAAAGCTGCCTAAATTTGCAAAAAGATTTTATTTCCTTACATTGGACAGAATCTGAGACAGAATTGTTTAACTGATCCATTTGTGTCACAACATAGATGCCAGAGAGTTGGTTAGATACTGCAGATTGTTGTGGATGAAGGGTTATCTGTAACGAGAATGGGGTCATTGTAGGAACTCTAAAGAAAGGCTTTGCAGCCAATTATAGTATGGACACAGTTTTCATGGAAGGTAATTGAACCAAATGCCTTGAAGTATGGATGGGGAGAAGTCAGACCTTAAAGGGGCTAGTCAGTTGCCCGGTTTCCTTCATCAAGTTTTCTTTGAAGAATGGCACAATGAAACTTTCAACATATATTTGAAAAAATAGGAAGTTTAGATAAAAATGGAATGATAATACTAAGAACAAAAATGTGAAATAAAGTAAACAATTGACATATTATGATGCTGGTGTATTATGGGTCTTTTGAGAACCATAGTTCATTTTCCTTGAAGGCCTTGCCCATCTGCATTTCTGTAGAGCAATGATTTATAGTCTAAAATGTTTTATTTGTTTTCATGGAACTCCATTAACTCTGGATTTTGATACTGTTGTGCTTTGCTTTATTATTGTTGTTTTCAGTGTTTTACATATAGATAAATGCCGAAGAGCCCATTTTGAAATATTTGCAGCAATTATGTTAAATCCCAGTTCCCCCTGTGCTGTGTTTATCTGTACTCCTGAGAACCATGATAAATACTTTTAATATGCCTTAATGGGTTACTGTTACAAGAAATTCTTGTGCTTGCCACTACTGAGACAGCATTACATTAAATTACAGTGCAGACAATTAAATAGAATAGTGGGGAAGGGGTATCAGGCTTGGAAGAACAGCTAGTTGCAGCCTTCTGTAATTCAATTCCTTGATCAACATAATAAGGGAAGATGGTGAGTGGAATTTAGATAACTAAGCTAGATATGATTGTATTTGTAATATCTCCATCAGGGATTAATGCTCCCTTATTCGGAGACATTGATTAGCCTCTAGATTATTTTTCTGATTGATTACTGTTGTACTGCAACATCCCTTCTTCATATATCTAACCAAGATCAATATCACTTTATAGTTAGAACTTCATCTTGGCACAGTTATGGTACAATCAGCAGTAATTTGTGGTTCCTCGATAACAGTTTCAAAGAAAATGTGCACAGTTTGTTACTTCAGCTTGTAGCCATTTATAACAAGGATGGGGGAAATTAACTTCCCTTGCATCTTGTCTGGAAAAAAAATATGAAGCATTAGTTGTACATATGCTTGGGCATGAGCATCTTTCTCAGGAAATTTGTCTGTGAGTTATCATTTCACTTCAGAGAACATGGGAGAGATTAAGCTATGCAAAATTCATCCAATCGCTTTCTTGCATAACTCATACACAGTGATTCATTTGTGTAAAAAGATAGTGCTAGGACTCAGTTCTAATAGAGATTCAATAAGCATAGACACTGCTTCTAAAAAAATGAACTTAAAACTGCTTTAGGATTCAAACACTTCTTAGGCCTAGAACTCCCAACTACAGTACATTCAGTCATTTTAATACAGTGGTACCTCAGGTTAAGAACTTAATTCGTTCTGGAGGTCCATTCTTAACCCGAAACTGTTCTTAACCTGAGGTATCACTTTAGCTAATGGGGCCTTCTGCTGCTGCCGCTTGATTTCTGTTGTCATCCTGAAGCAAAGTTCTTAACCCAAGGTACTATTTCTGGGTTAAGCAGAATCTGTAACCTGAAGCGTCTGTAACCTGAAGCGTCTGTAACCCGAGGTACCACTGTAGTAGCAAAATAACAAGCAAGACTCCATCCACAATCTGACTCCCAGGGAGAGAACCCACCTTCTCTTTGTGGCTGCTGTTAGAGGAAGACTTTGCCATGACAGTTCCCTCTCAAACCATTTCTCACCTTAGCTATTTCTCATGAGTGCAAGGAAAATTGCGCTCGGATGTGTCCCTAGCTGTCAGGCGTAACAGAAACCTGACAAATCTATCTCATTCACGTGGCTCTAATCCACATGTGACGGTTTACACAGTACTGTAGGGTAGGGGTTCAGGCAATCCCAGCCACACATTCAAAGCATGTGTAATGGCACTGTGGGGCTGTGCAACCTCTCTTTACCCCCAATACTGATTTGTGGGGTGGCCACAGCAGGTTTAAGGGGCCATAGACATGTATTGGTGTAAGCACACAGATATCTGCCACATGAAGGGAGATCTGGGCATTGATGGACATGGCCCCACCCCCCTTTCAACATGTCAGGGATATTCATTTGTAGACCCCTGCAGACATTCAGTTCTGATTTCTAACATGTATTTCAGGGGGAAAGAAATAAAAAGTAGTAAGGAAGCAAGATGTCTGCCTTCAGTCTTGGCTAAAACTGGCCTTTTGACATCGGCCATAGCCAATGTAACTAGCCAGCAATGATGTAGCGTGCAGCTGAAGCTTAGAAACAAAGTAGACGTGAGGTCCTGTACTAAAATGTCTCTATGCAGAATTCATCCTAACTTTTGCAGTTCAGGGAAAGTGAAGAACATGGTTTTTGTATTTGAATTCCACAATGATTTGAAGAATTTCTAGGGCTCCTTTCAGTCTCTTTGTGTGCATGTAGCAAAATGCCCAAGGCTCAAGTCAGAATCAGCTTGGTATTTATGAATTTTCTCAGCAAGGATTCTGAAAAAAGTCTATCTGTTTTCTGAGACTTTTATTCAACTTTGTAATTTTGAAGCATGTACACAGGTGCATATTATCACATTTGCCCCTCAGTATTATAGTTTTGTCTGGGGTCCCATGCATGGCTTGTGCAACTCCACCAGGTTGTGTGTGCCGCATAGTATATTGTTCATAGGGGGCGGACCTCAAATAGTTTCACAGAAATTAATGAAAGATTCCTCAGAAGTAAGGACTTGGCATTCAAAATAACACACTTTGCAAGTGCCTGCAAAGTAGCTTGTGGCGGGCGGGGAGTGTCTTTTGAACACTGCCTGCCCATGCATAGAATCTCATTTAACATCCCAAGCTGCAGAAGTCTGAGGAAACAGCACTTGATTCATAAGGTGGTTGAATAATATGAGCCAGACAGATCCATATACGGAACATCAGTTACATCACTACTGTCTGTCTGTTTATTTACTTCCTGTATTTCTTACATTCCCTTCATCCAACAGTCCCAAGGAAGGTTACAGCATATCAAAATAAAATATAATCAGGACAGCTATTAAATGACAACAACTCCCACCCATAGCCCCAAAACAAGAACTGGACATTTGCAGGAGGCATGTTTTGATTTCAAACAGACTGCTATTAAACATTCTAGGATAAACTGCATCTTAATTTGTTACACATGTGCACTAATTTCTCATCAAGCTGTTTGCCTAGGGCTCTATTTTGGCAATCTATGTCGGTGTAACTAACCATACAAAGGAGACTTCTCTTCACAAAGGGGGAACTAATATGAGGCATAACATTAATTTTCACTTAATAGAAGCTGGGTATCACTAAATGATTCATAAGTAGCTGACAAGTGGTTTTTATTTCAAGTTTCAGTCTTTTTATATCAAAAAATGTTAAACAGTCAATTTCTTGCAAAAAAGCTGTCTTGGATTTAATAACATTCACAGGCCACATTTCAAATTAATTTGGTCTGTTAGATAATCTCTTACTCCTTTTTCCACATCAGTGATATTAGAGCTATAAATAGTAATAAGGTTGCAACACTTGCAACCTCTGTATAGCAGCTGGGCTTGTCTGGAATCACCCTTGCCTCACTCAATTCAAATGGAGTACTTCCTCTTCAAGGTCAAGCTCTCAAGCAACTGGCAATGGAAGCCACCTCTGGTCACTGGCTATTAAGCCAGTCATGAAACATCTTCTCCATTAAGCAGTCTTAGCCATACGATCAGACTCAATAAAGTTGTAGCAACAACAGTTTTCATGGGTGAACATTGGTTTGGGCATTTTCAGGAGACAGCAAATGTTCCTGAAAACCTTTTGTTCATTCCTGTTCACTGGCCTCTTCAGCAGCTGCTTTGGTGCCATTAAGAGAAGTGGGTATGTATCACTGTCTACACAATCTGTATAACCAGATGTTATGGAGCCACCTTTCTGAGTGGGCAAATACTTTTGTTCCATTTCCCCCATCCTGAACAATTACTAAAACTGGAGGGGGTGCATTTCAAGGATAGATGGGTATGAAACTTTTCATGAAACATGCCTACTACCAATTTCAGTTGTAAAGGCATCACTTTCAGGTCTCGATTCAGCGTGCATTGGGCATTGAGAATCCCTCCATAGGAGACCAGTATTGAAGCATGGTTGGTATGTGAGTGGGTGTCCATGATTCCTGAACTCTGTGCATGTGCTTCAGATGGATGATTGCCAAATCACCTGTTTATAAAGTGTGTGGGGAGAGCAGTGATAGGGAAGAGAAAGAATCACAAATGCATAGTGCGGTTCCCTTGTTCTCAACAGATTATTAGCATTGCCAGGGGGAAGAAACTGCCTGGAATCTCTCCCTTTTCTTCCCAACCCAGCAGGGTTTGGAACTAACTTTGGAAGGACAAAAAAGGAGCAGCAACAAAAGACCAAAAGGATGCAAAACATCAAAAAGATGAATTCTTTGAACAGTAAAAGTTACAAGCCCACTTCACTCATTATTGCTCCCATCTTGCTCTACATGGAAGGGAGGAAACACTGAGTAGCCCGACACACTAATGTCGCTTGTGACAGAAATGTTGTGAAAAGGCTCAGACACTACTGACACTAGCACTCTTTGGGCAAACAAACATGGGTGCCATACTGAATGAAGGGACTTTACTGGATCAAAAATGCCGAGTGCATTTTTGTTGGTTGCAACTTTCATTAGGGGCACAAGATTAAGGTTCCTCTCTCAAGGCACTGTTGTTTTTGTCCATGGAGTTTTCTTGGCAGGGATACTAGAATGGCTTGCCGGTTCCTGCTCCAGGTGGATCACAATTAGTCAAAACTCTCCACTATGACCTGTCCGTCTTGGGTGGCCCTGCACAGCATAGCTCATAGCTTCTCTGAGTTATTCAAGCCCCTTTGCCATGGCAAGGCAGTGATCCATGAAGGAGTTTGACCAAACTGCGGGAGGCAGTGGAAGACAGGAGTGCCTGGCATGCTCTGGTCCACGGGGTCACGAAGAGTCGGACACAACTAAACAACAACGCAAAGCACTGTCTTAAAGGAGAGATGTTGCCTTGATAGAATAATCTTAATCTTCTGCCCTTGAGGAATATTATCAACTAAAACATGCTTAGGGGCACCCCCCCCCATTAAGACTATTACTCTTCATAGAGGTTGCTCTGCTGGCAATTTTTTTGAGGTTTTGCCTTTCTTCTTCTTCTTTTGGAGGTAGCATTAGCAACCTGTTGTTGTACCTGGGGAACTCTGGATTGGGGCCAAAAGGTTTTTATTTTGTAATAATTATGGAAATAATTTTCCTTCATCCAGCAATAACCGCTGTTACTGTGAAAGGGAATTTAATCTTGATAATCTACACACAGCACTTTCTCGACTTTTATTCCTGTAACACAGAGTGGTCTAAAAGTGGGCAGTGTACTTCCTTCTCCCTTCCTGCTGCAGCTTATTGGTTCTTTCTTTTCAAGTGCTTCCTCTGATCAAATTGCTAACAGGCAATATTAGTTGTTTAAAGGTTTCTCTCCTCCCCCCCCTTTCTTTTAACCTTTATGTATTTAAATGGTCATGACCTTCTCATCAATTGATAGACTGGACAATTGTGAATGCTTGAATAGTGCTCCTTTTTAAAAAATATATATATATTACATTATTTTCAAAAGGCTAACTTTCAGTATTGGTGGACTCACCTTTAGGAAGGAAAAAAACCCTATATTAATCATGACACTTCCAGCCTTTAAAAACACAAAGGGACATCTTATATGTGTCTTCGTGGTATTTTACTCCCTCCATCTATATAGTGCAAAGGAGATTCTAGATTACATGATACAAAAGGCAAAGGTCATATATTTGCCTTTTAAGCTCAGAACATTTTCATTTCTCTTTGGGCTATTGCAGCAGGACTAACTGTTCAGAGGCAGCTGCCTTCCAGCAGGTCACACTATCTGCCCATTTAGTCCAGTATTGCTAGCTCTAACTTGTGGCAGCTCTCTGGGGCCTCATTGGTATGTTCTCTATGCAAGTTCCCCATGAAGAGTGCATGATATATTCAGTAGTTTCCTGCACATGTGTCAGGGACTGGGGAGAGGAAGAGGAATGGTGGAGACCGCCTCCCCAGCTTGACCCTTCCAGGGAGGAGGAAGAGGAAGACAGTTTAGATTTGCAACAGGGGCTTGAGGGAGGTCACAACTCAGAGGCAGATGAGGAGGAAAGTTAGAAAATAATGGGGGAGGAGGGGGAGGAGGAGGAAGCACCAGGGGGTGACAGCTGACGGACACAGTGTCTTCAGAAAGCATTCCAGACCCCCCTCCACTCCCAGAACCTGGCGAGCCTTGAAAGTAGGAGAGCAAAGAGTTCAAAGATAGAGGCCATGTAGCAGCACCCATAGGAGAGACGATGAGAATGACGGATGAGGAAGTGGGAGAGACGGGGTTGGAGATTCACTCGGGACAACACCATTATCCAAGAGGCTGGGTTCTACAGCCTCTCTGTAAATACTGAATAAAAAGTGGACGGTAAGAAACAGTTCCTTGTCTTTGTACATTCCTGGGCAACCAGCCGGGAGTCGCTGGCAGCAGCCTGACAGCATGACGGTCTTAGAAGAATAGCATTGCCAATGTGGCATCACTGCGCAGAGCACTCTTTGCTCCGCCCATCCCCCATACCTTTGAAGCATGGCTGGAAAAGAATGGAGACAGAGCTGGCTGAGGATGTGAGGGCTATTGAACATGGCATCCACAGTGGGCCTCCTTAACCTGGAAGAGGCAGGACCTAGAATGCTTTATCTTGACCTTCTTGAGTTCTTTATGCAAAAAAAGAATAGCAGCAATGTTGGGGTGGTGGGTCCTTTGCCAGTTTTGAGGTCTGGGCAAATGTTTACTCTTAATGCTCTCTGGAACTGGCCCTGGGTGCAGAAAGAATATGCTCCAAAAAACATTTGTGAACCTTGTGTAGGTGGTGAGATAGACGGGTTAGTTCCCAGTTTGTCTTCTTTTTGATATGGGGCACACATCACCCTTGCCACTGGGATAATATAACATCGGGGTTGATAACCCCCAGAGCTTTCTGACCTGTGACTACTTTGCTGTGGCTGCCTGCTCACCCACCCAAGCAAGCAGTTACAGGAGCAAAGAGAATGACCAGCAACTTCCACTAACGTTGACTTCTTCGTCTGGGCCCAGAGGGACAGGAGCAAGGAAACTGGCAGAGTCAACAGCAATGAGGGTGAGTTGGGGCTACTTAAGGAGGGCCCCTCCTGGCAACCCAGGACCCTAAAATACCTTGGAACTGGAACTGTGTTGCAGAGTGCTCAGTATTATAAAGCTGAATCATTTCTACATGGCACTGGAACCTGCAAAGCTGTGATACCTACTTAGAACATAAATGAATTAGATTCCTCTCATCCCTGTCCCATTTTCACCAGCTTCATAAAATGTAAGTGTGTCTGATCTCTATACCCATAATGACTTACATACACATGCACACAGACTTTTGGGTCCCGATTTTGGGTTTCTCATAGGCATGTGGTTGGCCACTGTGAGAGCAGGAGTTGGACTATTGGAGGCTGTTATGGTCTCTCAGACAGCCACCTTGGATCAAGAAAAAGAAAAATCCTGAAAGTGGTAGCATAGCAATGTCCTACTTTGGGAGGGTGGAATACCAAAATAAAGCTTACACTAGGAGTTGGCATTTTTATTTAGGTCAGAATAAAGGCGTCGCTTGTTTCCCAGGCCTGAGACTTTACCTAGGGATCCACTAACATAGGAAGCTGCTTCAGTATAGTCAGATCCTTGGTAGCTCAGTACTGTCTACACTGACTCAGTGGTGTCGCAAGGGAGGCGGGGGGCAGTGAGCCCTGGGCTGGAGGGGTGCTTGCCCCGCCAACCCTGGGCGTTGTGGCGTGACCAGCCATCGCGCCGCCGCAGCTGCATGTGGAGGATTCCACCACCGTCCATACGGTGCTCAGGCAGCGCCGGTGGCAAACCGTTACATACAATGCATACACTGTACATAGCAACGCCGCACATGCGCCCTACGTAGTGACGCCATGCATGCATCGTACGTAATGGCGCAACGCGTGCGCAGCCGGTGGTTTGTCCCGCCCCGGGTGCCGGTTAGCCTTCGTTTGCCCCTGCACTGACTGGCAGCATCTCTCCATGGTTTCAGAGAGGAGTCTTCTACAGCCGTACTAGGAGATCCCAGGGATCAAACCTTCAGTGTGTGTTCTACCACTGAGTCCTGGCACTTTCACAAAGTATCTTGGGATACATTTTCTCTCTCTAATGAAGACCACAGCCCTCTAAGGACGTGGCCATTGGAAAATAGTTCTCATCATCTGCCATTCTCTCTTTCTGAGATACTCCTCTCATGTTTAGTTGCCATAGGGAGCACTGTGGAAGAGATGCCTCCAGCTCCACAGAGAAAAGTAGAAGAAATAGTGTTGCACTGAATGTTTAGGGAGACTTAAGCAAGGAACTAGAATTTATTATGCTATTTAAAGTTTGCCTCAAAGGACATGTGGAAATAGCACCTTTAAAATTTATACAGTTATTTATAAAGACTGTATAATTTTATCTGAACAGGATGGGAACTTCAATTTTTCATATGCAGTAATTTGCACTATTCTGATAAAGTAATTGCACAATGGAATTTATGATGAATAGGGTATTAGTATAAATGTATTAGGAAGACTAATGCAGTTGGAATTTTCCATGTTCATTCATTTGTAGTGCAGATATTTTCTGCTTTAGTTGTAGGATCTAGATTTTCTTTTTTTAAAAGCAAGATGATATGCAACCTTTGCTTTGAAGATTTATTTATTTTTACTAATTGCCTCTAAAAAGGGAAATAGCATAGTTTCCAAAGCCACAGACAGATATTTTACCATTATTTTGTAGTCTGAATATCTACATAACTACTTAAGAAAAAAAGATAGAAACCAATTAAGAGATATATAATGGAGACAAAGTTTCTTTTTCAGTGGATAGACTATTCATTTCTTTACAAGGAAGCATGAAAAACAGATGCACAAATATTAATAATGTTAAATTATATATGCAGTTTTCTTTTTAATGCTGACCATATTTAGTGAAAGTAATCCAAATGAAATTCAGTCTGGGGTAGCTGAAAATATTAAAACAATGGGAATGATATAACATCTGGCTTACTATTAATTATGAAGATATGAGTTGCTATTTTGTTTTTAAAGATAAATTGTATTTTAAACATTGTGAAAAGTCAGTTTATATTCATTTGATTTAAGTTAAAGTAAGGTGAAAAGAGAAGTAAAGGTTCTTCAAAGCACTAGTGCGAAGATAAACAAAATTTTGTTTGATTTGATTTGCAGTGATGGGACCATCACTTCATTTAAAAGTAATTGTGGCTGGAAGTTGAAAAGTATTTGAAAAGCAATTTCAGCCTCATCTTATGGCTTGCTATGGGAGTGCCTAAGTGCTTATGATGCTGGTGTTTTGTGACACTGCAGGTAAAAGCCAATATGATTAGGATGGAAACACTAGTCATGTAACATATTGGTATTCAATTTTTTTTCTCTTCTGTACATTACCCAGATAGCACAGCATATGCATGTTTTAGATTACAGCAAAGGCATTTCCCCAACAAGAGGTAGATTTTTCTTTGACAAGTCTTAGGCATTTTTACTAATATTGTTTCATGCTTCAAAATATGAATTCAAAATATTTTGTCACCACAAGTGTCTGTTAATGTTTTATGGTTTGCAGCCTGCCACTAGCGTTTGTCTAAAAGATGGAATCTGAGAATATTTTGTGATACTGAATATATATATAGTGGTTAAGTAGTTTTATCAATCTTTTTTTATACAAAGCCCTGACTGCTAGAGTAGTCTCTGCTTCGAATCTGGAGCCTCAAAGAGCCAAGCTAGATGTGACATTTGTCATGGTGTTTAACCTTGTGTGACTGATATTTCTATGAAATAACCATGGGTATAATCATGAAATAACTATGGGTAACTTAGAGTGGGACCATAGTATGTGGGGCGGGGGCTTTAACCCATTCCCTCCCCCACTGTTCATATCAAAATTCTACCCCGCTGCAAGCAGGAAAGCTGCCACTGGGTCTGAAGATAAAAATGAAAAAGGGCTCTCTAAAATTACACACACACATACAATATCCAAGTCTCTGAGATTCATTTCATTATTCTGAAAGGAGCTACTTAAGAAGTATATAACTGAAGCTATCGATTTCTGTGTGAGAATATCACAGAATAAATAGGACTTTTCTGCTAGTGGTCAAACAATACAACAATATGCCTCTTCTGAAGTAACAAAGAGTTAAACCTTTGGCCATTTGGACCTCCAGATGTTGCTGAACTACAGCTCCCATAATCCCTAGCCATTGACAATACTTGCTGGGGCTGATGGGAGTTGTAATTCAGCAACATCTGTGGTAGGGGGGAGAGAAGCAGAAGTTCCCCACAGATGAGTTAAATAGTAGCATCTAGTTTCTTACACTGTTTCTAGATCCTTGACTGAAGGACTCGCAATTTTTACGTGGTTCATCAGACACACACCATAACATTAGCATTTGGAAAGCTCAGTCACACATGAAGCTAGCAGAAGAACAACTGACACAAAAGACGAGAAGCAATAAGCATAGCTCTGGGCAATGTTTTCTCTCTCTCACTCTCCTCTGTACACAGCAATAGTTGTTATTCCTGAGTTTATAACTAGAAACATCAACCTTTTGGACATTTTCTGCAGCCCCGACCCGGCCTGGCAATGCATTGTCTCATCCATGAACAGAATGAGCAATTGCAATGACTCAAGTGATGAAGTGTTGCCTTGAAGTTTCTTTGGCATCAGATGAATCCCATCTATATTGCAGCTGTTACCAATACATTTCAAGAATCACAAAGGCATTATTAAGAAGGAATACATTTTGGAATTCTGTAAAGACATTTTTATGAATACATTATGGCACTTAAATGCATGTGCAATGTGAACATTTTGGTCATGCTGTACTAATACCGCTCCAGTTGTTCTTTTTACTTTAATGCAGTTTATTGCAAAATGCTCAGAATTTTGACAGTTTATCTCGGTGATGTTTTTGCTATATTCTGCAGCTATCTGAGATACACTACATCAGCTATTTGCTATATGTTAGTGCCTGTTTTGCTATCGCTGATGTATTCTTCTTGTTGTTGAGATTGATGTGAAATATACCTGTTGTTTTATCGTACATGTTAAATTTCAACAGTTTATATGACTCACTCTGGGATGCTATTGTTTTGAAAAGCACATAATAAATATTTTAAATAAAATAAATATGGTGATATCCAATGTTAGTCATACTCAAAGGAGACCCGTTCAAATAAATCAACTTTTTAATGAGGCATCTTTAACTGGTTAAAGACTTGGTTAAAAATTTACCAATGGATTTATGATAACTCATTGTTTTCAAACTAGAGTTTGACTAATTCCTTGTTCCCCAAAAGGCATATTCTGGTACTAACACAGGCATAATGTAGGTTTAGACATTGGCTGCATTTGCACAACATCGTAACCCAAACCCAGTGTGGTGTAGTGGTTAAGAGTGGTAGTCTCGTAATCTGGGGAACCGGGTTTGCGTCTCCGCTCCCCCACATGCAGCTGCTGGGTGACCTTGGGCCAGTCACACTTCTTTGAAGTCTCTCAGCCCCACTCACCTCACAGAGTGTTTGTTGTGGGGGAGGAAGGGAAAGGAGAATGTTAGCCGCTTTGAGACTCCTGAAGGGGAGTGAAAGGCAGAATATCAAATCCAAACTCTTCTTCTTCTTCTCTTCTTCTTCTTACTGGGACCACGAGGACATGTGGGCTCCCCCCTGAAGCAGAGCTCGCAGCCACTTTGGTCTTTCCCAGTCATTTTTACTCCCACACCATGCTGAGCTAAGCCATGGTTTGACTTAGCATGTCATCCAAGCTCCTTCCTCACTAACCATGAGCTGCAGCCATGAACAAACCACACTATTGAAAGTTTAACTGGTATAAGAAAACATAACAGCTTTGATCTATATGGCGGCAGCAGAGATAAAGTGGGGGGGGGGAAATACGCTCGCCAACCAGGAAACAAAATGTTATGTGGAGGTTAGCATCTAACGGGGAAAAATTACTGATTTCTACAACATATTGACGATATAATAGGAAAAACATCTCTACAGCATTAAGGTAATAGGTGAATAGGCATTGGGTTTACAGGATACCTGGGCCGCAGCATTCCACATATCATTTTTGTAGTTTCCTTTTCCACAGTTGACCTGCATTGTTTTACTGGTTTAGAGAAATACTCAGTGAAGGCATGATTATTACTTTTAAATTTCAAATGGTGTTGTGCCCATTAACTTCTACTAGGTATTTTATTTGTATGGCTGTCTTGGGATACGTTGAATCCTAGTACCGGATTGATACTTTAGATTTTTAATTGATGAAAGGTTAAAGAAATAAAAGGACATACCCTAGTACATAGCTGTCAACCTTCCCTTTTTTTGCGGGAAATTCCCTTATTCCAGCGCCGTTTCGTTTCCCACTGCTTCCCGCTGCTATCCCGGATTGTTAGATAACCCGTAGACTGTCCCCGGGACAGGCGAGGCTGCTGATCCCTTATTTTCTAGGCTGCTTTTCCCTTATTTTCAAATCTGAAAGTTGACAGATATGCCCTAGTACCCTTCCCCCTGGAAAACCTCTGTTGTGAGGGAGAGGGGAAGCCACATGACATGAATGTCAGTCAATAGGTGCTGGGCTTTGCCATCATTTATCTGTTACTAAAAATGTTTCAGGGCAAAGTCCATTTGAAGACATCAATACCTGAGTTGCTCAAAACCTGAGGTTCTCAACTGCATTCATATAACAGGGAATCATTATGAAGTGTTCCCATGATATGTAAAGAAGGCGCATCACTCTCTGCTTTATAGAAAGAACAATTCGTTGTGAATTATTCAGAATTTTTTAGTGTATAATTTTAAACCGCTTTCTCTAGAGCAGTTGCTGGAGATAGCCAATAAAACTGTAACATTGTAGTGAAAAAATGCCTGGTCTTCCTTTTTTCAAAGCTTGGTTTTAGATACAGAGCATAGATCATTGCTAAAACTGCACGATATCTGACTAAAACTGAAACAACCTTGCAGGAATTGCATGTTGTCTCTATAACAGACCAAGATCCATGTGTAGTAGGCCACGTGCAAGATTTCATGTGTAGGAATTTTCTCTGTTGAAAACTGTTATTGATAGCAGAGTGCTAGTCATCTGTTTATAAGGAAAGGAAAAACACTGTTCAAATCATTCCACCCAAATAGAGAGGCTTGACAACTGCCATAGGAAAAGCTAAGTGCAGAAAAGTGAGCTGTACACCACTTTTTTTTTCTATGCATAAACTTTAGATCGGGGTAGTCAACCTTTTTATACCTACCGCCCACTAATGCATCTTTCTTGATGGTAAAATTTCCTTACCGCCCACCAGTGCTCAATGGAAGGAGGATTCAACTTGTGCCGTAGAACCTCCTACCACCCACCTAGAATCCTGAAACGCCCACTAGTGGACAGTAAGGACCAGGTTGAGAAGAAACATCTTGGGGCAAGTTTCCTACTGTAGCTTACCTAAGCAGACTCATCCTTGTACACCCTAAAACTGTATGCTTTGGTCCACCCCAAACACTACAAAAGTCTGATTTTTCTTTATGCAGGATGTTTAGATGCCTTTTTTTCTTTGACTTTCTGGATTCTCCATATTTTAGTACATATTTAATTGTGTCCTTAGTATAAGATGCTCCGGAAAACCTAATCTGCAAAGACTCTGTCTTTTAATTGCATTCATCATTAAATTTTTAACACATTCCTGTAAAGTATTTAGCAAGTCTTTCTTTGTAGATGTTAATTATGCCAGGTTTTCTTCTTTTTTTACCACTCACACACTCAAAAGTGATTTTCAGATCAAGTAATTTATACCAGGTATTTTTGTTTCTCGGAGGGCCTCATTTTGTTGAAAGCCTGCCTAGATTATGCCCTTTTGTCGTGTTCTCTGTAAATGCTAAATCAATGCAAAGTTAATAGATTTCTATTTCTAAAAATACCCTCTTCCACAGGAAGAAGAACTAAGGAAGAGTGGGGAAGCCAAATACGCACACTTGAGTGATGAACTACATGTATTAATTGAAGTGTTTGCCCCACCCGGGGAAGCTTATTCACGGATGAGTCACGCCTTGGAAGAAATTAAAAAATTCCTCGTTCCAGTAAGTTGCTTGTAGCACTGTTGCAAATGTGTGTGTGTATTATGTTCAAATGCATTAAGAGCAATACTTGAAAATCAGAGCCACCATTAGCCGTGTGTTTCTCCTCCTTCCCCATGGCACTGTCATGGCTGCAAATTAAACAATATAGCATATTCCAGCAACCCTTGATCATTCTGCATTTAAATTTTCTTTTATGAACTTCCGAGTGATCTATTTGCAATTACAGGTGACCCAGATCCAGAGATATTTAAGGAATAGATCCAGTACTGTGGCCAAAGAGTGCATTGTTCCAGGGCAATGTCATCTCAGAGAGGAGCATTTTGAAGAAATGAGTGTTTCTTGTCTGAAATAGCCCACCCCCTTTATTTGCTTAGTTTTAGTGCTGTCCACATGGAGTATTGGTCATTGGTAGCAATGTAAACATTGCATTACTACACTGCATGCTTTCCCAGGTATCCATCCAAACTGTACATGGCTAGGGAGCACACACAGTGTGACCTTTTAAGTGCCCACGGTAGGGTAAATGGTTTTGCAGTTCCACTATTTCCTAAATAATTATGTAATTTCCTGTTGAAACTCATTGGACCCCCCCCCCCCCCCCGCTTTTCTCACTTTAACACAGCTGTTATGGCTAATGATCTTGTCACAGACATCAGGCAAGGAAAGATGTCTAAAAAGGATTTATCTTTACTGTCTATCCAGCCACCTTTCCCCAGCTGTTTAAAAGTTATCAGCTTTTTCAATGCCATTTTTAGATTAAGAGCTTCACTGTGTTCTGGTGTGCCATTCTGGAATAAAGAGGGCATGAACAAAAATAAAAGGCTGTGGTTAAAAAATTGATCATTTCTAATCAGAACTGAGAAAATGTACAAAAAACTGAGAGGATTGTGGCAGACCAACTTATTATCACACAAGGTTTCATGGGCTACAGCTCTCTTCATCAGATGCATCTGATGAAGGCCACAAAAGTTAATGCAGTAATAATTTTGTTAGGCCTTAAGGTGCCACAACACTCTGAGTTGTTTTTGCTACAGCAAAAACATAGCTACCCTTTCAGAAACTGAGGAAATATAGATATCCAGAACTTGCTATCCCAAGAATTTATTGGCAAATTGAATTGTGAGTGATGATTTGGGGGTGAATATATAGTAAGGTTTACTAACTTGGGTGGCTTTAAAAGAAGATTAGACAAGTTCTTGAAGAATAAGGGTATCAGTGGCTACTAGCCATGATGGCTTTGTTCCAGCAGTTTTATTATATTCTTAATGTGCCCCCAAGTACTGAATAATGCTGAAAAGTGGATAGACCTGGTCAGTGCTATTTTTCTAGAAAAAGACATGCCAGAACTCTCCACGAACAGCTCCCTTGTTCTCTTAGAATGCCAATGGCGCCCATTGAGTTGTGGCTGAAGAAAAAGCCCTGGACCTGCTTATAAAGCTTGGTTTTTTGAGAGATAGGAGGGTTGGAACCAAGCTGTTTTGTTTTTTTTAAATAAATTTTTATTAAGATTTTACAAAAAGGAAGGATAAAAATTCTCAAAATAAAAAGCCATACATTACAGAAAAAACAAAACACACAGAGATATAGAAAAAGAATCACAATTAATTAACAAAAAGTTAAATTAAACAAAAAACACAAAATTAAAAACAAATCCATTATTCCCAATAATCTCAAATTCATATACTTATGTTCTTGACCTCCTCACGCCTCCCCACTTTTGTATTCCCATATAAAAATTTAATTCAGCAAATTCTTACCCTTTTTCAAGTATTTTAACTTTATACCATAACATATTATACATCAATATTTTTAACCATTTATCAATACCTTTTTTACATAATCTTACTAACTTTTGTCACTAATTACCACTTATTACCAATCCAGGCATTTTTAACATTCATTAAGTTTGTAGTATTTCTGAAGATAGTCTTTAAATTTCTTCCAGTCCTCTTCCACCAACTCTTCTCCCAGGTCTCGGATTCTGCCAGTCATTTCCGCTAATTCCATATAGTCCATCAGCTTCATCTGCCACTCTTCCAGGGTGGGTAACTCTTGTGTCTTCCAATACTTTGCGATAAGAATTCTTGCTGCTGTAGTTGCATACATAAAGAAAGTTCTGTCCTTCTTTGGCACCAATTGGCCGACCATGCCTAAGAGAAAGGCCTCTGGCTTCTTAAGAAATGTATATTTAAATATTTTTTTCATTTCGTTATAAATCATCTCCCAGAAAGCCTTAATCTTTGGGCATGTCCACCAAAGGTGAAAGAATGTTCCTTCATTTTCTTTACACTTCCAACATTTATTGTCGGGCAAATGATAGATTTTTGCAAGCTTGACTGGTGTCATGTACCACCTGTATATCATTTTCATAATATTCTCTCTTAGGGCATTACATGCCGTAAATTTCATACCTGTGGTCCATAACTGTTCCCAGTCAGCAAACATGATATTATGACCAACATCTTGTGCCCATTTTATCATAGCAGATTTAACTGTTTCATCCTGCGTATTCCATTTTAGCAGCAAGTTATACATTCTTGAAAGTGTTTTAGTTTTGGGTTCTAACAATTCAGTTTCCAATTTTGATTTTTCCACCTGAAAACCTATTTTTTTATCCATGTTGTAAGCTTCTCTTATTTGAAAATAGTGCAGCCAATCTCGCACCTTATCTTTTAATTTCTCAAAACTCTGCAATTTCAATTTGTCTCCTTCTTGTTCCAATATTTCCCAATATTTCGGCCATTTGGCCTCCATATTGGACTTTTTGAGTGCCTTTGCCTCCATTGGTGACAACCACCTTGGGGTTTTATTCTCCAATAAGTCTTTGTATCTTAACCAGACATTAAGCAATGCTTTCCTGACAATATGGTTTTTAAATGCTTTATGAGCTTTAACCTTGTCATACCACAGATATGCATGCCACCCAAAAACATTATTGAAACCTTCTAAATCCAAGATGTCTGTGTTTTCAAGAAGCAGCCATTCTTTCAGCCAACAAAATGCGGCCGATTCATAATAAAGTTTCAGGTCTGGCAGGGCAAATCCACCTCTTTCTTTAGCATCAGTTAGTATTTTAAATTTTATTCTGGGCTTCTTGCTGGTTGGAACCAAGCTGGAAAGGTGTGCTTTTGGAAACAATTTTTTCCCTTTCACGAAGTACTTGAAATGTCAAGCAGAAAAGGAAATTTGCATGTTCATCCTTTTCAGTACTATTTGCAGCGCTCTTGCATTGTGACAAATCAAGAGATTGCACAACTACCAAGGACATAACGTACACATAACCACAGCACAATATAGTTAAAAAGAAGTGTGAGCATGGTGTTAACAGCTTGTGCTGTATAAACTGAGTTGTTTTTAGCCAGCATCTTTTGGTGTGGTGCCTGATGCATTTGTGTGTTTTAGCCCTTTTTCATTCAGCTGCTACCTTGCGCTGGTGGCTGAGTAGTGCAGCGTGTGCCACATGCGGCATTGCTAGAAACTGCACACCTAACCAAAGTTTAAATCTCATCCCTCTTCAATTCATAAAGAATGCTACAGCAGAATGAGGAGCCTCAGGGGGGAAATGGAATTATTGACTTTGTCAAAGCAGAACACTTTAATTATGGGCCCTCGTATAAAAGTCCCAGGATGAGCCCATTAAATCAATACAAATTAGAATTCAGAATTTATACATATAGTAGCAAGTCTTAATATACAGAGTATATTCATTTATGGACACTTATTGACTGTACCATAAAAAAACATTACTTCATGTAGGATGGTAATCTCATGCTAATACCAATTTTCTTCTAATGTATATATTTCATATTGTTGTCACAGACCAGGTATTGTCTGTTACACAAGCATAGCAATCCTGGGGTAGAACCACAGGCTAAGAGCCAGTACACATAAGAGAAGTTTTTTAGTCCCTTTTCTCTCCTCTCAATACAAAACCCCTAATTCCTGGGATAAATCTAATTATGCCTTCCCATTCATGGAAGGGCTTTTCATCCAGCAAACATTTCTGCTAACAGAAGAGAATGGGAGCTGATTTTCCCTGCACCACTGCAAGCCCCTCCAGAACTGATTGGTGATCTGCAGGAGGTGGGGTTTGCAGGTGCAAGGGCCAATCAACAAATCCATCTCTCACACTCTTATTTTACTGAAGCTCTCACCAGACCAAAGACTTTTAAAAGAAGATAACTACTTCCATTCACAACAGGGACACGGGTGGCGCTGTGGGTTAAACCACAGAGCCTAGGGCTTGCCGATCAGAAGGTCGGTGGTTCAAATCCCCGCAATGGGGTGAGCTCCCATTGCTCTGTCCCTGTTCCTGCCAACCTAGCAGTTCGAAAGCACATCAAGTGCAAGTAGATAAATAGGTACTGCTCCGGCGAGAAGGTAAACTGCGTTTCCGTGCGCTGCTCTGGTTCGCCAGAAGCGGCTTAGTCATGCTGGCCACATGACCTGGAAGCTGTACGCCGGCTCCCTCGGCCAGTAAAGCAAGATGAGCGCTGCAACCCCAGAGTCGCCTGCGACTGGCCCTAACGGTCAGGGGTCCCTTTACCTTTACCTTTTTACTTCCATTCACAGAAAGGCAGAATGAGATCCTTCAGCATTTCACAGATGATAACAGGGGTGCAGTTGTAGCACTCCTATTCTTACACTGCCTAAGCACACACACAAACACATACAAGAACACTGCATTGTGGAAGACTCTACTTTCTCTGTTGCATACTGTCTTTGTTTACACTGCAGTAGTCTTGATATAGAATCTAAAATACTATTTATTCTTTTGCTTAAAAATATATTTGAAAAAAAAAAACATAATTATATTACAATGTGTAATCAATTGTTCTAAATGTACCATAGCAGGTGCACTAGGTGCAGTGGCAGTCTGTGGTGCTTTAGCAGTTGTGTGAATGCCTTTACATAGAGGTGCACTAGAGATGAGATGCAACCACAACCTACTTAGGGATTTAGAGACCAAAGAAGCTGAACAAGTCTAGCAGCTATAGCAATTTTGAGAACATTTTTTTTATAGCACATTTCTAAATGTGGGAGTTTGCAGTCAAACATAACTATGCACAACTGCTTGTTAGTGCATGAAGGGGTTAAGGACCACAGAGTTATATTGCTGGATAGACTCAGTTAGGTCACACCCCCTCTTCTCTGGAGAGGAAGTGAACCCTTTCTACTTCCTTTATACTGTGTGTGTGTGTGTGTGTGTGTGTGTGTGTGTGTGTGTGTCTATATCTATCTATCATCTATCTATCTATCTATCTATCTATCTATCTGCAACCTGTAACCAACAAAGGAGTGTGTGTGTGTGTGTGTGTGCGCGCGCGCGTGTGTGTAAGCTTGCTTCTAAGCTTACAGCACGTTTGGAAATATATTCTGTATTTTTTACCCAAGAGTATTCTGCTACATAGAACAATGCATGACTGAGACCTCAAATCTGTAAGTAAAGCATTTAAAACTTATTTAACAGTGTGTGGTCTGTTCATGCAAGAGAGATAGAAAGAGGTCAGCTGCTGTGTGCAGCTGAAAGGGATTAAAAGGCCTAACAACCTATATTCCTAATGCTTTACTGTGCTGCTTATTTTTGTGAATCTAATACTCTGCTTTCTGTGTGCTAGCCCAGCGTTTTGAATCCAGGCAACCCGCTGATTCTTTTGTTGTTCACCCACACACGTGGGTCCACAGGGATTCTTACTTAATTCCCCACACTAAAGGGGAAAGGGGACAGTCATCTACCAGGTGCTGGGGCTTTCTGCAAATGGTAGGCATGTAATCAGATTCAGAGGAATACTAAATCCTGAGCTGAAGTAGGATGCCTCAGGGGGATTAGGAGCTTGTCAGAGATGAAGCACAAGGCTGCACAAGTCAAAGCACCAACCTCTGAAATGTTTCATGCTGCCTCAGCGATCCAAATGTCAGAAACATGCTGCACACTAGCATCTAAACGTGAAAATAATAACTCTTACATTTAATATATAAGGCATAGCACCAGGTGGAGGAAGAGAGGTTGGAGGGAGATCTCCATTGTGATGGATAAGTCAAGCTTGTACTCAGAGGGAATGTGCTCACCTGGAAAGCCAATCTCAATGCATACTCCAAATCAACTTCAAGTGTGCCTAGCACAAAAGCTCCTGGACATATTTTCCATTTGGCAAGTTTCTCATTCAGGGGCACTGGTGGATCTTGAGCCAAATTGGGCAGCCTGTGAAGCACTTTGAACTGAGGCAGACTGTTTTCGGAAGTACAAAATTAGAATCTGACTCAAAACATTTGGTCATTGCATATCCCTAGCAAGTGACCTCTCAAAATTCATCACACTATTTGTTGGCAGAGAAACCCCATTTCTAGAAGCATAAGGAAAAATAAAAATCTAGACATTTTCTTGAAAGGTTTTGCACTAATAAAAAAAATTATTTGACCAAAAGGTAGCATTTTTCCAATTTGTTTCTCCCCTTTAAGACTAGGATATAATATCCAGGCTTTTTGTGATCTATGATTTGTTTATCATTTGATTTGAGCATGGTGCCTTTTTATTAAAACAACAACCCTCCACTTTATCATCTTTGCTGCATTGTAAAGTCTCCACAAATTGTTATAAGGTTTAGGATTTGGTTTACAGCAGCAGTAATGACCTGGAACAAGCAAAAACTATATTTTATGGCTTGTTTTCTAGCTTTATCCCTCAATGCTTTATTTCAGATGTATAATATAGCTAACAAAGCTGTTATTAACTGGCTTGTTAAAGTGTATGCCAAAGGGTTTATTCTGCAGAGGCTTACACTAGACTATTAGGCCTTTTATCCCCCTTTGACAAAATATATCTTTAATTTGTTTTATGAGGTTGTGGTTGTTGTTGTTTTTTGTTATACACATTATATTTATTGTGGTAGCAAATAGGTTGCCTTCTGTTACTAAGCTGAAAGAATGAGAAATTAACTTTTTTATGTACTGTGTAGGTGAGAGCTGCTTTGCTGCAGGAAACTTTCCTGCCCAAACAGCACATTCTGGGAGGTGTGTGGCTGTCATGAGATGCATGGCTTGGGCATGCTGCAGGCCACGCAGTGAGTGCCACCTGGCATTTTGTCACCCCCCTCAATGGTGATACCTGGGGCGCACTGCACCCAACGCACACCCTTCCTCCGTCCCTGCCAATGAGGTGTCCTCAAGATGTTCTTGGACTACAACTTCCATCCTTCCTGACCATTGCTCATGTTCACTGGGGCTGATGAGAGCTGGAGACTAGTAACATCCAGCTACCTGGACACAGAGTATACAAAAATGTGCAGTGATGTTATCTTTAGTTTCCTATTGCCCTCTTCCACTTCACTGGCTGCCTCTAGCAGGGCATGGAAACCTGCTTGCCTGGGGATCATGTTGGGCTGCTCATCTTCTGTGGAGCAGACCAGGAGTAGGAGAGGAACCTCGAGAATGGATTACTGCAGTGCACTCTATGTGGGGATGCCTTTGGCCCTGGTCTAGTAGCTCCACCTGGTACAGAATGCAGCAGCTAAACTAATGATGGGGCCATATGGCTGGCAGCATGTGACAGCCTTTGCTAAAACATCTGCACCGGCTGTTCTTAAGCTGTACAAAGCCCTAAACAACTTAGATCCAGGATACCTTCAGAGCTGCCAGAGCCCTTATTCTGTATCCCAGCTTAGCCACTGGGATCATCTAGAGCAGGCATAGGCAAACTCGGCCATCCAGATGTTTTTGGCCTACAACTCCCATAATCCCTAGCTAGCAGGACCCAGTGGTCAGGGATGATGGGAATTGTAGTCTCAAAACATCTGGAGGGCCTAGTTTGAGGAAGCCTGATCTAGAGGAGCAGTGTTACTTGCTCCTCCCCATGTCTCAGAAGCCCAGCTGAGCTGGATGTTGCACATTTGGTGTCACCCTACCCACACTATGGAGCACTTTTCCAGCAGGCATCCTCACTGCTAACCTTCAGGTGTCTCTTGAAGACTTTTTTTATGTTGTAAGCATTTTCAGTGGTTAATTTTAAAAAATAATAATGAGCCAGCCATTATTGTGGTTATTGTATTGTATTGTGGTTATTGTATTGTTTTACGATATTTTAGGTTGTGCACTGCCTTGATACGTGAGTGGGTGGTATATCAAAACTTTTATAGATAAACAAACCACGACAGTGACAGCATTCCCACCTGCAGAGTGTTTTTGGAAGTACTTCTGTCTTGGGCCCTTTTGTTACTTCCTTGCGGATGCAAACTGAACAAGAAGTCAAAAGCAAGCGTTTCTTCGTTTCTAGTAGTTTTCTTTTTGCCTTTAGCTCAGACATTGTAATGATAACTGGGAAATTCCCCCCCCCCCCCCAATCGGGAGGAACCAAGTGGTTCAGAGGTTAATTGCTCCTCAAAGAGCACTATCTTGGTGGTGTCTTTGGACCTTTTGAATTAGGAATTCTGCCACTGTATTAGATATGGGCAAATTTGTCAAAGAAGTACTGCTTGATATATATTGTAAATTATGGCCTTGTAGTTGAAGGGTCGTTTTCTTTCCTCATTTTGCAGCACGCCAATGCCAACCAATGGCTATATAACACAAGTGAGGGGGACTTCCTGGCCTTTTTAAAACCCTACAATAACTTGTGGGCATGTTTTATATCGTTCCTGACCCCTACAAAGCTATATTTTCATCTCTCTCATGTTTTAAGACAAAATTTCCATACAGAACTTAATATAGAGTATTAACTTCTTTTCTTGTCTCTCCGTCAGCTGAATGCATATACCTGCATCTCTTTTCCTACCGCAGCCATACACATTTCAAATTACAGTGCTTGAAGTCAGTGGATCAACCCTTATATTTTTTCCTGGCTATAAGTATCACACGGGCATTTAAACATGAGAAGCTGCCTTATAGGTCAGACCATCAGTTTCTCTAGCTCATTACAGTGGTACCTCGGGTTACATACGCTTCAGGTTACATACGCTTCAGGTTACACACTCCGCTAACCCAGAAATAGTACCTTGGGTTAAGCGGGAGGCCCCATTAGCTAAAGTGGTGCTTCAGGTTAAGAACAGGTTCAGGTTAAGAACGGACCTCCGGAACGAATTAAGTACTCAACCCAAGGTACCACTGTATTGTCAATACTGACTCTAAGTGTCCCCCCGAGGCTTCAGACAGAGGACATCCCCATCCTCAGCTGAAGATCCCAGGGATTGAACCAGGACAGGAGCAGTTGGAGAAGTGCCACGCTTCTGCCTTCCTGACAGCAGACTGCTGCTTATTGGGGTGGTACAGGGGTGAAGTCAGGGGTTCAGAGGTGCACCAGCAGGAGTGCTGGATTGGCTTTGCCAGTGTGCTTGCACAGTCCCAATCTCGCCACCATCTCCCTGCCCCCTTGCAGTAACTGCATCCCACACACATACCATGCCAGCTGCTCTGCTCCTGAATCTGGGACCTTCTGTATTGAAAGCACATGGTCTATGGCTTATCTGTAGCCCTTCCTATCAAACTGGAAAAAATTCATTGGGAGTTAAGCTCATCACAGCTGTTCCCTGTTATTGCATGTTCCATGCATTGGGGGGAAAACCTCAATATATTCCTAACATTTCAAGGGAGAAAGTTAGAACCAATCCTTTCAAAAACCACACTGTTGAGAATATTTTTTTTCTTGGTGTGCTTTAAGAGAAGCTTTCTGAATACCAAGAGCTGAGGGAGCCTTGCCAACATATTTTGGCCTCGAAAAAAGGGTATCACCTGCCCTGCTTTTTAAACATTCTATTGTCCACATCATGATCAGGTGATTGTTTGCAGAACATACTAGCAAATACCCTTGGCCTGGGATTAGCTGAACAGCTGCTTCAATGTGATATCACTCCTTCACATTTGCACACTCATTATGGGAACTGATATGCTGGTATTTAAGTGGATTAAGGCCTTTTTGGGAGCATATTTAGCCAATGAAAGCAATCCGTTAATAAGCCATTCCAAATACTCTGAGGAATCCCTTTTAGAAGGAAATCATTATTATTAGAGTCGGCCTATTGTTTACCTATTATGTCTGACTGAAAATATATTTGCAGTTGGTTGTTAGTGTGGGGGCAGTGAGGGTATGACATATTGAGCCTGAATGAAAAATTGAATCACAGCTGAAATTTTATGAAGTATTTGCCAGCTAGTCTGGAAACTCAGCATTAGGGAAATGTCTTTTTAAAAAAGGTTTATCTAATGCACAGCTCATCATAAGGTGTAGGTTTCCCATCAGATGACAGAGCAAGGGCACTGCAATTGAATGTGGATGACGAGAAACACGTATTGTATGAATCCCTAGGTAATGCTTGTGGTTTCTCCACAGTGAAAACAGCTAAGCCTAAATTGCAGGTTGTGGAAAGAAATTGCCTTCAGCTTCTGGGGATGAACAAAACCTCCCCACAACAGCTGGCCTTTTGTTTCCGAATTTCATTCTTCTATATCTCTGGCCACTTTCATCCCCAGAAGTGTTGACTGCTTATCTGGCATGATGAAAGGGAATGCATCAGTGCTACATAACAGAGGATTTTGCATTCTTTCTTTGTACATAAAGCATTGGGAAAACACTCAAGTGAAGACCAGTTCAGTACATGGCCAAATGTCAGTTTACTTCAGGGTGAAAAAGATTAATCTAGCATAGATAAATTCTGTGTGCTATATGGATACAGGTAACTATGTTTGGTTATGAGTGTCAGATGCCTCAGACTTTGAGACATTTTATCATAGTCTCACTGCTTTATCTGCAGCAAGTTCGTAAAATTATTTTTGTTCCTCTATGAAATGAAGAGAGGGTCAAGACAGGAATAGGATTACTTCTCCAAAGTGATTTTTCCTCCTCCTCTCAAATGATAGAAACAGCTTGCAATGTATAAATGGTAGCACAAACTTTACTTTGCTTCAGGTGTATGTGTCAGGAAACCACTAAATTGGTGTTCATACAATCTCTCTCAACCATTCAGTTAATTTATGAGAGGAAACAATACCACCCTGAGATCTTTTGATGAAGGGTAGCATATAAATTTAATAAGTAAAATTGCCCCAATTGGCTACTTTCTCCCCCCCTCCCCCAATTAGTGGCTGAATATTCATTGCTGGGAGAATGGGCGCCTATGCATGTATTAGCCCCTTGGTGTTATGAAGAATCCCAATTGGACAGCAGGCTCATCAGAATTGGGGTCTGGCCATCATGGTTTCAATGAATGTATGGAGAAGTTCATAGGAACTTTGAAAGCCAGTATGACATGGTGGTGAGTGCACTGGACTAAGACTGGGTTCAAATCTCGACTCAGTTGTGAAAGTCATTGGGTAACCTTTAGCCAAGTACTGCGTCTTAGTCTAATCTAGCTCACAGGTTATTTTGAGGATAAAAGTCAGGGGAAGTACCATGTACGCTGCCAAGATCTCCTTAGATGAAGAACAGGGAATTTTTATATATGTATATATGAATTTGTATGTATGAAGTTAAAAATGATACAACTTGTGTCACCAACTGTACTTACAGTATATGGAGGTTATATGTCATGATAAATAAGTTAATGGTGTTTGCTTGTTATGTAGGGATTGGAGCACACCTATTGCTCAGGGTATACCTGTTGAAGTTAGACCAAGAGGTATAGGACCACTTCAGTAGCTTGCAGTAAATGGCTTTTCTGTGCCCAAGGTTTCTGGATATCCTCCACCAAGATTAGCAGGTACTAGCTTGAAGGCTACTGTGAGAATCACATATTAGGTAAGGCAGATGTGAGCTGATTTTCAAACCTGGGCTTAGAAGCCTTTGGGAACACTATAGTGACATTATGTTGTAACCTGGGTGAATTCACAGAGACTGGTTCTGTTAATTATGAAGTAGAACAGAATATAGTGGTGAGGCACGCTGTGGTGAACATATTTCGCCAGTAAAGAACTTCAGTGGATCCTGATCTGATTCCTGGCACAATTCAAGAGTGCTGATTTTGCCCATGAAGTCCTAATCAGACCCATCTGAACCTCCACCAGCTGACCCTGGGGCCCTTCTCTGAGCCACTGCTTTTTCAAAAACAATGCAGATGGCTACCAGGATAGGACCCTTTCTGTGGTGGCACCCCAGTTAAGGAACTTATTTCGCATATGCTGCTGGTGCCATTATTACAAGTCTTTCTGGTTCAGCCAAGCCTTTAAAACAGAAATGGGGAGTGTGCAGCTCTTCAGAAGCTGTTGGACTCCAGTTTCCAACAGCATCAGCCACCATGGCCAATAGTCAGTGATAATGGAAGTTGCAGTCCGGCAGTATCTGGAGGGCCACAAGCTCCCCAACTCTGCTTTAAAGGAATTTAATATTGATTTGTTTTTACCTGCTGCATTTGTTGGTCTCTTTTATTCAGTGCCAGATTTATGTGTAAGCTAAACAAGCCATAGCTTAGGGCCCCAATCTCTTGAGAGCCCCACTCTCTTGGGGACCCCCAAAAAAATTAAAGAAAAAAAACTGGATGTATATTTCCAAAATATAAGATAAAAAAACAAATAAAATAAAACCTACATACAGCAACAATGTTTTGTGTTGTGTAGACTCCTATGATGTAAGTAATGAGCCCCGCCTGCTAGCCCTACTCCCTAAAATATCACTGGTTTGCTCATTTCTATATACAGTGGTACCTTGGTTTATGAACTTAATCTGTTCCAGAAGTCCGTTCTTAAACCGAAACTGTACTTAAACCGAGTCACGCTTTCCCTAATGAGGCCTCCTGCCGCCGGTGCCCTTCCACTGTTCGGATTGTGTTCTTAGACCGAGGTAAAGTTCGCAAACCGGGACAACTACTTCTGGTTTTGTGGAGTTTGTAAACCAAATCGTTCATAAACAGGACTGTTCTTAAACCGAGGTACCACTGTATAGGGTGCCTACATTCTGCATGGACTGGTTGCATGGCAACATGTAGCATACAGCTGCAGACTGCAGTGCAGCACAGTTGAATGTAGGTCAAGCTGTTGTAAAAGGTAAAGGTAAAAGGACCCCTGATCATTAGGTCCAGTCATGATCGACTCTGGGGTTGTGCGCTCATCTCGCTCTATAGGCTGAGGGAGCCAGCGTTTGTCCACAGACAGTTTTTCCAGGTCATGTGGCCAGCATGACTAAGCCGCTTCTGGAGAAACCAGAGCAGTGCATGGAAACACCGTTTACCTTCAAAGTGGTTCGGTACCTATTAATCTACTTGCACTTTGATGTGCTTTCAAACTGCTAGGTTGGCAGGAGCTGGGACCAAGCAACGGGAGCTCACCCCGTCATGGGGATTCGAACCACTGACCTTCCGACCGGCAACCCTAGGCTCAGTGGTTTGGACCACAGCGCCACCCGCGTCCCTTCAATATAGCATATATTCAACACAAAAAACAGCGACAATTTGTTGTTGAAAGGACAGCTGGACATATAAAGGGCCCCATTACCTTCAGTAGCTTTGGGCCTCATCAAACCTAAATCCGGCCCTGCTTTTATTAGACTTGTTTTAGAATCATAGAGTTGGAAGGGACCCTAGTTCAATCCCCTGCAATTGTTTCATTGCTGTTGCTGCATGTAATGTAAGTAAATGCACCCTGATTTGTAGAGCTGTGGGAAAGCAGGACCCCCAGCTGCTGCTGCTGCCATCCTCCAGGTCCTCCTCATCTTGTCAGCCATGGTACCCCCGCCACTCCACAACACGCTATAAGATTTATTTATTTTTGCCTGTGCTTCTCTCTGTAGAGAGTTGTCATCCGTATTTCCATTTTTAAAGAGGGGCATTTGTGTGCTCGCAGCATCTCCAGCTTTCTTACATTAATGGCAGCACAGGTTTCTATGTCTCTGCAGGGTCTATTTCTGTAGAAAGTGTAAAAAATAAAAATAAAATAAAATCCGCTTGCAGATAAAGGAAGATTCTCCTGCTGATACTCTTGGCAGGCGCATAGGGAGAAAGTGGTAGACTGCTTTCATAGGACTGATGAATCATAGATCAAAATTTTCTGCCTAGAGACACCTATGTTAAAAGTCAGAAGAAAAGCAATCTCAAGGGATCCTTATATTCGGAAAGTCTGGAGATAATTTTTGGCCCACGAAAGACAGGAACACCTTTGAGAAATAGCCATGCATAGCACATCTGCAGGTGTCAGTAGGAGAGAACAAAATATGCCAGGTTTTGGCTTGATGCGGCTTGTGATTATTATTTTTTTGCTATGATTTATGCTAAATCTTATTCTCCCTGAAATTGCTCCCATCCTCACAGCTTGGACACAGAAGGCACCTTGGATGCCGTTTGTTCCGGGGTTTGTTTGTTCTTTTAATATTTTAAGTGTTTGGCTTTGGTGGAAGGTATTTATTGTGAAATCTTAAGAGAAGAATATACAAGGTAACAGCTTGTGTGCCAAGCTGAAGACAGGTACAGTTAATAGCAGTGATAATATAAGCCTCTGAAAATTGTTTTCTGCAGTCGCAAATCTGACAGACCATTTTGCTGCAGCATTTTGAATGTGCTGCTATGATGCAGATTATAAAATTGTATGGGTCCCTGTTATGCTGTTTCTCTACCTGCATGAGAACTTTAGCTTAACAGGTTCCATCTGTTTCTGAACCACAGCGGGTGTATTAAGTTTGTTTAAAGGTAGCCTTGTTTTCACATGGCTAATCAGTTATCCCAAGGAGCTCATCTCTTTTCATGACCTGAAACCTTGTTGTTTTCATCTCAGACATGCTGGTTTCTTTGATGCTGTGTGCCTGTTGCCTGTACTGCTCTGCTGTGTCTTATCGGAGAAAACAACAAATGATCCTGACCCAGTTGTCATACTGTGTATATTTTATACTCAGCCAATACCTCATCCCTTCTTCCTTTTTCTGATGGTTTGGGGACATTATGTGCCAACCAACTTATTACTGGCATTTTCAACAAGCATATAAATAAGATGGAGCTAGCTAGCATGTTTCTTGGTTTTTATTTTTGTGCTAGTTTCCCGTCACCTTTACAAACAAACCAGAAATATGTTGGACTAGGGATGAGCAAATAATCTGAGGCTCTTTTCAGATTGGCACTTCTCCAAGTCCTTCCTCCCGAAAAGATTTCAGGGGTGGGGGGAGGAAACACAAAATGTCCAGAGCTATCTGAGTGTATATGTGTAAGAAGACATCGTTTTCCACTCCACCCTGTATTTGCCACATGTGGTACTGTTTCCATTCTGCTGCAGTTCATCTTCCACCATAAACTACATTAGCTATCTGCTGTGCTAGGTTTATGTAATGTAAAATGTAAGTTGTTGTTACGTTATTCCACCCCATTCATTTTATGCATAAGAAATGCAATGCAAATTGATAAACATAATCAATTTCTTTTTGTTTGTAAACTGAAAGCAACAACAACCATGAATAATAAACATATCCACTGGATTGATTTCTATTGCTGACATGGTATGAATAAGTGAACATGAGTAATTTCTGTGCCCGTTTTCATTGGAATTATCCAAGATCCCTATCTGAGTGACTCAGAAGAGTCACCTCTTTCCCTCCCTCACTGCCCATGTCTCCTTCCCTGAAAAGAGATAATTCTGTTTGGTTTGCATTTTAAGTAAACCTGTTTAATTTAGTTTCCCGAAACAATTCACAAACCAAAGCATAGCTGCCCTTTGAAATTAGCTTTTTATAAATCTTGTGATCCAGTTTTCTAACACCCTTGCTGAAAGTGTACAAAAATGCATATATTCAGGGACGTATGCATTAAAATGAATATATTAATGAAAATAACATACACAAATGCATTATATTGGGGAAAATTGCTTGCAAAAATATGTATATTAGAGAAATGTATACTACAGTCTTGCTAATATCCCGTAGGACTTTACAAAAATGTTATTTCTTTATGTATTCCTTATGTTTCACCAAGTGCTCACAGGGCAGATTACAAAAATATCACAATTGAAATAGGTAGAAATTACATTAACAATTGTAAGACAAAACCTCAAAATTAACCAATGGGCAGAGTTAATGTGGTGAACTTAACTTATGATTGGGAAAACGAGAGAAACAGAAGTTGATAGGTTCATACATCCCCATTGCAAAGCTATCTCTGCCACCCTCCTGCCTCCAAAGAACCTTGTGTTTCCTTTAACTTCACACAAGGAGTAGGGAGGACAGAACAGCACCAAATCCCTTTTCTGCACTCCCATTGCTGTGACTGCTATTTCCTTCCCTATTCTCCACCTGAAGGTAAGGAAAAGAGAAGGAGGGGAACAGTGTTTGAGGAGTAGCTGTGACAGGAGAGGGACGAAAGTCAGAAGCTATTTTCCAGCAGAAATATCCGAGCTGCAGGTGTGTGTGTGTGTGTGTGTGTGTGTGTGTGAAAGCGAGACAGACAGACAGACACACAGACAGACAGACAACCTTTTAAGAATCCAAGAAGTTCGTTTCTGAGCTAACTTTGACCAAGCTTCCCAACATACCAAGATTCAGCCTCTCTTATGCATTGACTTTACACAGAGATACCAGCAAGGTGCATCATTATTTCTCAGCATTTTCCACTTGTCTTCAAGTTCCTTTCTATGTAGTAAAAAAAAAGAGAGAGGGGTATTATTGCCTATGGGACTGAGTGAAGTTTTCCCCTTTCCTGCCATGCATTGTGGTACTGAAAAACAATTAAGCTTCTCAGGTTCTGATTTTGTTGTTGTTGTTTCTATCTAAAGTACCCATCACACCAATGGGAGGGATGCCTGAGGACATTGATAATTTGGTACTACCGATTATGATGCCACCTTCTCCACTGATGTATGGGTAGAAGCATAGGTATCCATCGGATTTTACATTTCTTCATATGCACTGAGACAGATCTCAGGTCAGAAAAGTAGTTTAATGCATTTAAAATGTGTGTTATTTGAGACAGAAACACAGTTAGAAATTAGTGCTTTGAGATAGAGGTATGTTCAAAAATACGTATTTAAGTATGTATTGAAATGCAAATGTTCATGCACATAACCCCTTCCCCCCCATTAATGCAGAAATGCAATGAAATGGAATGACGATATGTGATAGTTAATAGAGTGATCTGTCCGTCCCTAATCCATGATCAATCATTCATTATGCCTCTGAGCCCATTTTTACAGATTGTGAAGGCATAGAGGTTATATTTTTCAGCGAACTTTTATTGTCTGCAAATGAGCTAGATGGAGAGGCTCGGATTTTTGTAGTTATTTTGTGATACCACGGAAGCAGAACATTCACAGGGTTGGTCCTACGATTAGGCAGAGTGATGCAACTGCCTCAGGCAGCATATGCTGGGAGGTGGTAGTACCTCTCACTTCTTCCCCTTGAGCTTCCCGACCAGATCCTTCTGTTGGGGAGGAGAACTGTGTGTCATGCAGTTTCTCCTCCACTCTTATAACTGTCTTGATTACCCTCAGGGGCAGTGCAGGACCTCATTGGTAGTATTGAAGTAGAAATGAGGAATATTTGTGGAATGAGTGTGTGCATGTGCCATTTTGTCATTTGCCTGAAGCAGCAAAAAGTATTGGGCCAGTCTTGAACATTCTGGTCAAAACATTTTCTATTTTCATGTAATTTTCTATGATTTTTTAAAATTATTATTACTTTACAGTACTTGATTCAATTTTTAAACTGTATATTATTGAAATTTTAAAGGAATTAAAAAACACTGGGAAATAAAATAAGATATATTAATAGCACAAAGCAAAACAAAAACAAAACATTGAAAACAACGTAAAGAGTGCATGTATATGATGGATGACTGACATCGGACACATGTACCTGTGCTAGGCCAATTCTTCTCATTTGCTACATTTTGTTGATTCAGATTGTCTGGTTTTGTTTTGTTTTGTTACTTTTGATTTTGAAACTGTTTCTTTGATTCTTTTCTTTGTGACATTTTATTATTAAAGAACTGTGCCTAGTACATGCATATTTTTAGCTATTCCTGATAGTAAATAAACATGCACTAGTCTGGCAAACAGAAAAATTTGAAACTCAAGATTAGGATTTCAACATAATCTGAATGGAAATTGTCGCAGAATTGTAATACGGGAAGCAAATGTATTTTAAGGCTAGAGAAAAATGCCTTCAGGCTATATAAATTCTATAAATAATAGATGGGAAGAGATTTGTGGCATTGCTGCAAGGTTCAAAAACTTGCAATGGGAATCATATCTTGGTTGAGTAATACTTATACAAAGTGGGTCATCACATTGAATGTGGCCGACATTGTCCTTTAACAAAGAGAGAGAACATATGATCTGGAAAGCAAAGCCAACCAATGATTTGCAACTTCAAGACAATACTGAAGTTTTTAAATATATATATATATGTTCAAACCTATTGAAATTATTTTCTCAGTTGGGAGAAAGGCCAAATACTGGGAGATGTTCGTGCTGCAATTGCTATTGGGAACTAGGCTACTTTTGCATATATTTCTGCTTCTTGGTCTGTCATCTAGACTGAGTAGCAGTGATCAGGGTGAGCGAGTCTTGAGTATTAGATGAGCTCAACAGTAATATGAATCAGGGTGAAGAATTGTTTTGTCTTGTCATGTATTTGGGCAGGCCTTTTTGAATTCCTTGGTGTAAATGTCTAGCAGTTGAAGAAGCCCACTTGAGTGGGGTGTCCCCCCCCCCATTCTAAAAGGGGTTAAAATTGCTCATCAGTAGCAAATGTTCACTAGTCTTTCAGCACACCCTTTTTTTCCTTGTTTGGCTATAGTATAGCACAGGCTTCCTCAACCTCAGCCCTCCAGATGTTTTGAGACTACAGTTCCCATCAACCCTGACCACTGGTCCTGCTAGCTAGGGATTGTGGGCGTTGTAGGCCAAAAACATCTGGAGGGCCGAGGTTGAGGAAGCCTGGTATAGGAGACAAAGCATCTGTGAGTGGCAGGAGTCACTACTAAGCATTGGCCCAGATAGTGACAGTGGGATTCTGATCTTGCACTGGCAACTAGTGTATTTTGGGGGGAGGGAGCGGTAAAGTACTAAATATATGAGACTATATATCTGAGTATCACTTAACTGCATGTAGGCATTCAAATGAAGTAGAATTATCATCCCAATTAACCACTGCCCCTTGCCAGTTAAATCTCATTTGGTTTAATTTTATTCCCTGGGAAATGTCCCAGTTAAATGGATTTCCTAATTAATCACATCCTGGTTACGTCAAGTACGTTGACATTATTTGTGTTGCCAGAAAGGACTGCTGCCATCTCCCTCTCCCCTCCCACCAATTTCCTTACATGCTTATCCATCCAGAGATATCATTTCACTGTAACCTTTCAAAATAGAGGTTTCTTCTTCCTTTGCCTTAGTCAACTACGTACATTGATAAGGCCAGTTAATCAACTGAAATGCATAGAGCTAAACTATCCTAATCCAGATAATTCTATATCCATTATTTAAAATGAAAGTGAATCCCTGCTCACATCAGGCCTTGCAGGCAAACACTGTTTGGTGCCAAATTGTAAGCCCTACGTTCAGAAAGGAAAATGTTCATTTGCAGGCATGTTTTGAACCTGTACCTAGAAAAGAAGAACAAATTGGGAGTGCTTTGAAATCAGTCACCTGGCATCATGGTGATTGATAGGTGGGCAGCCTATGTAAAAGTAGCTCATTGGAGAGTGAGGGAGCTCAGGATCTGACTCAGCGGCTGAGCCAGAATCCCAGCAAGTCTTCTGGAATCAACCATTCAGGTGTGAGTGGAGCAACTGAAAATCAATGATCAGCTGCTGGAACTCAATAAGAAGGTTGCACCCTATATGGGCTTTTGCTTTGTTTTGCTTTACTATGTGTTCCAAATGTCACAAACTACATTGCTTAAAAATAAGGTGTAACTCTATTGCTAATGTTACTGAGACTATGATAAGGTATAAGAGATATATGCATTTCCTCTTAAAATATTTGCTTTGTTAAAGCTTGCTGTTTTGCTGCTGTCGCCCCCCAAAAAGAATTTGCACACCCTGAAATGACGTCCCTGGTGCAAAGCCACCCTGACAAACATTTAGCACGCATTTAGATGACAGATTGCCCTTACTCACTTTGCAGTTAGCTCAAAGGCACAGTTTAGTTCAATGACACAACTCCATTGAGATGTTTGCTGTGACTTCAACCTGGGAATAAGTATGATGCCTCAGTGCCTGCCTTGTTCTGTGACCCTCAAGCTTCACATCAGATCCACTGAAACATGAAAATGAAATTTCACTTCTAAGGGAAAAGTCAGAGGTGAAGAGATTTTCTTTTAGAAGCCTGCTATCTTTGTGCTGTGTGATTGTGTTTTACGCCCTATCCCGTATGAATTCATTATATCAGCAGACATTGCAGATCACATAAACGGCATGTGGCAGATTAATATTAAGGGACACTCAGGGCCAATACAGACAGCTGTAGTTTAGGGGACTAAGGCCAGCTATTCCAGGACTTCTGTGTTCCACAGTGCAGGTACCTAAATTACTGGCATGGGGGCTCACTGCATGAGTTGTAAACTGCTGTAAGCAGACATCTGATGGGCTGGTTTGGTAACCATGGTACAGTTGGACCTCAGTTGTCGAATGTCATCCTTTCCGGAAGCCCGTTCGGTTACGAAACATTCGACAACCGAGGCGCGGCTTCTCATTGGTTGCAAGAGCAGCTTCCGAAAAATGTTTGAAAACCAGAACACTTCTGGGTTTTTGGCATTCGGGAGCCAAAATGTTAATCAACAGAGCTGTTTGAGAAGCAAGGTTTGACTATTTTTCAGCCTACTCTGTAACATGGGGATAATAATATTGACTTACCTTATAGTCTTGTTCTCAATACTGAATTTTTTTTAATGAATTGCTGTGTATTGTTGCTCTTATTCCACTGCTGTGTTCCCCTGCCAATCTGTTTAGCTCACGGTAACATATAAAGGTCAGGTTGGGCTTCCTTTCACAGTGGGAAAAATTATTGTAGAGCGGGAAAAGCACTACCTACTTTTATTCTAGAGAATCTTGTTTCTCCTGGCTCTGCACACCAGTAGTGAACCATGAGTGTAGAAGGCCAGGATTTGTGTGAGCCTTCAGATAGATCGGCTGATCCATTGACCAACACTGAGGATACATCATTAGATTTCTACTAATGTGTGGACATCCAGCAATGTTTGCTATCATCTACCCAGATGACTTTTAGGCATTCTTATTTAAGAGTAAATCCATTAGATACAATGGGACTTACAGTGCCAAATGTTTACAGCTGCTCTGCCATTGTGCAAAGTGTCTTTTCTTCTCCCTTTACATTCTTTGTTTTCTCAGAAAAGTCCTGTCCGAGGGGCGTCATTCATATTGCTAGGAAACTGAGGGAGAGAGAGAATATAACCTGTCCAAGATCATAACGGCAAGGCTTTAAGCACGGTTGCAACTAATACCAGTCCATACTTACCCAAAGTGGCATTGGGATTTGTACAATATGCAGTGGTTGTTACATTTAATAGAATATGTATATTTAAAAATGTAAACAAAGGAAATATGATAATACATACAATGAAACAGACACGGGTGGCGCTGTGGGTTAAACCACAGAGCCTAGATCTTGTCGATCAGAAGGTCAGCGGTTTGAATCCCCGCGACAGGGTGAGCTCCTGTTGTTCGGTCCCTGCTTCTGCCCACCTAGCAGTTCAAAAGCACGTCAAAGTGCAAGTAGATAAATAGGTACCGCTCCAGCAGGAAGGTAAACGGCATTTCCATGTGCTGCTCTGGTTCGCCAGAAGCGGCTTAGTCATGCTGGCCACATGACCCGGAAGCTGTACGCTGGCTCTCTTGGCCAATAAAGTGAGATGAGCACCACAACCCCAGAGTCGGTCACGACTGGACCTAATGGTCAGGGGTCTCTTTACCTTTACCTTTACAATGAAATAGAGATATGCAATAAAACAGGACTATGAAATGGAGAACAAGCTTTGGGGAAGGGAATAAGTATATTTTGGTCTGTGTATGTACAGAACCACTTCTGTGACTTGCGTAATCTTGGCAGTTATATGTATGTTAGTAATATTGGTGATTGTGATGGTAGTGGTAACAGGATTTCACTTTTGATTCTCTGCTACTCTCTAACCACAGCACAACCACAAATGGTGGCAGACCTTTTATTCATGGAAAGGACTAAGAACCAGTGGAGTCTCCTGGAGTGAAGGAATTTTTTTCTGGTTTATCCTTCCCCATTGCAGTCTCTTGTGCTACCTATCTTGCTGTTCCAGAGGGGCTCCGAACCCTCTGGAGAATGTTTTCAGGTGGCTCAAAGGACTGAAAGTGGAAGGACCGATTATGATGTACTGGTTAGAGTGTTGGACTAGAAGCTATGAGACCAGAGTTAAAATCCCCACTCAGCCATGAAGCTCAACCTTATTTTCAGCCTAACCTACCTCACAGGGTTGTTGTGAGCATAAAATGGGGAGGAGGAGAAGAACTTGAGCTCCTTGGAGGAAAGGTAGCGAAAACAACAAAAACCTATGCACATCTGTGGTTGGCCTTTTCTATGAGTGGAGGTCTGCGCATGAAATACCTGGAAATCTGTTTTGTGAAGTACTTTCCCTTCAAAATTGCTAGTATTAGTGGTCTGAGTTACTTGTGCCTGCAGCCAGCTACATACCAATTCAGAAATTATTCAAAAGTCGCCAGGTCTTGCAATTTACCCATTTGCCTATTGCATCCAAAAGCGTCAGGAGGAATCCGCTCTTGACCATTGATTTTTACAGTCAAAGCAGCACCAAAACTGCCTTGGCAAAAATGAATTGTTGCATCTGTTTAAAGCAACTTTTATATATGACACAGGTTTTATACTCTGGGAGTGGCATATGGTATAGTACCATGGATAAAAATGCCTGCTTCTCATACATGGGGTGCATGAAGATCCCTGCAAGGTAATGTACGTATTGCTGAATGTTTGTACAAACAGATTGCATTCTCAAAATTAAAACACATAATAATTAACAACAACTTGACCTGACCTGTTGCCTACTGACTTGCATAAAAGCTGAGGTCTGCTGCCAGCTGTCATAACTAAAACCTCCTCCTTTGGAGACTAATCACTGAATCCCAATAGAAAGTATTTCTCTAGCTTGTTAGAAGTAGGCAGCCAGTTTCCCCGCTTCTTGGTTAAAAATTTAAAATCTAAACTGTGTGTATAGCAGAGCGATCTTCTGACATTTAAATTTATCCTTACAAAGATAGTGTTTTGTTTTTTTCAAAGTCCCACTTCAAACATTTGAATGGCAGTACCCTAAATAAATAATTATGAGAACCAATGGGAAATAAATTGGAGACAAAGGGAACAATAGCTTGTTTCTGGATGGTGCATGAGTCTATATTTAGACATTTAATCAGATTTACATTTATAAAATGTAAAGTAGGAAAGATAAAATTGAATGGCATTGCTGTTTTCAGAGTTTTCACTTTGTAAAACACATATTAATATAACAATAGACTGTATCACAACCATATTTCTAATTGTCTTGAGTCAGCTGGGAAATGAATAAGTTTGACTGCCTTTCTCAAATGAAAACCCTGAATTAAATTTGTTTTTATAGCTCTTATATACTGAGTTCCAAGGCAGATGCCCTTGGCATGCGTTTCTTATCGAATGTGATGCTAACAATGATTCTGGAATATCTCTAGCCATTAATTTTTGAGAGTCATGTGAACCTTGGTGTATTCACTTCACACTAGATTTTCTTATATTTTAAGAAGATGATTTTAATTCAGATTGTTTTCACCCTTCTAATAGCATGCTCTAATAGCATGCTACTATGGCGCAAGATTCCTTGCATCAGTGTGACAATGTGCAGCCAAGTCTCCTATTTAATTTTCAGATAGGGCTGAGAAAGACTCCCGTCTACCTCCATTGAGAGTTGTTGCCAGGAAGTCTATGGCAGTCTATGACTACAATGGCCAGGCTTGGTATTAAGACAGCTTCCTGTGTCTCCTATAGAGTGACAGAACAGAGGGTTTCCTTCAAAGGCATCATGTTCCTCCTTTGCTTTACATTATTATTTATAGCTCACTTTTCTGTTGTTGTTTTTATTATTTATAAGTCTTATACACTACCCTTCACCAATAAGGCCCCAGGGCACTGTGCATTAATTAAAATATAAAAGCAACACAATAAAATACAGGTCAAATGTAATAAAAAAAATTCCATAACAGTAAGACACAATGGAAAAGGCTGCATTAATATTCATTTGTGTATTAATTTATTTAGGGAATTTTTAGCCCACTCCTCATTAAAAATAATCCCAAAGCAGGTTTCAGTATACAATATAAGCACATACTACACAATATCCAAGCACATAAAACCAATATGTCATCACATATAAGAATTCAACAAGTCGAGGGCAGCAAGCTACCTAACTTGGTATTCAGTTTGGCTGAAGGCCTTGATAGATAGATGTGTTTTCACCTGGCACCAAAATCCCATCAGGGTCTGTGCCAGTCAAAACTGTGAGCAGAAGGCATTTCCCAATCAGGGTGCTGATGCTAAGAACACCCTCTCGCATGTTGCTTCATATGGCACAATTGGCAAATGCAGCCAGCACTGTTAAGGGCCTTTTCCTACCTGACTGTAAAATCTGTGCAGGTGTATATGGGAGCAGACAGTTCATCCATTTGTGGATGTCCTGATAATGAGGTGAGGTTGGTCCAAGGTGCTGGGCTGCACTCTACACAGGCTGAGAAGCAGGATCCTTGTTAAGTACTGAGCAAGACTCTGATGAAAGAAGTGACATATTCGGTTCTGCTCCCATGGTATAGCCCACTGTCACCAGATAAGTTTGTTGTGCTCCTTGTCAGTTAATAGCTCCTGGCTTAGCAAGTGGCAAGGGCTCCACAGAAGGATGCTCTGCTCTTTGACTCTGACGCTGTCATCCAGCTTAACCAAACTCAACCAACTCAATGCTCCAACTGCAGAAGCTCCAGCTGCAGGCTCAGTTCACAAGCCTCAGAGTCATGAGCCTCACATAGCCTGTGGCCCATCTTTCCCTGGCCGCTCCCAACTGCAGCAGCAGAAGCAGATTCAGGGCAACACAATGTTAGGGTCATCCTACACGCAAGTAGGAACCCGATAGAGACACATGCCCGACTGGCATGTTCTCTCCCTCCTGCTTGGTCACTCAGGAGCTTCAAAAGCTTTCTCCAGCCTGAACATCACAGCGACTGATACCAAGAGGCATCAGCACACTTAGGGATCCTGCAGGGTATTAGGAGTTCACGTAACGGATTCAGCAGCGCAGCATTTTGGCTATACTACTTTATTTACATATAATACACTCGGAGCATTCTGACTCAGCTCCTTCCTCTTTCTCCTCAGACAGCAAAGAGAAAGAACAAAGGACAATAATCCCACATCACGGAAACACAGTAACCCAAACACCCTGTCTCCGTCACTTCCCACTATGTGGAATGAAAACATACACCGTCATGTGACATAAAACAATCCCATGACTGCAAGCATGGAGCAAGAATCCTAACACACAATTGGGCGTCAAGTCTAGGGGGTCCCACAACTATGACTTGAATTGAGCAGAACTGAAGGCGAGAGACTGGTGGGTGTCAGATTTTGGCCTTGTACAGGATGCCGCTGAAATTTGAAAGACCAAAGTGCATCTCTGCCAGCAGCCTGGGCAAGGAACAGTGACAGCAGGAGGCTTCTATATACTAGAAACCATCCTTTTTTCATTTTCATGTCAATAACTGGCTACTTCAGCTTCTGCCAACCTAGCAGTTCAAAAGCATACCAGTGCAAGTAGATAAATAGGCACCACTGTGGGAGGAAGGTAAGTGGCGTTTTTGTGCACTCTGGCACTCGTCACGGTGTCCCATTGCTCCAGAAGTTTAGTCATGCTGGCCACATGACCCAGAAAGCTGTCTGTGGATAAACGCAGGCTCCTTCGGCCTGAAGCAAGATGAGTGCCACACCCCATAGTTGCCTTTGACTGGACCTAACCATCCAGGGGTCATTTACTTACCTTTACCTTTATACTTCAAAGTAGATATCTATATGTCTGTTTTTCATTTTATCTCACCCATCACTTGAGTACTTTAGCAACTTTAGATGAATTGATGGCACCATTGATTTTAATTATTTTATTCTAAACACATCACATGGACATTTCCACTAAATCAATAGGAATTGCTTCTAAATTTATGTATATAGGATCATGGTATTAATTTGTTTACCATTCTTGGATATAACAAAGCTGCTTCCATTAGTATTATAATGTCATATGGAAAGGAAGGGGGGGGGGAGATCTCAGCAGATGGCTATCGTAAACTCCAAATCACATTTTGGAATTTGTGTAGAAAGCAGCTTGGCATACATTATGGCATGTAATTTTCCTACATGTTCCTGCCCAAAGAAATCTGGCATAAAAAATGTTTTCCGAAAGATTATCAGGCTTTATTTATTGCTCCTTTTTAATTTGCAGATAGCTTGCCTATTAATCTATAGAATACAGGCTTTCAGGAGGAACCTGCAAATAATAATTATATGTTGTGATGATGACATCAAATAGTTATTGCTTTGTGGTCTGTTTAGAAGTATTTTGTATACTACATAAGTATCTGGTATTTTGAGCAATTACTGTGAACTTTAAGCATTGTAGGAAGCAATGGTTTTTAAACTTTCTATCTTTGTGGAGCTCTTTCTACATCAGCTTATCTGCAGAAAACTCCTCTCTCTCTCTCTCTCTCTCTCTCTCTCTCTCTCTCTCTCTCTCGGAACAACTGTATCTTGGGGAAGTTTCTAGGGGGAATTCTTGAATGTGCACACAGTTCAAGGGAGCAGTGGCTAGGCCAGTTGAGCGTCCCTGCTACCTCGCCATAAATTGAGTGTATATCCTTTACACCAACATCCCCCTGCATATGTGTGTTTGAAGAGAAGGCTGGTAATAGGGGACAAGACGACTTTAAGGGAAGCTTGTATATCATTATTGATCCCCAAGAGTCACTGAAAACCACCGGTCTAGAGTATATGCAAAGCAGATACGGCAAAAATCATTCATGAACCAGTCATCACTCACCCTTTGTCATAGCCATGGTCATTTCATCTTTTGAGGTGTATTTGGCATGCTACAGTGCCCAATGGGCCACAGAAGCAGTGAGCCCAAAAAAATAGTGTTCCTGAACAGGAATCTGGTCAAGGGCATAGTTATGTTTGAAGCCGAAGAAGTAGCTTCAAGATAAGTAAAATTATTGCATTGTAATGTCTGCAGATGCAACCATGCTGATCAGATATAATGTCTAGTAATGTTCACATTGTTCTGATTCATGATTCTTGTTTTGAGGTTAGTAGTGCTGCCAGCAATGATGGTTTAGGCCCTGGAAACAAACAACTAATGAGATTCAGCTAGTGAATGTAATTAAACAATGGCTGCTTGACAGCTTTCCCTCTCTAGCAGAAAAAAAATATGAGTGTTCTATTGATACTTGCCAGATAAACTTGTTTAGCAATTAACTCTTATCTCTCCCCTGTCAGTTGCCAGTGGCTATTATTTGAGGAGGCAGTCATAACATACAACCCAAATCGCTAATATGGGTTCAAAAAGGGTTGAATCTCCTGTAGTTTTGAAGGGCTAAATCAGAAGATGTATTACAACATGAAAGATGGGAGGGAAAGAAGGAATATTCCGAAAGGCTTAATTTACTGTAGGTGCCTTGCTGCTTAAGTTTATGATGACCTCTTTGGAAGGCTGGAACATGGGAATGTAACAACAAAATAATATTAAAACTTTAGCATACCGTACTTTTAGGGCAATGATTGGAATTTGGTGTAGTACAGATAGTATACAATTAGTTTGTTGTTTTCTGTTTTTCTTAATTAAGTCATGTTTAAGGTATATAATTCATTGTATAACACCCACACCCACTGTACTATATTTTTGAGAGAAGGGTACAGATCACAGGACACTTTGTACTCCTTGCTTTGTGATATAAGTGTAGGTAGTGGTGTCTTGACTGCAAAACCTTTGAAGGAACTAGCAAAGCACCAATTGAAAGTTGGGTTTCTAGAACACCAAAGTCGCATCCACACCATATATTTAAACACTCTCATGCTACCTTTACAATCATGGCTTCCCCCAAAGAATTCTGGGCATGGTAGTTTGTTAAGGGTGCTGGGAATTACAACTCCGTAAGTAGATTCCTAGCAACTCTCAGTACTCTTGACTACAGTTCCCAGGATTCTTTGGGGGAAGCCATGACTGTAAAAGTGTTTAAAGAGGTGTAAGAGTGCTTTTAAATGTATGGTGTAGTTGGGACCCAACTTGTGGCAACAAAATCCTCACTGTCTGAAGAAAGCCTGTGGCAATTACCATAGTATTCTTCACCCTAATGAGCTGGACTCTATGTGGGTCTTTACACTGATCAGCAAACCTCTCCAAAACCTCATAACACAAAATGGGCATGATATAATCTAATATATTGAGGATGCACATGGAGATAATATCTTGTACAAGATTCTGAGAGCATACAATTCCCCAGGAAGATTTTCTGAAAATCTCCCTCACTTTATATAATCAGCACATCTTCTCACTAAACATAGCTCTGAATAATTACAGCTCTGAATAAGTCCTGTCTACACAGAACCATATTTAAAGGGCAGCATTTCTAAAGCCTGGCAATCCAATATCTTGTTTTATTAATAATCTTTGTTGCAAGTTTCTCAGCATCATTTGTTTTTTTTTAATGAAGGATGCCTTTTTCACATAGCATCACAACTTGATCTATATGGATGGATGGGTAGGGAATTCTTTGGTAACTCTTTGATATAGTTGACATGTATTGGCCTAGAAATTCAGATGCATGAGATTTCCAAATTAGTTATGTTTCAACAATAGGAAGGAGGAGGAAAGAAATGGAATAGGCTCAGCTCACAACCTGTCCATCTTTTACCATTATGAGGGAGTTCACTTGTGGAATTAATTGGGGAATTATGTGCCAGCTATACTGGCATTTTGTTTGTATACCCCTGAGTTATTCTTTAAGGCTCTCTGAGTTAAAAAGAGCAGACATGAAACCTTATATTATTCCACAGTAAATGGTTAAATTTATTATTAAAAGGAGTGTTTCTAAGGCATACAAAAACTTGAAAGATTACAAAAATCAAGAATTGGTGAAGAGTCCCTGATACTAAATTTCAACACACACACATTAGAATATATATGTGTTACTAATTTGTCAGTTGATGAAGGTGGAAGCTGAAACATTTCCCCACATAAATCAAATCCCTCTTTTGTTAAACACGGTAATGTATATATTATGCTAGTACTTAGCCGAATCCCAAAAGGGATCTAGAGCAAGCTTGTGTGAAGTGCCGTTTGATGCAAATCCTGAAGCAAACACTGGGAGAAATTGAAGGGATTATCATGCTAAATCGATGCAGTGTTTTAAATAAGTTAAAAAACTTGATTGTGGGCAATACCCACAAACCAGAAAATGGTTCCAACCTAGAAACCATTATAATGGAAATACTTACATTTATTTGAATGGTCCTGATGTGGATTGAGCTCATGGACATCTTGTTTATGCGTTTTTTTAGGTGCTGGGATGAATTCAAGTACTCAGATTCTTCACTATCTTGTGAAGAGCAAACAGGGCTCCAAGGCTGGCTGATTACAGCCAACATTAAGACAATGTCAAGGGAGGGAAGGAAACATTGCAGATAATGGGAATACACAGGCCCAAAGCAGTTGCATGCTTAGGGAAATAGGCTTGTCTCCCAACTGTTTTGCTTTGTTTTTATATATTGCTTATTGCGATTTAAAAACATTTGTTATACCCCTCCCTAGGGTGAAGGGTAGGTTATAAAAAATAAAGTAAAATCAGCACTGCACCTTTATGCTGATCCAAATGAATTAGCAGAAGAAACTGAAGGAAAGCACACACACAAAACAAATCACCCAGAAAATACCAGAGGTTAGCAGATACCACATACCAGACGCAAAAGCAATCAGAAAAAGTTGGCATTTGCTTGTTTGGTGTTTGTTTGTTTGCTTGCTTCCACCAAACATTAAAGGCAGAGATTATGCTTATATATCGAATAGTGCTGTACTGTACATGGGAGATGACTGAAGGATAACTTACTGTGCCTACAGTTGCCTGCTTTCCAAACATTCATTCCAAATAGTAGCAGCTGAACAGATGCGAAGGTCTAGTCCCATAAGTTAGACTTGGCTATAGGAGGCCAAAACCTTAAAACGATGAACCCACAAAGCATAGAGATGGAACTACAGGGGACCTATTGCCACCAATGAGATTGGCAATAGGACAGAGCTGCTGGAAAGAATTGAATACGGCAGATGTTGTTGGAGTCATTATACAACAACGACATCCTGACATAGTGTGTTTCTCAGTAATATGCCTAGTGGCACTATAAGATGCCTGTGGAGTCTGTAACTGCCAGAGTACATCATACTCTTTGATGCTGTTGCTACTTGCTTGACAGCTCTTGAATTTGTAGCAACTTTGTTCCTTATGTCTTGTTTATTTGCTCCATAATAGTTTGAACACCATCTGTTCTTCCTCTCTGCATCTTCACCCACCAGCTCTCCATTTTCAGTTCCATTGTATTATGGCATTTTGTTTTTAAACCATAACTTGTAGAACTCTCTCTGTTTCGGAACATTACTGCTATAAGTAAAACGTCCCCCTTAATGAATTGCCTAGCTAAATAGAAACATTTGGGAAGGAAATATTTAGATAATAATAAAAAAAACTAAACTAAACACTATTATCTCCACCAGCAGTTATAGGACAAACTTCCTTGGTCAGCTCAGAGAGTCAAGCTGTTTTCCTGAAACCCAGAAAATAACTTGATTTATACTAATCCCAAAGCCAAACCAAGGTGCTGACAATATCAGAGAAGAACGTAGGAGGACATAATGCTCGTTTCATGTTAGGAATTTTAGTAGCTCACAATGCTCATATAACTATCATTAAGCCAGGAAATATGAAGTTTGGAAAAAATCATTATCTATTGATGCACATTTATTACTAGTAATTTAAATTCACAGCAAGTATAATTGATAATATGGATTAAAATTTCCTGGGAAATTACAATTTGTTCACTTATACAGGGGTCAGTTTGGCCATGTGGATAAAGTGTTTGACTTAGATCAGGCCCTTCAGTTAAAGTTTCTGCTGAGCTTTGAGGCACACTGGGCAGTCTCCAGTGAACCCCTGTTTCTCAGACTACTCTCAACTTCACAGGGTTGATGTGATTATAAAATGGGATAGCCCAAGAATGCTGACCTTTGTGGAGGAGGGATGGATACAAATTAAACCAATAAATAGGTTTACCTTGCATGTTGATATACAGGAGTACCTTGGGTTACAGACGCTTCAGGTTACAGACGCTTCAGGTTACAGACACTTCAGGTTACAGACTCTGCTAACCCAGAAATAGTACCTCGGGTTAAGAACTTTGCTTCAGGATGAGAAGAGAAATTGTGCGGTGGCGGCGCAGTGGCAGGCCGCTTTAGCTAAAGTGGTACCTCAGGTTAAGAACTGTTTCAGGTTAAGAACGGACATCCAGAACGAATTAAGTTCTTAACCTGAGGTACCACTGTACCAGTTTTGTTTTGATTTATTTTTTTTTACCAATCTTGTGGGTTTCTAAATGCATGAAAACTACACAAGTGGACTTCAGAAATGTGGTTTCGCCCTATTCCACCCCTCCAGGAAATGCCCTTAAAGATTAAGCCTTTTTAATATTATTGCTACTTTTCAGAGTGAAATATGATGTGCAGCCTACGGGGTTGTGGTGGTTGTTGTTTGTTGCTTTACCTTAAGCATGGAGAGAACAGCAGACATAGGATATGTTTTATCCCAATGTTAGCAAGATAACATTTAGCAAGATAAATTGTGCCTTCAGGGCACATTTTCTGTTTTGTATTCTTCTTTCTCTTTAGCAACAGAGGTGACTAAAAAAAGTTTCCTGAAGAAGATATTTGACAAGTGGTTTGGCCTTGCAGCTTCTGTAAATGCTAAATAACCTCAGTGTTGCTTGATAGAAAAATTGACAGCTATAGCTTGAGGATGTGAGTCAATGCATATGTGAAACCTCTAGATTCGGAGGCTATGTGCCACTGAAAACCAGTTGCAGGGGCAACAGGGAGATGGGCATTGTCCCTTTGTTCTGCTTGTGGCATTCCCTGAGGGTTCTGGTTGGATGGACACACTGGGCAATAGGATGCTTCTCAGATGGACCTTGCTTCTGATCCAGCCGGGCTCTTCTTATGTCTATTCTTTCCTCTAGATTGGACACATTTTGTGTTCCTCATCACATATAAGCCTTAATTCAAAGCTTTAGATAAATACAAAAAAATACTGAGCTTCCTAAGGAACCAGTATGTAGATTAGATGGATACCCAATAAGGTAGATTCATGCATTTCCCCCCATCAAAGCTCAATAGTGTTTTTAGTTAAGAAGTAGTCACTGCATCATTAGCTGAAGACACATAAAACTTTTTTACAGTGTAATCCTGTGCATGGCTCTGATTGGCTGCTTGTTGTGATGTCTTCAATAGACCTCTCCCAAGCTCTCTGTAGACCGACACTATATCTGCCCCTCTATTTTCTCAGGCTTTGTTCCCCAATGCCAGATAAGGGACCGGACCCATAATTTTTTTAAATATTTTAAATTATCATTACAATTAGTGGACACCATTGGGCAATTTTAGTACTCAACATTGATAAAGCATGAATTAATGGGAGCCCATTTAGCTTCCAAAATACAGTAAATAATAATAATTATCTCAGTCATTACAAATTCCACTATCTTATAACAAAAAATATCAGATACTTAAGTGTATACATAACCAAAAGTTGAATAAGCTATATCAATATAATTATGGCACAGTTTGGCAACATATTACTAAAGAAGAAGCTATATGGAAAAAAATAAACTAAATGTTAATGTGTAGAATACATATTACAAAAAGTGGCATACCTATTCCAAAAACTCCCAATTTGGAACCCAGAGAAGCAATTAAAAATGAGCAAAATAAGACTGAATTATTTATATTAGAATCCAAACCATTAAGGCTAGCCGAAAAGATACTCTGTAAGCAGTTAAAGGAAGGGGGCTGGGGAATACCAAATTTAATAACTTATTATGAAGTGCATCAGTTGTGACACCTGGCATTTTTATCCAAGAGGATGAAAACACCCTGTGGATCCAATTAGAAAAACAAGTGGTGGACAGCTTCTTACTCTCTGTTTACCCCTTTTTAAAAATCCAGACTCAGTTGCTTATATAAGGTGGAAACCTTTTCTTTTTAAAATATATATATATGTTAAAATATGGATAAAAAGAAAACCTGCACTATTCCATTTAACACATCTGAAGTACCACACAGCTTTTAAAAATACATGCTGTGTATGTGATTTAGAGGGCTGGAGATGCAAAGGCTTATTTAGATTAAAAGATTTTTTTAAAAGGTGACAGACCACTTACAGAACCAGAAATGAGAGCACAATTACAATTTGTCCCCGTACCTTGGCTGCTATGGAGACAGCTCACCTCTTTCCTGAGCAAGTGTCATATTAAACAGATGGCTTTCATGGACCTAACATTCTGAGAAAGCCTGATAATGAGCAGAGAATATAACAAAAGCTAAGTATTTTATTACGTCAAATTCTATTGGACATAGGCACAACACATAAACTATCATCTATATGGGTGAAAGAACTTGAATGTGAAAATGAAGACAGACGCTACCCTACATTCAAAACAATCTCTGCTCAAACTTGGAGCCAGAACTTGAGGTTGGTCCACAGATGATATATGATGTAAAGGTAAAGGGACCCCTGACCATTATGTCCAGTCGTGGCTGACTCTGGGGTTGCGGCGCTCATCTCGCTTTACTGGCCAAGGGAGCCAGTGTACAGCTTCCGGGTCATGTGGCCAGCATTACTAAGCCGCTTCTGGCGAACCAGAGCAGTGCATGGAAACGCCGTTTACCTTCCCACCGGAGCGGTAACTATTTATCTACTTGCCCTTGGACGTGCTTTTGAACTGCTAGATTGGCAGGAGCAGGGACCGAGCAATGGGAGCTCACCCCGTCGTGGGGATTCGAACCGCCGACCTTCTGATCAGCAAGTCCTAGGCTCTGTGGTTTAACCCACAGCGCCACCCGCGCCCCAATATATGATGTATGGGGTATTAATTAGCCTCTGCAGCAGGAGAAAACAAGCTTGCTCCATCTTCCATGTGACAGCCCTTTAGATAGTTGAAGTTTCCTATCAAATCTCCTCACGGCCTCCTCTTTACCATACCCAGTTCCATCAACCGTTCCTCATAAGGCTTGGTTTCCAGACCCTTGGTCATCATCTTGGTTGCCCTCCTCTACACATGTTGCAGCTTGTCAATGTTCTTCCTAAATTGTGGTGCCCAGTACTGGACACCCTACAGTACTATATTATTTTAAAGTAGTTCCTTTTTTAATTTTGGTATAATTTATTTATTATTTGTATTGAAATTGTACTTACATTATTGTCAACAAATTCTGAAAATGTACTGTATTATGTTGATAAGAACTCTTCTTTTTTTAAGGGAGTGTGGAGAATTCACTGTGAGGGTTGGTTCTATCTTATATCTTTCAGTGTCAATAGATTGTTTAAAGGAATCCAATACCTGGTGATTTTTCTGTCAACAGTAGTTGGCAATGCAGAGGAAAGTAAACTTAAGCCTATGGACTTGCATCCTATGTCAAACTGTGTATCTGTAAAAAGCTAGATAACTAAAACCATCAAATCAACAGGGCCCATCACATATTATATCCCCTCAGACAGCAAATCTCCACTAGATTCCCCATCATTCAGTCCACTGCCATTGTGCATTGAGAAGGAGTGAATTGTATTATTGATGTGTTCATAAATCTAGTAACTTCAGTTTATTTTCAAATCTCTGATTTATTATGATTATAATATTATTATGGTTCACTGAGGAGTTACCCATTTGGTGATGGATGCTTGTTTAGTATTTATTGCCTCAAAATGGTTCTCCCTTCTCCCTTTAACTTTTGTTTTTGAGATGTGCAGCCCAATCCCATGCAAATTTACCCAGGTGTTAGGCTCCCTGTGCTCAATAGGATTTACTCCCAACTCTCTCTCTCTCTCTCTCTCTCTCTCTCTCTCTCTCTCTCTCTCTCTCTGTGTGTGTGTGTGTGTGTGTGTGTGTACATGAATTTGCATTAAATAATATTTTTAGAGTGCAGTTCTAGTTTATCCTTACACCTTTTTATACATAATTTAATACATTTTTGAGTTAAGAACTGCATCGCTACATGTGGAGAAGTGCGAAAGGATTGCAAATTATAACTGCATTCCAGTTTTGTCAGTTTCTATCAGAATTCACAGAGAACCAATTTCTCTAGCTTCCTTAATACAGAGTAACTGTTTTGATCCTGACTCAAGCATTCAAAACAGTCCCTTAACTGTCACATCCCAACATGCAGAAGGACACATGGCTGCAAGGGCAAAGATATGGTAGTGTGTTTTGCTTTAAAACTAAAAGCTACTTGGGCTGGCCCACCCATGAGGCAAGGTGAAGCAATCACCTCAGGTGACAGGATCCACAGGAACAACAGTAGATCTTCACTCACCTCTCATCCCTTTTACGGAGAGGGTGCCATTTTGTGGTTCACCTCAGGTGCCAAAATGTCTTCGGCCGGCCCTGAATCCTATGAACTTCATTAAAAAGTGCAGAGGTGAAGGTCTAATTCAGTTTGGTAGTTCAACATCTTAAAGACTGGCAAGCAAGGAGTACTTAGAAAAGCAAGGGTGGAGATGCAAGATAAAAAGATTGCTTGCAGCACATTCGCGTAGCTCAAAGCTTGCCTTCCAAAGCCAAACTATCAGCCCTTCCATCTTGCTTTCTGCCACTGGTACTGTCATTCATTACACAGCTGCCTCTTCCTCCTGTTAGGGATAGACAAACAAGTCAATTTGGGGTTCTCTGAGTTTCCCATTTTTCCAGACTCCAGTTCTCCACATTTCCAGATCAGTCTGCAATCCTTGTGAAAACTTGGCATCACTGTGGTGCAAATTTCTCTGAAAATACACCTTTTACATTTTTGCATAGTATACACAGTTTTCCAAGCAGTTTTCATGCATTTTTGTGCAAACTTTCCCCTTATGCTTTTTGCAGTTGTGTTTGACATGGTATTTGGTTGAAGCAATGCATTGCACAATTCAGGGAAGTGCTGGATGTCAAAGGATAGCTGCATTTCACTTTGTGTGTTGTTTTGGGAAGCGTGAAACAGATAGGTTCACACTAAAATGTGAACCCTGAACATAATTTTTCCCACATCTGTACCTTCTGCCCACTACTTCTGCTTCCATCTCCAACTGTGAGGGATTGGATAGATAGCCTTTCCCAGTTGGAGGAGCACCAACAGTAGTCAGCTAGCGGGGAGAGGCAAGGTTGAAGGGCTCAGTCATTTGACAGTCCAGGTTCGAAGGTGGCCTTAGAGTGAAGAATGTGCTCTGAGCTCCCCATATCTCTTATGTTTATCTCCATGCTAAGAAATAAATCTGAGAAGCTAAATATATAATCAAGACCAGTGCTTTTTTGAAAAGGAACAATGCCTTAGATGTAGGATGTATGGTAGAAAATCAATAGGGCACTGCACCACTCAGGTATAAGAGTTAGTGGTGGTTTTGTAAGGAAGCAAAATGAATTATTTGCATACCATTCACTTGTTTGGCAGCTATTCATTTCAGGTGATAAATTTGAAGAGATGTCACAAATTGAAGCATCCACTGAAGAGGCTTTAGAATAAATTGATAGATTAGACAGTGGTAAGCCTTCAGGGCTAGGTTGCATTTACTCAAGAGTTCTGAAGGAACATTAATGTGAAATTCCAAAGCCACTGCTCTGGTTTTGTCTTGACATTAATGATGACCTCTAGAGGGATGAGGAAAGCAATTGTAGTCCAAGCAATTTGGAAGAACAATTATGCAATGTACGGAGAAGAATCAAGCTTTCGTCTCTAAAGAAAGAGAGCGAGAACTGTCAAAGCAAGTGGGCAGAGAGGGCTTTAGGGGCGGAATAATACAAAGCTGAGAACATTTGCCCTCCCCAACCCCAGAGAACTCTAGATGTTGATTTATTACAACTGTTTTACAAATCTGGCAGAGGGAAGACATGGCTAAGTCTGGTTAGCTGAACTCTAGAACACCAAGGAGTCATCTTCTGGTACTAAGGTTGCCTCATGTCAAGTCCAGAGCGTATAGATGAGCTTGCTGTAAGTGGTGGGTCATCCCCAGTCAATCAAGGAATTTAAACATATATTGCAAATTACGGATTTTTAATGGTGTCACTGGGCTGTCAACTCACTGACGTGGTTAAAAATTGGGTTCACATTGTAGCCCTCTTCAGGTGTAAAACCAACACTTGAGTGATGAGATCGGGAATAATCACCGGACACTCCTTGATTGCCGTCATTCTACACAAGTTGGAGAGAAATCTCCTGAAATAGGAGCCTCCTTGAGTGTTAATTGGAGTTTTTTTCTGTCATTGTAAACTGCAGATACAGGCTTAGGGGAGGTCTGATTGGAATCATGGGGGGGGGGGGACAACAAAAGAGTAAAGCTCTCCACATTATAATAGTGAGATCTCCACAATTATAGTTGCATTTCATTACCTGTGGGTATACCCATGCTTAGAGGCAACAGGGTTATGGCTGAAGTGGCCTCAGGTTCTCAAGAACATAAATCAGGGGAAACATCAAATAAATAAATACGCCTTTTTGCAAATTCAGATATGCAGTCGCAGTATTCGTACGAAGTTTATTGGGAAATCATTGGTAGTCTTTATGGTAGGCAATTTCCTTCTTCGGCTGAGAAGAGTACATTTGTGATTGTAAAGATAGCATTTTATCCAATTTAGCAAGCCCGTTTGATCTACAATTAAATAATGAATTAAAGAACCTTTTTGTGATGATTTTGTGAACTTTCCTGACAGTGCACCAAAAACAATGGAAAGAAAACAAGAGTGAATTATTACTTAATGCTAAAGGTGATATGATAAACACGTTTTTATTCGCTGCAGGTTAAATGGTGCATTTTAAAAATGGCTGTAAATAGCTCTGCCAAGGTCACTTTATGGCCACTGCCTAACAAACACAGGCAGTATAGAAGTGCCCAGTCATTTACACTGCATTTGAACTGTAGTAATTTGCCCTTTGAAAGCTTCCAAGTATCTGTTTCCTGTAAAGCTAATATATTTTTAACATGGGGATGACTGAGTATTCAAGTTGTTAAGATAGGGAGCAATAATCAATACTAGCCTCATTTATCATATCAGAACGAACCTTTGCAATGTAGAAATGACTCTGCAATTGTAGGCTGCTGAATTATTTTTCAAAAATCATGTTTATTGTGCTTGTATCTGAACTTTTGTCCAGTGAGCTTTTCGCTCTTTCTCCCCCTTTTATCCTTGCAACAGTGAAGTTGCAAGTGAAGTACATATGTTAGGCTAAGCGACAGTGATTGGCCCAAGGTCACCCAGTGAGCTTCATGGCTGAGTGGGGATTCGAACTTTGGGCTTCTAGTTTCCACTCCATCATTCTAACCATAACACCACATATAACTCTGAAATGTTTCCCCACTGAAACCTAGGTTTCTTTGGGGATTCAGCTACGACTAGATTTTCACATTGATTTGCTGTTAGGCCATGGAAACCTCCCCATGGCACTTGTAACAAGATGAAGTGCCATTCATTTTTAGCCTCTTGACTCCAACCACGCAAGGAGCCAGGCACTACTATCTCCTCCTCCACTTCATTGTATGCCCAACTGGTTCCAGGAGTATAACCTAGCATTGGAATGAGCAGCATGCAATATGGTTAGTGCTTGGTAGACCACACAGTAAGTGGTCATGGTACTCTCTCTTAAGGCTTCATTATCCAGGGTTACAACTTTTAAAATTTCCTGTATGAGAGCTTCAAAATAATCCTATTACCTCTAGAAAGATGAGTTATTCGGTGAGAATAGGTACCCTCATATACAACCACACCAGAATGTACACTCTCATATACAAGCCTACCAAGAACATATTTATTTATTTCATAAAACTTACATACCTCTTGATTGTAAAAAACAAAACAAAACCACCCTGCAACCTCAGAGCGGTTACCAATATACATGATTCTCCTTCCCACAAAATGCAACCATCATATTTATTCATTTATACTGTTTGATTGTAGCGGAAAAAACTCGAAGTGGTCTGCTTAAGACCAAAGGTGCGTTTCAATTCAGTCAGCACTCATATGTAGCTTTCCCATTTCTTGACAAGCACATAGTCCGTGTACACATGCAGAATAGCAGAACGAGTCTGGACCCGGCAATCATGCTCCAGCACTTGCTTTTCTTTCCCTTTCTCCTCACCAAAGCATGGAAGTTGTATGAAGCAAGGCAGTTATGAAATGTGGTCTAGCTGTAAAGAGGTGAGATATATTTGCCTTATCTTACTCAGTATCCCATGAAGAAACTTTGCACCCAACAAGAGCCACAGCAATGGCAACAGCAACTGCAATGGGAGGGAAGGTACTTTTCTTCCCTTGTAAAGACATATATGTTTCCTGAGACAGACACAAAAAGGCTGTTCAGTGGCAGCTATGCAGATTACTATTCTACCCGTGGTCAGAATAGATATATTTGTTTTAATTTATAAAATCAATAAAAATGTCACTACAGTTTACAGCAATTTATAGAATCGAGATGCCAGACTAAAATATCAGAAGTTTGGAATTGTATCCTCTATTTAACATACACTGCCTGTGCCCCAAGCACCATTTACTTTTATGCTAGCTAATCAATGATATTCTAGGAAAGATTTTCTGTACAGTTGATGTTTGACTGAAGAGCCGAATCAATATCTTTGCTTTATAGTTTTACAGTATGCTGCTATACAGTCGCACCTCATGTTACGGACACTTCAGGTTACGTGTTTTCGGGTTACGGACTGCGGGAAACCCGGAAGTACCGGAATGGGTTACTTCCGGGTTTCGCCGCATGCGCAGAAGCTTTATGCATGTGCAGAAGCACTGGATCGCGCCTGTGCAGACACGGCGCTTCAGGATGCGAACTCTGCGGGTTGCAGACATGCCTCTGTCACAGATTACGTCCGTAACCTGAGGTTCCACTGTACATGCCTCCTCAAATCTTAGCTCTTTTGTGCTCAAAAGGATTGACTTACAGGTCACTGGGTATTGCAGCCTTAGTCCAGTTACTGGCTGGTAACTTAGGAAGTTTGTTTTAATAATAATAATAATAATAATAATAATAATAAGAAGAAGAAGAAGAAGAAGAAGAAGAAGAAGAAGAAAACTGAGAAAAACAAATGAAGTATTCCATGGACAAACTGCTTATCTTGAGTAGTCATGGTTCTGAAATTCTCTTCATCTGAATTTTAGAATACTGAATTACCTAGGCTTGTTTCTGAAGTAGAACCAATGCATCAGGAATTATCCATTGTTCCTTTTTTAATTTCCAAATGTTGGACAAACACACAATGATGAAACTTTATGTTCATTTATGTCTTCTTTTTCTCTGTTACTGATGAAACACTGTAAAAGTAACTGGGTATGCATTATTACTTCATGATTCTTGTTCTGCAATGTTTTACTGATGCACTTGTCTGAATTGATAAAGCATGATAAACAAGCAAATTTGATATGACTCTACAAGAACTATCAATATTCTCTTTATGAGGTGTTTTAAATGTGCACATCAGTAGAATACTGCAGAAGAATTGTGAGGCAATCCTACAGATGATCACATCCAAGGTGCTTTTCTGCAATATTTTATCAATGCAGACTAGCATACATCAGGGATAGAGAGTTGGGGGGGGGCTGAAAGCTGTGACAAATTGTACATACAGTACTACCATTTTGAACTGCCCCTCTGCTAAAGCTACCAAAGTGCAAACACTCTTGATGGTTGCTATTAACTCTGTGTGGAGCTACCCTGTGACCAGATCTGGAGACTCCAGCTGGTGCAAAATGCTGCGGCTATTCTGTGGATGTGGACAGAATTTCACTAGCACATAGCTTCAGCACTCTAAAGCTTGTACTGGCAGCCTATACACTACTAGGCCGGGTTAAAAGTTCTTGCATTGATTATTCAGTGCTCTTAACAACTTGGATTCAGGATACTTCAGGAACCACCTGATACCTTAGATCCCTGCTCTCCCGTATATCTGATCACTGTGGTCTTCAGGGGAGTCACTGTTAGTGGTGCACCAGGAGCTGTGCATTCAGTATCGTAGGTCAAATTTTATGGAACGCCTTTCCAGTTGAGGTCAGACAGTCCCCCTCCCGGTTGAGCTTCCAGCAAATGGTGAAGACTTTTAAAATTCTTTTTTAATTGAATTATTTGTTTATCATTTTAACTCATTATTTCCTTGTAGGAAGTCTCTAGAGACAACTGTAATTAAGCAGTATACAAAGCTGTCAAAATAATAAATAAATTATTCAGCCTATGAAAGTTTACACCTAAATGGATTGCCTTGAGGACATAGGTCCAGTCTCTTTATAGTCATATGGAGCAACAATGTCAATTTCTGATAATCAGCAAGTTACTGTTGCAGTTGTGGTCCTAAAATTAGCATTTTGTAAGTATAGCTGGAAAAACCTTTAATATAGAAGTGCATTTATAAAGATACATAAAAAATGTGCTGCTGTGACTCTTAACTTTCTTCTAAAGAAATCATCTGGCATTTAAGTTTGCCTAAAGGCATCGAAGCTTAAAGGCTGCTGTAGCACCTTGAACTCCTCGAACTAATTTATCTTTCACTACCTATGACGCTCTAAGAAAAATGAATGTTGTATTATTCAAGCTATAGCGACTTAAACAGAGGGACAGCACCGCATCTCCCCCCCCCCTCCTCCAAAAGTGATGTGTTTTCTGCTTTTTTATTATGTTGAAAGGTTTATTTCATGCTCTGGAATTTTTAGAGGCTTTGATAGCTATCTAACATTTGGCACTCTCTTTATAAACAATCTTTTATTTAAACATTGGGCCTGCTTGATTTGTTGAAGGAAGTAGCTGGGAGGGAACTACTGAACTTTACGAAGCTATAAAGTTCTTTCTTCAGGGCTGAAAATGTACACCTTACCCGAATTTGGAAACAAGAGTTCATACATTGGCTGGAATTTAATGTCACACTAATGCAGTAGTTTAATCAGTACTAACATTCTTGCTTGCCAGATGGAATTATTTCTCCTCTCTGCCACACTGTTATGGGGTTATCCTGACCCCCTAGTCTTTATTGGGGTGGCACATGGAAGGAAAAAGCAGCAAAATGCCCCATTACACTAGTGGAATGTGTTGCTGTGGCTCCAGGTTTTTAAAAACTTCTTGAGAATAGCATCTTAAATATAAATAATGTAGGTTATCAACATTTACACCTACTAAACTAACTTACTATAAGTGTTTCAACAGTTGGCTGCCTTAATCCAGGATATTCATTACCCAACATCTGTTTTAGGAGACAGTTTGCAATATCCAAAAGGGTGCCCATGCCATAGTTTCCATCAGAGTAATATATTAAATTTTCCACATCAGCACTTGCTGTTAAATGGCTTAGCAATTTAGATCACAGTGCTATACAGTATACAAGAGGGGGAGATAGATTGGAACAAAGCAGCAAGTTCCCTCATAAAACAGTTAAATTAGTATACCAATTGTCATCAAAGCACAATGAATGCATTACTTATTCATGAACAAAGGATTTTCCCTAGTGTATTTCTTCATTTTTTGGAATACTAACTCATCTCATTTGTCCATTCCTCTCCCCTCACCCTAAACCAGATCCCAATTTGTGTATATATAAGGCTACTGATAGATTGCAGAAACTAGAATATGTTTCCATCAATATTCTGATGGAACCCAGCAGTTTCTCTCCTATTCATCTAATTTTGATCCCACATGTGGGTAGCCTGATTCTATGAGTTGTTTACTCAAAAGTAAGCCTCATTTAATTAAATGCTATTTATTCTGCATGAAGTGCACAAAACAGTGCTTATGTAGTGCTGGTGATCGTTTGGAGCTCGAACAACAATCACAATCTAGAGAAGTGGCATTTCCATTTTTAAAAAAATGAATCCTATTTAATTTATCCATCATAAGATACCATCTGGACAGAACAGGTTATAAAACTATTTTTCATCACACACACACATATATACTTACACACACACACACACACACACACACACACACACTAGAATTAGACTTTCTGGCTGTCAGTACAATGCAGCAGTGTTCAGAAACACAATGCAGTAAGCCCTCTTTAGCTATTAGGGCTAAAATACACCTTCTCTGCCCGGTGTATTGGAAACTTCAGCACCCTCCACCCTACCCTCCACCCCCAGCCGATGATGCCAGACAGATTTAATTGAGCACATTGAAAGAGAAAAATGACATCTATATTTGGCTAGCCTTGTCCGTGGCACACTGACAGATTTCCCTCAGCTGTCATTTAACCTCAGAAGGAGGTATTCATGATCATGGTTTATGCCTCTCTGCACTCTGCCAGTAGACATTTCTGGGCTTCTGTTACCTGGAAGACATTCTCATTCAGCCTGCAAACTGCCTAGAGATAATGGGCACGTATTGTTGCCTTTCTTGCACATTTTAGATTTATTGTGCTGCCAACAATAAACAAAATAAAAACGAGATACTGGTTTTCCTTAAGATGTACAGCAAAGAGGGCTCTATTTATTGCACTGGGGTGTCACCTGCTTGTAGACTGCTTGGAATCAACACACAGCAACTGCCCCCCACTCTCTGGTACTCATTTAGATATATTGTGGTCATAGGATAGCCATCCTCAAATGTTTGAAAGGCTGTCACATCAATTATGGACCAGATTTGTTTTCTCTTGCTCTAGAAGGTAGGGCCAGACCCAAATGTGTTTAGATTAAATTTTTTGTAATACCTTCCCAAAAGTGATTCAGCAGGCTCTATCAATTTGATCTCCCCCCCCCCCCCCCGCTTCTGTCCTTTTTTGAGGTTTAGGGGGATTATACTATTCAGCTGTCAATTGTGTTGTTTTAACTTACGGGTGGTTTCCTTTTTAATAGTGTATTTGTTATTCTGATTTTTATTTGTAATATTTTGTGATACTTGTAAGCTGCTTAGAGATTTATCTCTAAAAAGTCAAGTGGTATATAAGTTATCTATTTATATTCTAAGTAAACAAAATAGGAAGAACTTTCTGAATGTACGAGCTGTTTGACTGTGGAACAGACTGCCTTCAAAGGTGCTGAACTATCCTTTGTTAGAAGATTTAAGCAGAGTTGGGTTATCATCTATCAGTATGCTGTAGCAGTCAGTTTCCTCCACCAGCAGGAAGTTGGACTAGATAACCAACTCTGATTCTACCATGAGGCTGCTCCTCCTCCTCCTCCTCACCACCGCTAACTGAGTTTGTCAGCAATGGCACTGTTGTCTCTAGGAAGTGGTAGTCTTACAGTTCCCGCTACTTCACTGAGTCATTCCATCCAGACTTCTTTAGCCATACCAACACATAAATGAACATATTTACAGTATGAACACCAGACTCTGCCTTGTACTGAATAAGACCATTCGTCCACCCATCTCAGTATACTTCACACTGACTAACAGCAGATCTCTGGATGCGCCCCATCTGCCCCTCACGTCTCCTTACAGCACATGCAGAAAACGCCTTTTTGACCACTGGACCCACTATTAGTCTTATCCACTCAATCCACCAGACCCAGTCTTCACATAAAAGAGGAAGTTCTTAACTCACTGAGGCTTTGAGACCCATTGGCTACCCTCGCCTAGTTTATTTAGCCTGCCAGTTGAAGTGATTTCTCAGAATGTGGCATTGTCACACGCTGACAGCTTCTAGGAGCCACAAGCAAGAGCTGAGTGAGGGGGTGGGGGACGGGACCAAAGCTGGACAAACTACCCCAGGAGGAGCATGACATGTCCCCCACCAGAGGTAATATACCTCCCCATACTCCCCATACATCCCAGGTATCTGGGTACTTACCATTTTATACTATAAACCCTCTGTAGCTATTAAAATTGCAGCACCTGGAATTTTAACTTATCACTATAGCACTGATTCAGAATGGCCCTATTGATCTCTATGGTGAAAGAAATGACTACAAGTAGGTAAACACACACACATCCCGGTCAAAAAAAAAAAAAGGTAACAGGATGGTACATTCTTACAAACTTTTCATTGCTTGTTCTAGTTAGATTGATTGTCTTAACTGTTTGAAATGTGAAAATGAAGTTCAGTTTTGTCAAGTCATTTTTTCTTCACCGGCATGCATGCGAAGTTCGTTCATTCTGCGGCTACTACATGAGAGACTATTGGGTTTAACACTGCAACAGTCAATAATTCATACTTAAGCAGTGGATTTGAATGAAGGAAATTAAGATTTTCATGTGTACAGTGACTAATGAAGTGTCCGTTTTCAAACACACACACACACACACACACACACACACACACACACACATGCATGTAAATACACTTACTTTATTTTACCTTAACCTTATCCCTCTACCTTACTTGGGAGTAAACTCAACTGAACACAGCAGGACTTCATTCTGAATATTCATGCATAGGATTGATATCGTATATTATATCCATAATTTTAAAACAGTTTTCAGCAGAATAACTGTTTCATTTTAAGGAGAATGTACAGTATATGTTAATAAAAACGTATTCACATGTAGAAATACTTTCAAATGTCTTCTCCAAATTTCCACCTGTACTTCATATATCTTGTCCATGCTACAGAGCGGCATCTATGCATTTGCCTCTCTGCCATTCCTTTGGTTTGGATAGCCATACTTTAGGAATAATAGTGTGTATGCACAACTTGTTCTTGCTAGAGCTTTCCATCTCTGCAATTTATTCTCATGAATCTTTTTTACTTCCAGCTATGCTTATGTGCAAGTTCATTGTGTGCACGAAACTCCAGAATTGGATGTGATAATGAGCATGGCTCTCTCAATGTTTCAGTTAGAATCTAAAGTTTAAATAACAGAGAGCATAAATGCGCATGAGCAGGAAGTTAAGTGAGGCTCTAAACATAGCTGTCCACTTATGCTTATGTATGCTTTTCATTATCTAAATGGAATATTGAGCTGCTTGTGTGCATGATCACAGTCTCAAAAAACAACACCCACACAGTGTTTAGCATTAAAGCATCAAGGTTTGCATTGTCCCAGAACTCACTCTCTCTTTTCCATTGGGAGGTTTCAATGAAACTTGAAAATGTTACCATTATAAAAACTGAGGGCAGGGGGGAGGAAGAAGGGTTCTAGCCTCAACCTTTTGATGATTCACAAAACCGTCAATCAATGCAATTGCATTGAACTGTACGTTCCAGAATGTTTCCCTTTCAAAGCAATACACTACAGGTAAATAACACCAATGTTTTAATGCAAATCCTGATAAGATGTTTATCTGCACGGTCTCGCTTTCAAAAGGAGATGCACTTGAACTTGCATTTCAAATCTGACATGCATTCAGCTGAATCACAGCAAAGAACAGACTTGCTTAGATCCCTTCTATGTGCCTTGAGCTTTGAAAATGTGGATGATGCCACTCAGCCACTTACAATTTCAGAGATACTTTCAATTTAAAATTTTAAAAATGGTGCACTGACAGCAGGGCCTTTTTTGATGACATAGTCATCAGCACCTACAATTGTATATGGGGCAGTTTATAGCAAAACAATTAAAAGCAACCAAAGTAAAACATCCACCACAAGCAATAGGGAAAAAGGAGCAGGAAAAGTATTGAAACCCCAACAGCACAAAGGGAACAGTATGTGGAACTAGCAGAATGTGAAGCCCATTTCTACTACTGAATGTCTTGGTCTACTTTCCATTTTATATTTTGTCACTATCCCAATTGCAAGCAAGACCCTTATAAAGTCACAAAGCACTCTGTTGCTGTTTTTTCTATACTTTTTGTACAGAATAGCTGTATATGCATGTTTCTTAAGGTCCAGGGGCTCTGCAAGAGATCAGGCTTCAAAGGACTGAAGATCTATGAATTTTCATGTTCACTTAGCTTTGCAGTACAGGATTTAAAACAATAAATAAATTACATTTTTAAAAAACCCTATGTGGCACTACTTAAACCAACAAAGCAGAGCTGTTCGAAACTTCACAGGCAACATTCTACTATGCAGCATTGTAACGTAAGGCTGATTTTGGAGGCTTATGGCCCACAAAAATGGCTTGTAAGGGCTGGCACAGGGCAGCGGAAACTGTGAAGTGACAGAGTTTTTAGAAAATGTACAATAATACAAACCACTGGATCATCTCTTAAGGTAAGAAAGTGCAAGGGACAGCCTCCTCCAAAGAGGAAAGTGAATCCATTTTACTTAGTCAGCAAAGAAACCCTGAACCTAATTGCCTGCACACCTCTGTCATGTGGCACTTTAAAGACTAACAGGTGGGGGGGGGGTTGAGCATTATAAGCGGTTCTCACAGACACCCTCTCCGATTAATATGCTTGAGTCTCACTTGATTCAGTCTCTATCTCTCTGTGTGTGTGTGTATTTTCCCTTCTATGCGTGAGAATACAAGAGAGCAACCAGTTGTTGTTTTTCTGGAAGTACTCAAGGGTATTCAGTACCAGCACCCCCTTTTTGGTTGTTGAAAAGTGTGGCACTTACTGTAACAACTTCATGGTGAGTACCGGCACCTATTTTTATAGGAAAAAAACTGGGAGCAACTGTACAGTGGTACCTCGGGTTACAGACGCTTCAGGTTACAGACTCTGCTAACCCAGAAATAGTACCTCAGGTTAAGAACTTTACCTCAGGATGAGAACAGAAATCGTGCGGTGGCAGCGGGAGGCCCCATTAGCTAAAGTGGTGCTTCAGGTTAAGAACAGTTTCAGGTTAAGAATGGCCCTCGGAATGAATTAAGTTTTTTGCCCGAGGTACCACTGTATATAAAACCTTACCCAAGAATGGGCAAATCTGGAGGAAACCCATGGAAAGAGACTGCGTAGGAGCGTCAACTGCTGTAAAGTGCCGCCATGCAAACTGTGCTGTCTACTTCTTTCTACCCAGCGAACTAACTACTGTTCGTTAACTTGAACCGTCCATAATTGATTGCTTTGAGGACGTAGCTTAACACATTAGAGAAAGAAGCTTGTTTTTGAGCTTGTGCAAACGACCCAGTGTTTGCTCATACCAAATTCTATGGCACATTTTCTGTCTTCATTGCTATTCCTGTGTAGCTTCCATCTGACTTGCAATCTCTGTGTTATTGGAAGTCTTAGGAGCACCGCATCCAGCTCCAGTGCAAGGCTCTGCATTCAGCTGCCTTCAGAAATGCAGCTCCATTTCTAGTATGACTCGTAATAGTTATGAAAGATTCATTTAATGTTGCCTTCCAGATTAATGAAAGAGTTGGAGTGAGCTTTGTAATCTAAAATTGCAGACTTCGGGTTTAGAAGATTGCAGTTTCATTACATGCCAAATAGAGCACATATGATAAATGTTTGCAATTATAAAAATGAAATATTTCAACTCCATAACTACACACACTCTCTCTCTTTTTCTCTTTCTCTGTTTGCATACAGTTGTCTTTCTTTGTTATTCCCACTATAAATAGATTGGCAGTTCAAATAGTGTATTTAACCAGTTCTTTTTAAATAAGACCTTGTTATCCTACCAGCATGCAGGGAACTCTCTCAGTTTCATCCATTTTTGCTGCTTTCTGGGAGTTACTAAAAGCAGGAAGGGCAGGATAAAATTGCTGACACAATGCATTGATATTGGCCTGTATTCTCTTGTTGGGTCACAAATTGTAAAAGCCTAATTATATATTTCTAAAAACTAAAAAAACCTAAACCAGTACACTCAAATATACCAAAGCTTATAAAAGTAAAAATAAATAAATCATAAAATGCATTTCTCACTATATAATAGTTACACTGATCTGTTGTCATACTATACTGACAGAGTCACTGGGAGTGCAAGAGACACGTGGACTGGGCTGAGACTTGGTAGCTGACCCTTGCAGGAATCCACCTCAGAGCCAAATGGGTCACCTTGAGAGAAGGGCAATAGTAGAGGGCATACCCTGTTGGGGGTCCTTCTTCTCCCTGGCACTGAGGGGTGGCACTTTTTCTGGCAGGTGAGACAAAGAAAGAAAAACAAGGTGGGGTGGGAGAGATATTGTCCTTTCGGTAGGAGGTTGTGGGTGGGAGTTGGGCCAAATTAAGAGCTTTAGAAGCCCTAAGCACTTAAAAGATTTTGAGGCCCCCAAATATGTAATTCAAAATATAAAGAATAATAAACCATTAAAAAAATATTTTTCAAGATGAAATAAAAACCTACAGTAAGATGGAAAATAATGTTTATTTTTGTATACTTCCACTTTATTTATATTTGAAAAATAATATCCTACTTTTTCTAATTGCTAAGTCTTTGATCAGATCCTCAAAACTAATCTTATACAACATGTGGTAAATCTAGCAATGACACTGGAGTGGGGGAGAAAGGCAGTTTAAAGCAAGGTTTGAGTACAGTGAGAAGGGAGTTTGGAAAGGCTCTGCTATGTTAGGTTTTGGGGCGTTAGCTTTTGTGTTGTACCTGTCTCTGATATTTCTCCTTGTTAGATTGGCTTGTTTGTTTTCTTAAAAAGCAACCCCTCAACCTTCTCTGGAAGCTGGAGGCAATCTAGTTTTCCAGTGGGAGGCTGGTCCACTGACTTCTTTCAATTCTTCTTCAAGGAGATCAGACGTCACATATTCAGTGACCTGAATTCTAAATGGCTTGGTCCCTAAATAAGTTCCCAACAGAGACAAGGTTCCATAACTATTATAGGTGATACACTTTCTGTCTTCTTATTTGGTGTTACTAGATCTCATTATCGCAGAGCCTCACATAAAACATCCAGAAATACCAAGTTTCTCAATGACACCTCTACGTCTGTGGACTGAGAGAAGCCTATTGTCAGCTGTACTTCTTGATTTCTGTGGTACTTCATTTTGTTCCCTCACAGCATTGGATATCTCCATGCCAGCTCTTCATCAGATTCCCCATTTCATAGGACAGAAGATTTGTTTACTGCAGCTATAGGCAGGAATGGGAAGTAATGTGAAGGCATTTCTCTTTGATAAGCAAAATCTGCAGGCCAGCTCTTAGTTTGATATTAGAATTAAACCTCTCCTAATTATGAAGAACAAATAACATGGGATAAAACCCATGGGGAATGATAGCTCAAAGGAAGAATTCTGTGTGCAGAAACATCACATATAAGCTAAAAAGCCCTTTGGGATGCCTTTCTAGTAGCATGCCTTGGGGCTCAATACATCAGAGAATATTCCCCTGTCTTTTTGTGATTACGGCAAAATGAAACCACTTTGATATACATTTTTCTCCTTTTTTATAACTGTGTAGGTAGTGCTATTACAAATCTATAGCAAACTGTCACTGTAAGCCACAGTGCTGTGTAAACAAATGACTGTGGTGCTTTTTTTTTTCTTAATTCAACAAAGGTGTCGCTTTTGAAACCAGACTGGTCTTTCTGCCACTGGAGCATTCTCTCTTTTTGCTTTCTTTGTCATTACTTAGAGGTTGCAAAGAGGAATTCCCCCCCCTCCTTTTTGGAAGGCTTAATTAATCTGGTGTGCTGTTTTCCTACCTGAAAGCCACCAAATGCATTAGAGTCTTTACAGTACAGCAGCAGACATAAGAGAGTGGTGCTAATGCACATTTTTTTAAAATGACTGCTGTAGAATTACTACACATTTTCTCTGGTGGGCATCTTATGTAATTCTGTTATCAGATTCAGAAGAAACATTGGTTCAGTCTTCTGCTTACTGGTTCAGAAGAAGCACACAGAGTGCTCTGGAATTAGTGCACTGAGATTTTATTTGGAAGGCTGTGCCTCATGCGACTTCACTGTCTAATATTTTCCAAATTAATGCAGTTTTTAAGGCTTGAAGGCAGAAACTCCCATTTTGAAGACATTTGCGGCTCTGTGATGAAGACGATTATTTGAAGACACAAATGGTCAAAGATCATTAGGTTCATTGCTACTAAAATATCCTGTTAGTTCTTTCACAGTATAGATTAGGCTTTCTCCTAGGTCCAAGTGACAGCTTCGTAAAGGAGTGTTCTAAAGGAGAAGGGGAGGCATAGGATCATACCTACTGACACTACGTCCACTACCAGCCTTTGCACATAGAAGTTCCTATTTGCACTGAGGCATATGTGCATACTCTAAATGTTTATAAGCTCCTTAGTATGATCCATACTCTCCATTTTTGTACACTCCATTTTTGTAGGATGTTGATTGCACAAAGGATTGATTACTTGGATTTGGGTGTATAAACATAGCTCCCTTGGCAATCATGACCTTGAACATGTGGCGGTCAAAGTTAGAATCAGTGAATACAGTTCCATCCTATTCTCCATGGATTGTTTTCTCAACTAGATGACTGTCTATACTAGGTGTCTGCACATGGTTTCCATATGCGCAGACAAGGTAGGTTTAAGGCTGAAATCTTAAACACACTGGCGAAGAAGCAAGGTGTATTCAGCTCAACTGAACATATATGGGTGTGAATGTGCTTAGTATAATGGGATAAGCAATAACTTTTATTGGTTCATAGTGCACTGCATATATTTGAATAATGTATCCATGTAAAATATTTAGGGTTTCCCCCCCAAGAACAAAACACTCTTCTTATAAAAAAAGATTCATTTAAGCCTATATATATGTATGTATGTATGTATCTCCAATTATTTTGAAATCAAAAGTGACCCAAGTTATACAGATGACAGGATGTTCTTCTGCCTACTCTTTTCCAGGACTATAATGATGAAATCCGTCAAGAGCAGTTGAGAGAATTATCATATCTAAATGGTTCAGAAGAGTCAGCTCGTGGACGAGCGATGCGGGGAAGAGGGATCCGGGTTCCTCCTGCAGCCCCTTCAAGGTCAGTTGCGTTTGCTCTTCTTTACAACCACGTTAACAGGTAAACAGTAGCTGCAACTCTAGGTACAGATGGTGTTATTTAAATCGACCACAATTTGGATAAGCTGTGGAATCTCAGACTTGGGGACAAAATTGAGCTTCATGGGCCACATATCCTTAAGTGCTTCTGCCTGTCTGGAATGTGTTCTGGAACACATATTGCCTCTTGCTTCCTTCAAGGAGGGTGGAGGTTTTTGTATGGCTTTTGCATGGCTGGAATGTAGCCTCCCCTGCAAAGGTAAGATTCATGTCCATTCTTCTGCTGACTTTTACATCTGGCACCACACATCACTAGTATATGTCGCTGGAAGGTTGCCCACAAGGAAATGCAAAGTTCCCCACTCCTCAGTCAGAAAGATTGAGAGGAGGAAAATATGGGAATTTTCTTTCTATGTTTTCTTTCAAACAAACCTTCTCACTGAACTTTTAACTGCGGTTGAAATACAAGGGAATTTAAAATAGGTTTGAGAGTAAACTAATAATGACTGCTGTGACTAAATTCTAGACCAATATGCAAGTTAGTTATGGCTTAAGTCCCAGGGTTTTAAGTGACAGATTGGGGGTCCATATGTAAACAAAACTGAGCACCCCTGGCTAAATCCATACATCTTTAAATCTTCCTGTTTGGTAGGGGCTTGCTTTTCACAGAGACTTTAAAGAACTGCTTTGTTAAATTAGGTCCTTAAATAAGTTACGAACGTCATACTCAAAATCAGAAGCAATTCAAGGAACCTTGCCTAGGCCCAGTTACAATTTCACAAAATACTTTTATGTCATGTTACATTAATTTAGGAGTCATTCCATTTGCCATAGAAGGACTTAACTGACTGCTGGTGCATTTTAATAGGAGACGTTCAGGGCTAACAAATGGATCTCTTGAGTTTATAAAGCAGCAGTGTGCGGTAGACTGACTCATTACCTTTATTTTACGTTTTGCAAGCCCCTGTAAGTGTTTGTCCTTCTGTCGTTATTTCTATTACCTCAAAGTAATTTTAAGCTCTTGGTCGAGTGCTTTAAAAGATTGAATGAGAAGAATCCTGGTTGCATGTTTTTTATAAGTTGTAGGTTCAGATGGTTGCCTTTTCAACCATCATGAGATAGCCCTTTGTAGACATTTACCTTTATAAGCAATTGTGACTGCACCTGCCAGTCCTGCTCCCATGGCACATGCTTTGGTTATCACATCTGCGCAGAAGCCTATATGCATAAATTTCAATACATGTAGGCATAAACTATACAGTCTCTACTTTCAGTTTTGCAGGGTTTAGATGGTTCAGTTTATACTACACGTGAAAATCCTTAGATGTGTAGATCTGGTGTCCAATGTATGGGCAGTGGGAATGACCAGGAGGTGAGGCTAACAGGTATGATCACAATCCTTCCCTACATGTACATAACTACATAGACCTATTAATTTCAGCCCTTCATTATTGCAAGAATAGGAAGCACCATCCTCTCAATAAAACCAGGAACTTTCATTTGAAATTTTGTTATGTTACTTAACCCATCTTATTACTTCTATGGTTGTTAATAATCGTCTACTGTTGTTCTATCTAAATGCAATTCATTTCTCTTTGTTTTAGAGATTACCTAATTCTCCTGTCTCTCTGATATCACTCTGCCTCCCAGTGATCTATTTATATAGAGAAAAATAATATTCTCTGTCAGTTTTCATTAATGCTGGAATGAGCAAATCAGGTTGTTTGAATCTAGTCTCCTTAAATTGTATTCTTCAGTCCCACTGTGGTTTGAAATCGAGTTCCTACAAAACAAACCCTTCCTTGGCTAGTTCAACTACTTTATCTCTGTATTTATAAAGGCATTAGATTTTGCTACATTATTATTATTAAAATAACCTATCGAATCCTGCTTGTAGTATAATTCCTTTTAAAAATAAACCCAGCAGATAGACTGACCTACACTAGCAAGTAAAGAGAACCAAAACAATATTGACTTTTATTTTATAAAACAGTATTGGGTTGAGGATATCTCAATATGTGGGAAATCAAAAGGAACAGACAGACAGCTATGACCATATTTCCAATAGGTCAAAGCTCACAGAGGTGAAATGTCACTATTAATGACATGACGAAAGTTTTAGAAATGTTCTTTCATTATTGAAGCATTGCTTACAAAGGGAATGTTCTGTTTATGACATCTGGGTCCTAGTGTCCTACCATTCCTGGTAGGAGCTCAGATTGGCTTATATGATTCTTTTCCCCTCATTCCAATTTTATCATCACACGAAGCCTGGGAGGTGGGTTGGTGACTGGCCCAAGGATCATCCACTGAGGTTCGTGGTTGAGTGGGAAATTTGAACCTGATTCTCCTCTACTAATTTGGTGTAACTAAGCTCACACCAGAATGCTACATGCCCCCTATATATTAGTTTATCCTTCTCCTATATTGAAATGAACTGGAATATATAAAAAATAAAGAAATTGTCCAGTAGCACCTTAGAGACCAACTAAGTTTGTTCTTGGTTTAAGTATAAGCTTTTGTGTGCATGCACGCTTCTTCAGATACACTGAAACAGAAGTCACCAGACCCTTATATATAGTGGGAGAGTGGGGTAGGGTTTTTCTCAGCCTCCCACTATATATAAGGGTCTGGTGAATTCTGTTTCAGTGTATCTGAAGACATGTGCATGTACATGAAAGTTTATAGCAATAACAAACTTAGTTGGTCTCTAAGGTGCTACTGGACAATTTTTTTAATTTTTTAAATATATTTTGACTGCATCAGACCAACACGGCTACCTATCTGAATCTGAAATGAACTGGTCATTCTACAATTACTTTGATATGATGCATTCTTTCCTTACTTTCTTCTCACAATACACTGCAATTTATTTATTTTAGAAAATTTCTTCTCTATTTTCTGGCCCCCAAAATGACTTTCGGGAGTCTTCTAAATTGAAAACAAAGAAAACAAAATAAAAGCAAGTGTAACCTGCCAATTAAATGGTTAAAACAACAGCATGAGTTGGGCATAAAGCAACTGGGTCAGATTAAAAATACATTGCTCCAGCAGGAGGTTAACACAGATCAAAAACCAAATGGAAATAAAAGACTGCTGAAAAAGTCAAGAGAAAGGGAGCTGACTGAACCTCTTTGGGGAGGGCATTAGACAATCTGGATTCTGCTTTTGATCTACTTGATCCTGAACAGGGATACAACTGGCATACAAACCACAGCTGAGCAAAGACAATAATATAGAGATTATGTAGGTTATTCTTTGAGGAAATAGTTGATGAAAGGTCTTGTCCAACAGCTAATATCTGTCACCTACCAATGTTCCTTCCAAACATCACCTCCTTTGTTCATTCCCCATCTATCTAAGCATAGCCCAGCTGAACTGCCTTTATTCCATGAAACCTTTCATTTGGCACTATCGTTGTACCTAGGGCAAACAAATACCAAGTATGTGAGCAGCACTGAAAATTTAATGATGATACGAGTGCTTTGAGGGGGGGTTGTCAAATTCATTTTCTGTAATCTGTTGCATCGCATATAAGTTGCTTAACGCTTACCCTAAAAATGTGTGATAGATTTTGTTTCAGGTGTGGTCAGCCTATGGCTCTCTGGGTGGAGTTGTTAAACTCCAACCCTTATCACCTCTTGCTAGCATGATGGAAGCCATAGTCTAGCAACATATGGAGGGCCACAGGTTCCCCATGCTTGTTTTATAGCTTTGCATTAAGGGCTTGTCTTCACATTAATGAGATTTCTCTATTCCTTCTCAGGGGTCGTGGGAGTGCAATTCCTCCTCCACCACCACCTGGACGAGGAGCTCAAGTACCAAGAGGAACACCTGCGACGCGTGGAGTACTCCCAGTCCCCCCTGTAGCCAGGGGGGTCCCAGCCCCTCGAGCAAGAGGAGTTCCAGCAGTACCAGGTTATAGGCCACCCCCTCCGCCAGCACATGAACCCTATGAAGAATATGTAAGTACCTGTTTTCTTGATAACAACAAATGAACAAAATGAAATACATTTTTTTTAACGTTGGCTGTATTTGATGTCTTCACAATCACTGATTCGCAAGTTAATTGCACATCAGATACACAAACAAGCATGTGAAGTGTATCATTTGTACCATGGAGATGTATTTGGTGGTATGATTTCAGTACTAGTTTTTGCACAGTATGATCTTGACAATCATTGTGGCACTGGGCCATCCCCAAGTGTATCCTCTCATTTTAAACAGGTATATTCTGTTGTGAACTGTTTTGTCCTATGCCAATGTCACATCCAGTGGTACAGACACCACGTGAGGTTTGTCTGTTCTGATCCCCTTGGGGTGATTCTTGGTATTATAGACTGCATTCTGCATTAAGCAAATTAACTATGGTGAATTGATATATGAAAGAATAGGATTTATCAGTGGCTGCTGTTAATTGTTCACCCAGTTGAACTATTCCATTTGTCTTTATTTTTCTGTGCTACCTTGTCAAATTTCAGCATAGATAACCCATGATGGGGAAAGCATATCCTTAAAAAAAAACAAAACAATTTTGTGGTGTCGTCTTAAATAATTTCTGCCAAAACCAGAATTAGAAAGGATGAGTTCTTTGCTATTGCTCGTCTAACATTATAAATACTCCTCAGTTTTCTCAGCACCCTGTCAAATAGAACAACCTTTCAAAGTTTTTTTTTTTTTAAGAATTCACATTTTTGTTTTATGTTGTGACAGTGTTTAGAAATAGACAATGAAATAGTTACGAAGCTTTTAAGTAAGCTCTGAGCATCTTCAACACTGAGAGGCAGCATATAAATTTTCAAAGGAAGGAAAAATGTGTACAGTGGTACCTCGGGTTACAAACTTAATTCATTCCGGAGGTCCGTTCTTAACCTGTGGCCCGCTTTCGCTAATGGGGCCTCCCGCTGCTACCACGCTGCCGGCGTACAATTTCCATTCTCATCCTGGGGCAAAGTTCACAACCCAAGGTACTACTTCCGGGTTAGCGGAATTTGTAACCCAAAGTGTTTGTAACCCTAAGCATTTGTAACCCGAGGTACCACTGTATGAGACTTGCAGGCTTTTGAAAAGCAAATCATTGAGATTTTTTTCACCTTGGGCTTGATGTAGTAGCCTAATATGAGGGACAGTTGATTCTAATGGACAATAGGTAGCTCTGAGTATCTGGAATATGATGAATCAGATCCATCTAACATAGTGGAACTCTTGAACCAGTTTTGCCTAGTCAGGCAGGCTTTTCATAAAGTTCCTTGGTAGAAGCAGTTTGTTTTCTTGTTTTAAACCAAAGGTACCAATGTGTTTTAAAGCCTGCCAACATAATAGCTGCTTATCCCTTATATTTTTATACAATCCAACCATAGCGAAACACTTTAAAGTTCAATTGATTTCCATTAGAGTTATAATTAAGCACATGCTTAGCTTTCCAACAGAAATCAATAGGACTTCGTGTGCTTAACTTAGGCTGGATGGTGCCCTTATTTTTGTAGAGCTCAGGATGCCCTGTTGATTTTAATGGGCCTTGCTCCCCAGTAATAAACTCATCAACAGCGTACTAATGCTGGGAGCAGGGCTGTAGCCAGGGGCTGGTGAGGAAGGCCCCTGCCAGAGGCACAGGCGAGGGAGGGGCGCAAAATGAGCTTTAAAATATGTCCATAAAAATTAAATATTGGATTTTCTGTGAAAGAATTCATTACAAGGTGAAGTGCTTGAAGAATTGAATGTGTGGGGGTTGGGGTTGGAGGAGAGGCGGAAAGAAGAGCTAATTTGTCTGTGAGTAGCGGGCGCAATCTGGACAGTTCTGCCAGGGGTGCAAGATCCCCTAGCCAAGGCTCTGGCTGGTAAGTCATCATGTGGAGAACGTAATTCCTCATTGCCTCTGTAAATTTAGATTTAACTTTGCACCCCAGTGAGTAATGCTAAACCAGTAGAAAAGACTTTGCTGAATGTCACCCAAATATCCTGGGTGCTGGGATAGTGAAACCTTTTAATAATCTAACAAGGCATTTTTCATTCTCATACCAGTCCAGGAGCCAAAATACATATTTCAGTAATCAAAATACAACATTGGTGTTTGGAAGTGGTTGTCCGAAATTGTATTCCTATTTAGAATGATCTATCCTAATGTCAATATGCTGCTGAGAAAGTACGAATTTTGGCAATGCAATCCTATATGTGTTGACTCTGAATTAGTTATCAATGTGCTCAGTGGGGTATTTCTGCTATATAAATGTGCTTAAGAATGCAGTCATGAGTGAGGCAACCGCGTGTTTTCTGCCCTCTTAACTGCTACAGAATTAAATGTCTGCTTAAGTATCAAAGATGTATTAACACATGTTTTGTCTATTAAAAGCTGCATGGTTGGTAGTCAGCTTCATGGGTCACAATATGTGCCTTAAGCATATTGGCAGCTTCTTAAAATGAAATCCCCTCTAACTGAACTATTCATGAGGCCTGACTTATATCACTTGGGTTGTGGTTTTGAGAGCATATTTGTTGCCACAGTGCTTGGTAGTTTCTCAGATGCGTATGTTGTTGCTGCTTTGTGGGTAGAAGAGCCATGATCCAAATGGTGACATAAGCTGTACATTTACAGGAAAACTCCAGCATGCTCATATTTCCCCCAGGTAATTTTCGTTAAGAAATTCTACTCGCGATCTCAAGGTGCTAAAAGGGCTGTGTAAACCCCCCCCCCCATATTTTAATTGAATTTTAGTAACAAAAAAGCAGGTTCCAGAAAAAAATTAAAATAAGGTGGTTGTTTTTTAAAAAAATCACAATTGCCAAGAAAGACGTATAGGATATAGCTATGCAATCTATTAAGTCCATAATAAAAACAACCAAGAGGAAAAGGCTGTGTGGTCTATAATTACAAAGCATTCCATGGTCTAAATCAAAATAATCACAAAATTTTATTTCAAAAAATAAGATAGAAAATAACCTTGGTGGGGGCCATTTAGACCATCAGTGCTTCTGCCAATGTGGGCTGTTGACTGCCTCATTTATTGTTACTGGGGCGTTCCAACATCTGATGAAACAGATGACTATATGGGCTGGGAAATGCCAATAAGTCGCAGTTATAACTAATGAGAAAGGTGAATAATGTATTTGGTGAATTGAAAATACCAATACATGTATTTGGTAAATTGAAATAACATTGTACATGGATATTGGACGAAAAGTATTCAGAGTGAGGATAGCGGTGAGCCGCATCTTAATTGCATCTTTTTAAACCCACATTTTAATCAAGAGTGACTTGAGCACATGAACACGAACCACAGAGAACCACATTTAATTTGAGAGACCTTATTTATTAATGTGTGCTGTTAAGGTATGGGGGAACATAAATGAGCTCTTTGATGAGTTTCTTGTTCTATATTGCATCAGCACATCTGTTGGGTGGGTGGGTGGGAATACATTCCTGGGTTTACTCAGCAGGATGGTTGATTTTCACTTTTCCTCACACTGAGGCAATTAGCATTGATGGAATACCCATCCATTGACTACATACTTTCTAAAATCACCGAGAAGTCCCCAAACCTCCCTGAGACAAAAGTGAGCACTGTATTTTTGTGAAACATGTAAAAGGCATCTATTTTATAGTCTAAATTGCTGCGTGACATATCTGTAGGGCATCGTAATTTTATGTGAATTTGTGCTTGTAATATAAACAGTTTAAAGTGTCAGCAGCATATATGTCACTTTACATCTGTGAAAGGCTGTGGGAGTTATTTTCACTGGAAAAAAAGAATTATTGACTGTGGTTTGAGCCCCTGAAAATCAGGACTGGGGAACCTGTGAGCCTCTATTCCCATCAGTCCCAAGCAGCATGCCCAGGGCTTTCAGGTACGATGGAAGTTGTCCACCTGCAGTATCCAAAGAGCCACATGTTCCCAATCCCTGCAGTAAATTGACAAATCAAATGTCCAGTGCTCTGGAACATTCTCGTTAACACTAATGATAGCTATTCTCATTTAAGATCTCATAATGATTTGTAATAGAACCAAAGTAAATAAGGGGTTGCCTGTTACTAGAAAAGGTCCCATCAGAATGGCAAAACGTTTAAAATGTGCATATTGGGGGTGGCGGGGGGTGGAGGCTTTGGCTGTATTCAGAAAACATTTTAATCCATTTACCCAGTGTTTCCTTGCCTGATCATTTCCATGTTTCATGTGATCCTTCACATGACATAAATGCCACTTCTGGAAAACTAGAAGAGTCTAGCATTTCTGTGTTATTTGCTTCTGGGGGGGGGGATCCATTTGCAGCCCTGTTAACCCAGAAAAGGACAAGAGTTTTGCTTTGTAATGTCACACGATGAAATCTGGGGCATTATCCTGCTATACCGTTCTTTCCTGGATTTTCAAATTCAGCACAACATGACAGTATATCCATCAGAAAGCCACAGATCTAGAATCCAACAGGTAATAATGCAGTGTAAAAGAAATGTTAGAATCCAGGATTATAATCAGGAAAACTAACCCAATAATCCTCACGTCCAAATGCACCCTCTGTCACTGATGCAGTAGAAGATAGCCTTAGCTCCTTGCTTGCTCCCAACAAGATTTGAATGAGTTATTTGAGCTCCTCCAGATGGCCTGTTTACTGAGAATTCATCCTGATATGCTTGCACGAAGTTTACCCGGTGGTTGGACTATGTCCAGTTTTACTGGGCATTTGTTTTGATTTGTTTATGGGGTGCTGATATAAACGCAGAGTACTTTTCCTGCATTCATCCTGACTGCCATGCAGTATGTTTACATATCTTCCTATTGTCAAGGGAGTAGCTAAAATGACTCCTCAGGTTCGTTCCACGTGGGGAATTCAATAAAAAAACAAAACCAAGGATTCCAGCAAGACAATATCCTTTATTAACTAGTAACTGCAGTAAACTAGTGAAGATCAAACCTATCCATTCTTAAGGAAATCAGCCCTGAGTGCTCACTGGAAGGACAGATCCTGAAGCTGAGACTCCAATACTTTGGCCACCTCATGAGAAGAGAAGACTCCCTGGAAAAGACCCTGATGTTGGGAAAGATGGAGGGCACAAGGAGAAGGGGACGGCAGAGGACGAGATGGTTGGATAGTGTTCTCGAAGCTACCAGCATGAGTTTGACCAAACTGTGGGAGGCAGTGGAAGACATGAGTGCCTGGCGTGCTCTGGTCCATGGGGTCACGAAGCGTCAGACACGACTAAACGACTAAACAACAACAACAACATGTAAAAGAGTATAAAAGGCTATGTGAAACCTGTGATACGTGCAGCACCCATCACTTATGGGAATGTCCTTTACCGCAGTAAAGTTAATAAAAAGGGTATAGCTTTTTCCACTACACACATCAGAAGCTTCCCCACCCCCACTATAACCTGTAGGTTACCCACCCTTAGGTATACATGAATGTTCTGTGCTTCTTGATCCAGATGCACAAAGGCTGAAGCACACAACTGCCTCCTGGTGAAATAAAATCCTCCTGCATTCACATGATATAATTGTAAATGGTCTTTCTCCCCTCCCCCTGTAAAACCTAAGGAGAGCCACAAATAGCTCTGAGTCTGTGTCCCATGACAACATCTAATGTACGAGTAGTATGGCAGATCATAATTTTAGACAGCTCTTTTAGAAATATATATAAATATATATATAAAAGACAAAGCAAACTGGAATGCAAAATGAAGCATACTGTTTTTAATGCCATGTAGTTTCTTCTCTGTGCTGTTTTTCAAGCTGCAATACAAATGATTGAAAATGAAAGCTAATGTCACATTCAACTATTTAAGCTCCGTTGGCCATTTACATTTTTCAGTGGGTTTTAGGCAAGTTGGAACAACTGCACTTATCCAGTGGATTCATGGACAATGACAAGCATTACAAGAGGAGACATTTTGTCACATTTTAGTCTTTCTGCACAGAACCGTTGTGTTTATGAATATGTTACAGTGGCTTCACAGCAGTAGGGAATGCTTTTCTTTAACGTTGAAATTGGTCCTATAACATATACTACAAGTGGCGTGTTAAAGGGAGAAAAGGACACTTTATAAGATAAAAGCATCCAGAACTGTTTCTTATGGGTGATTTTGGCACCATTTTGGAGAAGCGAGAAAACAACTCATCTATTTGAAAAAGAAGGATCACCACTCATGGGTTGTAAACTTCCTACATTTGCCTCTGTTGTACACATTATCTTTGTTTCCCAACACTCCAGGAACCTTTTCCTGCACACTGGTTCTTTTTCAGTTCCCCCATTGCTAGCAACTAAAATTGGTTTCTGTGTTGGTAAACAACAGATTACAAGACAAACACCTGCAGAAACATTTCCCTCAAAGCTTAATTAGGGTACAGGGAAACTCACAAAGGTCACCCAGTACTGCTAATCACACAGAGTAGCAAATATTGCACCATCTTCACACTGGTGCATTTTCTCAGCTTGACTAAGACCTTGTCAGCATTTCTGCTTGCCCCACACTCCAGACAGAAAAACATTTCTGCCCTTAAGACAGACATTCAGGCCTATTTTCATCGTGAACTGGTGCCTCTTGACCAAAGTTTTCTTCCATTCCACAGCTTCTGAGGTGATTATCTTCACTGGGCATGCAAATATGCCAACAAAATTGAGCTCATTTGCACCCCAGATAGAGCACATTCCAGTTGTGAGTTTACCATGAATGACTGCAGCCAAGCTAACTCTATATGAGTCTCACAGAGCTTTCCTGTAAAATTTGCTAGTGATAACTGTGTGAGATCACTTCCTTTGTCTGCCTTGGCAGGAAGCTGTAACACTGCATAGGGCCTTCCTTCCTAGGCATCTCTCTCTTTCTTTATCATGCTTCCAAGCTGACCACATGTGCATGCCTGAGCTCTGCAGCTCAGACACCATTTTGAACTTAGATTTTATACCTTTGTAACTTAGGTAAAGGTAAAGGGACTCCTGACCATTAGGTCCAGTCGTGGCCGACTCTGGGGTTGCGGCGCTCATCTCACTTTATTGGCCGAGGGAGTTGGTGTACAGCTTCTGGGTCATGTGGACAGCATGACTAAGTCGCTTCTGGTGAGCCAGAGCAGCGCACGGAAGCGCTGTTTACCTTTCTGCTGGAGCGGTAGCTATATATCTACTTGCACTTTGATGTGCTTTTGAACTGCTAGGTTGGCAGGAGCAGGGACCGAGCAACAGGACCTCACCCTGTCATGGGGATTTGAACCGCTGACCTTTTCATCTGCAAATCCTAGGCTCTGTGGTTTAACCCACAGCGCCACCCGCATCCCATTGTAACTTAGATAGTAGTCATAAACCCGCCTACATTTTGCTACTATAACTGCTGCTTCAAGCCTAGATTATGCATGTAAATACTACTTTTACTTCTTTACCAAACAATGTCTGTGTATTGTTATATTTAAGGGGGAGAAAAGGGGTAACACCAGAGAAAATCCAGTTGTCCTTAATGCATCCTGGTTCATTGTTTCCAGAAGGTTAGATCAACCTTATCTTAGCTTCCAAGTTTAAAGCTGCAAAGGATGGTACTCTGCTGGGCTCACCCATATGAGCAAGGAAGGATAATAAGTAAACAATAGAACCTTTCCTAGTGCCTAAATGCATTCCTACACAGATAATGAGGGAGGAAATAGGCAAGTAGTCGGTTGTGCCCAAGGCACTATGAAATATGAGTAGGTGAGTGAAGGCACTTGAGATGTGTGAGCTGGGGCTGAGATGATTCGAGATGCAGATAAAATAGTGGCAAAAGTGCATTCACTTGAGAAAGAGATTAGTGGACAATACAACTGCGGAAATGGTGGCACTTACAGTACAGTGGTGCCCCGCAAGACGAACGCCTCGCAAGACGAAAAACCCGCTAGACGAAAGGGTTTTCCGTTTTTCGATGCGCTTCGCAAGACGAATTTCCCTATGGGCTTCCTTCGCAAGACGAAAGCCCATAGGGAAATCTCCAGGACAGCGGGGAAGCGCAGCGCGTCTTCCCCACTATCCTCGGACCTCCTCCGAAGGCTGGCGGTGGGGTGGAGAGACCTCCTCCCGCCGCCAGCCTTCGGAAGGCTGCTCGGAAGGCTGGCGGCGGGAGGAGGTCTCTCCGCCCCACCGCCAGCCTTCGGAAGGCTGCTCGGAAGGCTGGTGGTGGGAGGAGGTCTCTCCACCCCACCGCCAGCCTTCGGAAGGCTGCTCGGAAGGCTGGCGGTGGGGCGGAGAGACCTCCTCCCGCCGCCAGCCTTCGGAAGGCTGCTTCGAAGGCTAGCGGTGGGGCGGAGAGACCTTCTCCCCGCGCCAGCCTTCGGATGGCTATCCTGAAGACTTGCGGTGGGAGGAGGGTTTTCCTTCCCACCGCCAACATTCAGAATGCTGTTCTGAATGTTGGCGGTGGGGAGGAAAAACCCTCCTCCCACCGCAAGCCCCGGGAACAGAGGAGAAGCGCTGCGCGCCTTCCCCTCTGTTCCCGTACCTGTCCTGAAGGCTTGCGGTGGGGAGAAAAGCCCTTCTCCGCACCGCCAGCCTGGCAAGCGGTCTCCATAGGAACGCATTAATTGATTTTCAATGCATTCCTATGGGAAACCGTGCTTCGCAAGACGAAAAACTCGCAAGAAGAAAAAACTTGCGGAACGAATTAATTTCGTCTTGCGAGGCACCACTGTACTTGGAAAGCCCATGTCTAAGGCAGAGGTACAATTTTCATCAATACTGTACTATTTTGTGATCAAATCTCTTTTCGGGAGGTGTGTGATTGAAACGGATAAACCCATCCTCGGTTTCTTCATATGAATGGCTTCCTATATAGAATAGTGCCTATGCAATTTCTGGCTGTGGCAGCAACTGCAAAACTAAGGTAAGATCAGAGGTGGGGCCAGGGGTAAGCAATCTGTGTCAGGAGTGACACCTCACAAAACAGGAATGTGAAAGTTCATAGAGTGGGGGGCGGGGGCTCATATGCCATCCAGTGCTATCCCCTGGTTAGGTCATCTCTAGCTGAGATATAAATTCACTGAGAAAGAACACCTGATATGTGTCATTTACTGGCAACTATTTGCATAAGCATGGTGAATATTAAAAACGAGCTTTCTGCACAGGACTACTTCCAACTGGGTCATCAGAACTTGACCTATGACCAGCCTTGCATAAGACTTTGGATGCTGTTGAGCTTCCCCATGTGGTGGATTATTATAGGCTGACTCTCCTTTCCACTGGGTTTTGGAAGTTAGTGCTAGCTCTCTAAGCTAAGAGTTAGATGCTTAATCATTCCATGATTGAACATATTCTATTGATTTAAGTGGGAGGAAGATCCAATATAATTAGATATTTCTAGGTGAGCATATTTAATTGCGTTGAAAAGTACTGAAAGCAAGTGTATATACCTAACAATTTATTTGTCAAACATAATATGCCTATCTCTGTAGTTTGAAAATGTATTTTTATTCATAATTCTTTCGATATTGCACTGATTGCCACTATGCACAGTGAATAAAGTGTTGAAAAACACACATAGAACAAAGACGATGGGAACAACCTGACATTACAGACAGTGGAACTTGCCAGACTGAATAGCATATTGATTTAAAGTGATGGATTGTTTTTTATGCCTAAGGCACTTAGATAAAAGGCTAAATGATGTTTCACTAATATTTGCTGTGTCTTGAAAACTCAGATTGCAATTTTTTACTCTAATGACAATAAACAGTAGATTGATTATATATTATTATGAAGACTATATTAGGGGTTTTAGCAGAATATTATGAATAATAATATAACATAGAGAATGAAAGAGGGAGGTAGAATTTGTGCTCTGCTCCTCTCAATGCCTTTTAAAACAACCACCACAACAAAAGCACCACTCTTTGCTTTGGCAAATTTCTTTAAAATAATTGTGCCAAATTGACAGCAGTTTTTTTAGGAATCACGAAAGGGAGTTTGCACTTGAAAATTAAAAGATGGTTTTCTATTTAGTGGAGTTGACAGCCTCAAGCATTCTGAAATAATAATGACTTGATCCACAGGAGGGTGTTGTGTGCAAGGTCAATTGAAATGTCATACCATGTATGTGCTTGCATAGATGCCATCAACTGTGGTGAGGATTTTGCTGGGCATTGGCATCGTGGCTTGACCTTTATTCATTTCAAAGAAGGTGCAAAAAGGAAATCATGGCCATGTCAATCCAGTTATGGGGATACATATATCCAGCTCCCCCAACCTTGCTAATAAAATAAGCAGAAAATTAGATCCAAAGACCTGGTTGAATAAGAATGTTTTTGCCTGGCACATGAAAACAGATTGTGATGGTACTAGGCATTCCTTCGTGGGGAGAGCATTCCATAAATGGCGAGCCACCACTGAGAAGCTCCTTCTTGTTTCACCATCCTCTACACCTCCCTCGGATGAAGAATGCAGGGCATGGGTTGCTTCATGTGGGGAGAGGTCTTGAGATGCATAAGGTTATATATGTCAAAACCAGCACTTTGAATTGTGCTCAGAAACTACTAAGTAACCCGTCATGCAGTACCAGAATCAATGTTACATGTTCAGACTCTCCTGCCCTGGTAAGCAGCCTGGCTGCTGAAATCTGTACCAGAATATATCCAGCTGCTGAGGCTGCACATATGTATTCCTTTAAAAGAAACTCGAATCCCAGTAGTGAACTGTTTGGAAGGGGTAGATTAATTCCCTCCTCCTTTCCCCTTCTAGCAGTATTTCTGCTCACTACAATTCTAGTTTCCTTCTAGAGCTAAGTGTGTGCGCACCTAGCTGTTGCCCAGTCTTGGATCAGAGCTGGTGATGAAGTATCCCAGGGATAGGGAGTCTCAGGCCTTGGGGTTCAAATGCGGCCCTCTAGACCTCTTTCGCTGACCCCCATAATTCTCTCTAGACCACACCCCTTCCCGTGCTACATCCCTCACCAGCCCTGCATCCATTTTACCGGATGTCCTTGAACTCTGATAAATGCTCCTTAGTTGCCTAGATGGGAGGATAGAGTTGTGTTGAATGTGAAGAAACCAGCCTTCTGCTTTGCCCAGTTTTGTCTTTGGCCTTACCCATCACTAGCATGCGGTTCCCAGAAAATTGCTCATAAGGGAATGCGACCTGCAAGCTGAAAAATGTTCCCCATTCCTAGCTTGCCCCATGAAAGACAGCAGCAAGAACCAAACAAGAAACCATTCCTTTTTAGTTTCTTCCTCCGCTGCTTTGGCATCACTTTCTCCTACTTCCACTTCTATACTGAAGAGTGGAACAGAAGTATTTGTACTACTACTAGTAATATTCTTTGAAAATCTGAACAGGAGAGCTATATCGATTGTATATATTGATGCTACATCGATTGCACAGGAAGTCTCCGGATTTAGGAAGGAGAAAGTGTGAGACAGCAGCATTGGAGGAGAATGCCTCATCGACAAGAGGGAATTAAAGGAGGCCCAAAGGGGTTTCACAATCCACATTAAGCCAAGGTATGGATAGGCCCATAGTCTCCTCCTTAGTATAATCCTAGTGGTACAGTTCAGCACCACCAGGGGTGCCAACTTGAATAAAATATTGAGGGGGCCCAGGTAAGTCCTGTCCCCCATAATTGGTCACATGACAGGGTGCACCCACACCATTTGAATGGTAATACCTATCAACTTGGGGGTGCCCTCAAATATTTTATGGGGGACGATGAAGGGAGTCCGATATGTACCACTTTGTACTTGTGGATCATTCAGTACAGGTTCCAAACAGCAATAGAAGAGCAACATTTCTGAGGCAGGAGACTATAGTGATGCCCATAGTTTCCACATTTGAAGCTGTTTAGCACGTAATGCACCACAAAGCGTACATTTTTATCATTTTGGTGTTTTTGTTAGGTCAGGCTCTTGGTCTGATACTGAGTCTCTAAGGATTGTTTGTAAAAGAGAAACAATGTAATTTTGCGAAGAGGGCGCCTCTCTTGACTGAAATATTCAATGATACGTTCCAACTTTAAAGGGTTGCTATTCATTGCCAGATGGAGTTGAAAAGAAGCGCTGACACAGCCTAAAGTGCAATGTTGCTATGTTTGATGCTAATACAACCGCAGCCTAATAAATATTCATATAGATATATAGTAATCTAAGTGAAGGGTAACAGCCAGGGGAATATTTGGCCTTCGCTTGGCCCTTAAATATTCATATTGCCTATCCCTTTTAGCAGAGATGCTTTTTATAAATCCTAAAATACTGCACAATAGCAAGAGCCCCTCCCCCAACCCAAGGCTTCTTTTCTGCAGCCCAACTAAGTTCTTCATTAAAGCTAACTATTAAAAAGCCATTAATTGCATAAGCTTCCTAAGCACACTTCCTATCTCAATAAGGACCCACAAACTGCAAACATTACATTCTCCTCCTTCCAGTCCCAAGTCAGCTGACACCAGCTGCCTGGCAGAGAAGTTTCTGGTTGAGTTGCCATGTCTTGATATTGCATCCCTGTAATTTTGTTTAAAAGTATTTTGATTTTTACTTGCAGGCTGCCTTAAAGGACTTTGTAACCTTAAAAGCATGATGACGAGGATACTGTTGTTTTATTATTAATTAATTAATTAATTAATTAATTAATTAAGATGGACCCAATTCAGAGGCTATCCAGTTAAAACACAATAGATAAACCCAGGAAGGTTTTGCCGGCTAAGGAGCTGAAGGAGGGGTCTACTTTGCCTGTGAAAAGAGCAGTCTGCCTATAGGATTGTACTTACACTGCCAAAATCACCCCATGTGGAGCCCATAGAAAGATTTCCTGCTGGAAGTAGGGGCTGAAATGAGGTATGGGAGTTTGTCAGAGGTAGTCAAGAACCCATAAGATTCTTAGGCCTCTTGTTCTGTTGGAAAGCACCCAAAACTACATTTAGAGCTGGCTTAGTAATTTTCCTACAACTATGTTTGTGACCACAGAATAAAATCTGTTGCTGTCGCTCCCTACTGCTGAAGTCAGTTGGAGGGATTTTTAAAAATGGAAGAAAAAAAGTGGAAAATCTGCCCCTTCCATTTTTTTACCCTAGCAGGGCTTAAGCAATGTCAGCTGGTCCACCATTGGATCTTCCTGTCTGCAATATAGAATTGTTCTGTAAGGCACCATCTGCCTTATACATTTAAAACAGTATCATACTAAAGTCATGGACTCCCCCAGGATTCCTGGGAACTGTAGCTTCTTAGGACTCCTGAGCATTTTGAGGAGACCCCTATTACCCTCACAGAGTTACAGTTTCCAGAGTTTAAAGTGGTATTATACTACTTTAAATGTGCAGGCCAGGTGGGACCTGAATCAGTTTCAGTTGATCATGCTAATATAGCAAACTCATTCTCTATGTGTAGATCCTTACGTAGCCAAAAGGGCACAACTCATTCAACAAGAGGGAGACAAATTTTCAGCAAGCTCTGGGGAAAGAACTACCTTAATGGGGACTGAGCATGCCCAGTGAGCATGGAATATTGATTGGCTGTTGTGGGGTGAGAGTTGAGAAAAACTAAAGAGGGAAGGGAAAACAGAAGGGTGTGACTGGCTGACTGGAACTCTTGACATATCCCAGTTGTCTAATAGAATGACTACCTCTGTGCTCTTAACCCTAGCATAACCTTCCAGAATTCTGTTAGTACAGTGGTACCTCAGGTACCATACGCTTCAGGTTACATACGCTTCAGGTTACAGACCCACCAGCCAAAACAGGTCCCTCATGCCAAAACAGGTTCCTCATGCCTGGCCTACAAGGAGAGGAAAATGTCCCCAGCAGGTCCTACGTACATGGAGGCTGAAGCCAGATTTCTCAGCTACAGGCAACAGACCTTGGAAACCTTTGAGTCTTCAGGGAGTGCCCCTGAGATAATTTGTGAGTTAGGATGATAGCAACTGGGTAATGGAATTGGTTAAACAAGCACTGGTGACTACAGCATAGTTTGCTACTCAATGTGCAAAGTATTTATTTTATACTGAAAACAAGTTTTCAGTAAATATGTTTAGTTCAACGTTAAAATAAATATTCTGGTCTGACTTCTCTCATACCTATACAGTGGTACCTCGGGTTACATACGCTTCAGGTTACAGACTCCGCTAACCCAGAAATAGTACCTTGGGTTAAGAACTTTGCTTCAGGATGAGAACAGAAATTGTGCTCTGGCGGCGCGGCAGCAGCAGGAGGCCCCATTAGCTAAAGTGGTGCTTCAGGTTAAGAACAGTTTCAGGTTAAGTACGGACCTCCGAAACGAATTAAGTACTTAACCTGAGGTACCACTGTATGGAGCTTTGAGAAGTGTTGCCGTGTCCCATTTCACGGCACTTCCCAGTTCTCTGCCACCAGCATGAGAACTGATTTATGGCAAGAGCTTGTGAGATCTTGCCAGATATCTGCACCGATGCCTGCACCACTTCTCTGCCAGCATTGGAGGCGGTGGAGCACCCATGGGTGTGCTTCTCTGGGGGGCTTCTGTCACCTGAGACAGCTGCTTCACTCCATTTCACGGGTTCTGGCTTTAAGATCTGCATCCATAACATGTGTCGATTTCAGTTATATCTGAAAATGTAAACCAGGCGTCATTTCATCCAGAAATAGGCTGTGAACTAGCCGAACCATATTTACCGTTCAGTTTTTAGCTCTGTGTGAATTGCCAAGGAATGATTTGTTTTTATTTGAAGAAAACATTCCTTTTTCTCTCCTGGAAAGAGGACTTTCTGGGCCAAAAGCATAACTCTGTAATTTAAAGCAGCCTAGTTGGTCTTGTGGAAAGAGAAACCTAGAGATGATAACCTTCTGCTGGACCAACCAGTCATCTGTAATATAGCAAGAAAGCTTTTCAAGCTACGCATTATTCACCAGGTGTACAGTGAAAAGAATAAATAAAAAAATAGGTGCTGTTGATATCCTAGGCTGATTGGGAGGAAATGGTGTCAGCAATCCAGCAACAGGGATTTTCTGTTCATAGAGTGCTAGAGGCTGTGTGTGTGTGTGTGTGGAAGAGAGAGATAAATACAGTGATCTTCCTATGCACCCGTAGAACTGCCCATGTGAGGGGTGATATCTCAATGCCTTTCATGAGTGACTGGTAGGAGTGAGTGAGCACCCACTTGTTCAGCTCAAATATCCACTGGGATGCTCATCTGGGCTGTTCAATATGATTCGTTTGACTTGGGAAGGACCTCAGGTCAGTGGTAGAGCCAGTTGTGTAGCGTGGGGAATGGGCCATGGGGGGCACTGCCCCGGACGCAGCATTCTGAGGGGGTGCAATCAGGTGCCCCCATTCAGGCATCGGCTTCTATGGCAATCCCTCCCTGCCTTGGCAAAGATGGCAGAGTAACTCAGGCCCATGGTGAGTGGGCTTGGACGGAAGGATGCAGGCAAGGGGTGACCTCAGCATGGCCTGGCCCAGAGCTCCTCTCTGCAGATGCTGGGGAAATTTTCCTGCCAAGAGTTGCGTTGGCAGGCAGGCAGCGCAGCGCCGACCCACTCAGCTCTTGTGGGCATCAGTTTGCATTTCTTAGCGCAGAAAGTATTGATGTGTGGAGATCTTTCCTATTCTACTTAATTCAAGAGGGTTCTGGAAGCTTCTCTGTGTGAAAGAAACCAGCAGAAGGTTCATGTTGTTTGGGTTATTCCTTCAGAGAAGCTGAGTACAGCTGGCTTAAACTGGTTCTGTTATCTCTTTCTGTCAGGGTCATGCTGACTATAATAGTAAGGCCAAAAGGAGCCTGGGTTTCACTTTCTCTTTCTATCTTTCTTCCTTCTGGTGTGGTGTTCTGTACATAGTATGCTTAGTGTCGAGGTTCAGTCTTATTATAAGTTATTGTAAGTTTAAGTGAAGTCTGCTGCAACTGGATTTCTTATGGACAGTGCCAATCCTGAATGTTACCATTATGCTCATTTGCCTTCAGTAGCAGTAAAGCTCTGCTGAATGAAATACAATAGCCTCTGGTCTGTTTTGGGGGAATCCTGCAAAGTGTTTAAGTTTTTACTCGGCTAACTGTACACTGGAATCCGCTCTGGATCAATATTGAGTAGAATTCCATGACGGGGGTGGGGCGCGTTCTGGCAGTGGGAGAGCATCTGCTGTGCATGCAGAAGGTCCCAGATTCGATCCCCAGCATCTCTGGGTAGGGGGTCTGAAACCCTGGTGAGGCACTGCCAGTCATAGACAGTACTGTGCTAGATGGACCAGTCCTCTTGCCTCCTTCCCAAAGCCAGGCAAGCACTTACTGGTCTTTGGGGAAGAGGTCTCTAGGACCTTGTCAGAGCCTCACGCCTCCTTCCCCAAACCCAGCTTAAGCCTGTGCCACCAGGGCTAGGGGGAGGGCATCAAATGTTGGCCTCACACAGGGCTGGCATATTACCAAGGCAATTAGCCTGTGAGGTGGCAATTCAGATGCCACCACCCAGCCACTCTTTGAAAGCATGGGGTATTCAGATTGTTCTGTCATCCAACTCCGATCAGTTCTGATGGCTTGAAAGAGATTATTTTAATTTTAAAACCCACATGCCTTCTTAATTGCAAGGTGAGCACGTGGTAGAGCTCGGTGCTAAATTGGGCATAGCAGCAGGTGGATAATAATAAAAAAATGTGATTTTTCAAACAGCAGCGTTCCGTTTCGGCTGACAGGGGCCCTATGTAAGGTGATGTCTTGCTAAATGATTAATGAGCTCTCTTCCTAATGGTGATGTGGGTTTGTGAAATATTAACAGCCTCTTCCAAACCTACCTGCCTTAGTGTCTAATATTATTCAATAATACAAAATAGTAATATAATTATATTTCAGGAATGAATAATTGGATCAAGTCAGAATGCAGGAAATTTGGGCAAAGTGTTATGACAGCTCATCGAGTCAAATATATTCTGTAGGAATCTTTTCACATGGTGCGTTATTGGCTTAAAAAAAAGAAAAGAAAAGTCACCATAACCCATAGTGTTGTTGTCACCTGTCCGTCTCAAGAGACAATGAAATTCACATCTAGGGGTGAAGTCAAACCACTGCATTAGCAGCACGGAAGTGACCTCTCCGGGGCACAAGCCAGGGCAATGCATATGGAGATCCTACGCTTATTTCTCAGTCAAAGGAAAGCAGAGCAATACATTTGGCACCAGCTTGGCTGCAGAAGTTGCTGGAAGGAGGCATACAAGGTGCCATCCAACTGTCTTAGGGACTCCCCCCCCCCTCGATTTGTGTAATGTTTACTTAGCTTCCCAAAGATGTCCCACAAGGCAGCAGGTACAGATTTTTCCTCGGGGCTTACTCCCGAAGCCTTTCTCATGAATGAGTATGGCTGCAAGGCAACCGAAGTTTAGGAGAAGAGTTTTCCTTCTCCTAAATGGTCTACCTTGCCAGGTTGACAAGCTCCATCTGCCCCTCAATCAAATAGCCTGTGTTCATTGTTATAGAGATGAACACAGGGAATTAAAAGGTCTTTTTCCAGTTTCAAATCCAGTTTCAGCTCTTTTGGCTGCGTTTCTGACACTTAATTGGCTGGGGACTGATGGGAGTTGAGTCCAAAACATCTGGAAGGCACCACTTTGGGAGCGGTCACATTAGCATTGTAGCATCCCTCTCTAGGTAATGTTCTGTACCTAATCTCAGATGAATTGTTTCATGTGGTTCTGAAGTGTGCTCATTCTTAATAGATCCCCTTTTCTTACGTTTGATCAGAAGTGCAAGCGTAGTTCAGCTCTTTAAATTGCAATACCAATGATGTGGGGACTGACCTTATTCGAAAGTGTAGTGCCTTAGATTTGACCTGGTCCACTTTGAGCAATCACTATAAGATTGAAAACTGGGATGAGGACCCAGAGGCATTATGCCAGAGTATTTAACAGAGGTCATTCTTAAGGACTGAAAAACCGACATTATCTACATACCGTCAACTTTCGTGGCTGTTTTCCTTTTAAATTAGATGAGCTTTTATTCCCCTGTGCATTTAGTAACAGGAGACATTCTTTGACATAATGTATCCTTGTTACAAATTTTCTATCCAAAGGGGCAGTAAGTACTGCCTTGTATAGCAAAAATTAGAAATTGAGTGGGTGTCGTTTTTTTAAAAACGGGAGTATCTTTGGCAGTTAGAAGGTGTTAAATGAGAGAGATAAAATGGGTAAGATGCTACAGAAAACCAGTATAATCAACGAGTACCATATGTATCACTTTGCTGTTCTCGTTGCCTTTTGCATGAACCAGGGTGCAAAAGCAGAGAGGGATACAGGGAAGTACATTGCATTTGGAGGCTGCTGCTGAATAGCAACCAAGGAGATCGTGTGCTGGACTAACACCCAGGGGGTTGCATTGCTGGGTATCAGCAGAGGGGATCTACTGCCAGCTGCCCCTTCCTTCTGTCGCTGCCTGTTTACCTGCCTTCACTGAGCAAGTGAGTGGTGACAGAACAAGGAGAAGAAACAACATTCCATTTGCCTGCCTGCCCTTGCCTACTGAGCACAGAGGAACAGGGCAAGTGAATGGGAAGTTGCAGCAATGATCAGGAGGAGGTGGAGCTACTCCAGGAGGAGATGATTAAGGACACTCCAGAACCCAGAGCCAACCCTGGAACTGTGCATTTATTGGCTGCACCCAAGCAGGTGGTGAGGTCTGATTCATGCTGTTCATGTACTGCCACAATCCCCTGGGTAGAGGATCCTAGCAGCCAGTGCAGACAGATGACATCATCACCTTGTGCTCTTCTCAGCACCTTGGAATCTTCACAAATGAACCTTAAAGAACAAAAACCCAGCCAGAATCGCCCCACATACACCCAAACACACATACATAATGGGCAAGGCATTGCAGTTTAACCATTCAGACACATCACTGTATGCTCATTAATCTGCTTCTTGCAGAACTGTTATTGATTTAAAAGCGCAGAAGTTGTTTTGCTATTAGAGTACATATTTAATGATACAAATTTTTGTCCTCTCATTAGATTATATTGACTTTGTATGAGAATGACAAATTATGCTATTATTATACTACGGTGGACTGTAACTTGGAAGCGTTGAGTGTCTTCTAACATCCTGTGCATTTTAGGATACCTGCTTAATTGAGTCACATTGATGTATAATGTCTTTATAAATTCTTTATTCAATAAGAAAAAAACCTCTGAAGAATACATTAACAAAGCATTTCTTAGCAATAGGATACAGCTTCAGTAATGAAAGAATACATCAGGGTGATGAAATAGGCAGAGGAAACAAAGGAAATAGAAAAAAACTCACTTTTCTCAAGCTGTCGGTGAGGAATGAGACCTGTTTTAATTTGGAGGTTTTTGTTTTTTTAAAAAAAGCCGGTGTGGTAGGAAAGGTAGAATAAATGAAGCATACTATAGTTCAGAATTCAGACTGATTATTTTCCGTGACATCACACCAAGCTAAATTATTCTGTGCAGTGCAGTCCTATATATGGGTAACCATGCATAAGGTTGTAAATCCCCACTATGTTCAATGGGGCGTACTCCCAGGGACATAATCTAGGACTGCAACCTAACCTGGTAGTTGACAACTTGGGCTGCCCATGCTTAGGACTTAACTTACTCTCACTTCTGATTGGTTAATGCCATTGCTGACATGTTTAGCTGCCAAAGGTAAGGTGGATCAATGCAAACTGAGACAGTGGCCCCAAATGCCCAACAGTGTCACCAAGGATTCTGGACAGGACTGCATGCATGCGATGAATCCTGAAGGAGCACAACAGAAGTAAAGAATGCAATACTGGATATGGAATAGAGAGTCCTGAGAAACTACCATTTATAATTCTAGCCCATATGGACACAGAGCGTGTGGGCAATGCCTGCACAAATGTCAAGAGCCAAGAGACGCGGCTGAATTAAAATAAGATTCCCAGTGATGGTGGGTGAGGTGTCAGTGCCCTAAATAGCTTCTTGACTAGCAGAACCAGAATAATTCGTGCAAAATCATGGAGAATGAATAAATTATGCAGAGCAGATAAATTATGTAAATATGTTATATCTGCATAATTTATGCAGGTTGTAACTTTTTGACATAGAATTGGGATCTCTTGGGTGAAGAATTTTAATATTTATTTATTAGAGTCAAGTACACATCACCCCAATTCTGAGGGTTGGTGTCAGTTTGCACTGAAAAAGGGACCCAGGCAAGTGTGCTGCTTTCAGAAAAGAGGCCTCTTTGCCAAACTGAGAATGTAACACAAAACTCTCCATAACATTAGATAGGATTTTGGTGTACACGTAGCATGCATTAGAAGCCAGCTGTATTAACTAGATGATCTACGCTTGGTGTGTTTCTAAGATTAGTAGATTAAAGCTGCAATTCTGAATATGCTTATCCCCAGGTCATTCCCCACAACTGATCACAAAGATTCTGGATTGGAGAGCACATATTCAGGTCTATATTTAGCCACCCCTGACCTGGCCTCAAAAATATAGCAAAACAGAAAAGCACAAATCTAATGTGTAGGCATCCTGATTTATATACAATTCTACATGGCTTTCCTTAACATTTCTGAAAGTTAAAATTGACAGAACAAAACCAAAGCCGCCAGAGTCAGTTGATCCACAGGATTGCTTGTCCTTCATGGCCCTTGAGGAAATAGAAGTGTGTATAATGCATGAAAATGTGTTGTTACATTTCAGTAAACAGCTTGTAGGGGTTAAGTAAACAAGAACTTGAAGGGGTTAAATATGCAGGAACTCTATTACGCGAAGGTGGGAAGGTGAGTGTTGGTGGGATCACATTATACATAATATTTCAGGCAAGAAGTTTATTGAATCCAACATGAATTTAGAGATTGTTCGAAACAGGCCTAGTAAATAGGAGTTGCTGTTTTGATTTACTACTCCAGCAACATGCCTTGCATGAATTTCATAAAATGATATTATGTCAATTCTGGAAGCTATAAAGTTAACCTATATAGATAACAGCCTCAGCCTCAAAATTATAATAGCACCATGATGTGGCAATGATTTCTTTGCTTGACTATGAAATGGCAAAGAGATTTAAAATGTCATGCTTTGGGGTGTATGACAAATAATGTTATTAATCTTCTATAACAGGGAAGCAAGTTATTTATCCTAAGAGTCACATATCAAATTCTTCATATGTTCAAGAGTCACAAGCCGAAGCCCTGCATTCCTGATTGATTGCATTCCCACCCACCCTCCAATTTCTTGCGGCTTCTTCCTTCCTCACCGACACCACAATCCATTTTTGTCTCTGTCTCCATCACTTCCCCACACCCCAGAATTTCCCTCCCCACTGAACCCACTTCTGCTCTTTCTATTTTGCTTCCCTTTGTTGTTCCAATAAGACCACAAAATCAGTGGTTAGCTTAAGTCTAGTCTGCACATTAGTCCAAGGCTGTATTCAGACAGCATTCTGTTCTGGCTTCCTGACATTTTCATGGCTGTTAATTTTAATGTTTTATGGGGTCTTTCACATGATGTAAAAGCCACTTCTGGAAATCTACAAATCTACCAGAAATTTAGCACTCATTTCCATGTTAATTGTTTCCAGAACCCCCCCCCCCCCAAAAAAAAATCTGGAATTCCATAATATTGCAGGAGTGTTGTATTGTAAGTTTCTCATTGGATTTCATAGATTATGCACCCACCACTCACACAATGCAACTTTGGCTAGTATTTTGACATCGCGCACGATGGATCATGGGAAAACAGAAGCACACATGAGTGGAAAGGGGGGAGGGAATGGCAACATGTCTAATGGTGTTTATTGTTGTGACACCATTCCCACTGGTGTGAATGAAATTTAGTATGTCATGGATGTATATCAATAATAATAACATTTAAAAAAACCCAGAGTCCCATAATGCCTCAGGAATTAAACCACAAAGCCTAGGGCTTGCCAATCAGAAGGTCTGCAGTTCAAATCCCTGCGATGGGGTGAGCGCCCGTTGCTCGGTCCCAGCTCCTGCCAACCTAGCAGTTCGAAAGCATGTCAAAGTGCAAGTAGATAAATAGGTACCACTCCAGCAGGAAGGTTTCCGTGCGCTGCTCTGGTTTGCCAGAAGCGGCTTAGTCATGCTGGCCACATGATCCAGAAGCTGTCTGCGGACAAATGGCGGCTGCCTCGGCCTATAGAGCGAGATGAGCGCGCAACCTTAGAGTTGTCCACAACTGGACCTAACGGTCAGGGCTACCTTTACCTTTTACGACAGTATAAAAAGAATGTTAGAAATCAGGACAGAAGTTGCTAGCATTATAACCAGTAAAACAAATGCAATAAACCCCATGTCTGAATGCAGCGCAAGAGGTCATTTACTATAAAAATCATCAATTATAAAATTCCTCAAGTGTCTCTACTCTGAGACTCTTATGTTTAAAAGAAATAGGGGGGGGGAATAAACTTGAATGGTAAGACTTGCTTTCAGACCTGGGGCCCACTTTTAAGCCTAACATGCATTTGGAGACCTAGTTCTTAATTGCTTTACCTTTTATTTGTATGGTGGCAGTGTTCCTATTGCAACCCACCTTAGATCAGGCCATGAGAAAGTAGTGAATCCACCAGCAGAAGAACAATGTCTTAGATCAGGCTTCCTCAACCTCGGCCCTGCAGGTGTTTTTGGCCTACAACTCCCATGATCCCTAGCTAGCAGGACCAGTGGTCAGGGATGATGGGAATTGCTGTCTCAAAACATCTGGAGGGCCAAGGCTGAGGAAGCCTGTCTTAGATTATAAGGGAATATGTGGATTTCCTTTTCCCTGTCATGAGTCTGTGGGACTCACACAGTATTTGCTACTGGATATATCACAGTATTTGTTTTATAGACAGCCAAATGTTAGCCCATATCTAACTGAAAGGGTCAATGCTTCCCCCCCACACACACACATTTCTTGTACAAATAAAACATTTAAAAGTCAGGAAATAAATCTGTTGCATTTGGCCTCATCCCACATGGACTGACATTAAATGTAATACATTTTAGTTGTCAGGAAAGAATTGTTTTTCAGAGTTACGCAACAGTGAATCCATTCAAGCCGTCAGCATATATTAAATTTATAGTAATTTAAAGTGTGAATTTTCAAATTTGACTGGTTCTGCTTATTTGCCACAATACATTTCATATTTAAGTTATAGTTTAAATTCAACTTTATAAATAAAAAATAGAACTTTTGCATTCTTCCCTTGTAGCCTATAATTACAGGGGTTTTTTAAAAAGAAGAAGAAGTTCAATTTGAATTTGTAATTGATTATTCTTAACATTTTATATTCAAAATTTATTTCTCTTATTTTATACCGGTTTTCCTCCTATGCTAAAAGTACAGAAATGTTGACTTGGTGATTGCCACAGACTTGATTCTACTATTCATATATGTGTTATGTGTTCTTCTGCATGTCCAGGGATGGCAGAGTGAGCCAGATGTGTCAAGCCCATAATTTTCGACACTTCCACAGGACACAGGACACAGGACACAGCCACCTCTAACCTGGTGCCCTCCTGGACTACAGCTCCCGTCAACCCCAGCTAGCATTGTCAATAGTGATGGGAGTTGTAGTCCAAAACCTCTGTAGGGTACCAGGTTTCTGGAAGGCTGGCCAAGAAGTTTATGCAGACAGATTGGCAACGTAAAATGGTGCAGAGTTAATGCATTGTTATTTCCCTCCCCCCACCCCAGAATAATCATGCAGAAAAACACAGCGTTGCCCACAAGTTAATGTTTTCTGAGTCAGCTTTGAGTTTTGAAAATAATCTGTATAAGGAAAATGGAACTGTCTTAACACTTAGAAACAACCCACATCCACACCATTTCTTTATCGCCAGCATAAATTCTCTGCACACCCAGTAACCTGCTTTATCTTCATTTATGGCATTTTGTGAACACAGCAACTGGTATCTCCCAACCTGGGTCCTTACTTGCTGGTGCAGCAGTTCTTTGAATCTGGCCATTAGGGTTTTATGAAAACAGTATTTAAGGGAAATGAGGTAAAGTCATAATGTGCATACTTGTGAACATTTCTGATTTATGATTCCATCATTTTTCATACTGATTGCTCTTGTACATATTTTGCTGTGAGAGCAAATCGCCCTCTAGATCACCCTTCCCGTGCGTGTGCATTTTAAATAATAAATGGGAACTCCAAATGAGTTTTCATGTCAATCACTTGAGAAATCAGACGCACTTTACAAAGCCCAGGCATTTCCATTTATATCATGAACTTGGTTTTGAATTATAGCTATTGTGTTGCGAGTTGCAATTTTGAGATGCAAACATTAAGCCGGACATGCAAATCACAGCCAGTTGCTTGGGCAGATGAAACATCCACATGTGCAGCCAGGAAAACGAGGCCAGTCCTAAGAACAGTGGGAATTGTCTTCTTGATTGAAGTGAGGGTACATGCGGAGCAAGGGGGACACACTCTCATGTCTGGATATGGTAATCATAAAACGACTACAAGCCAGTAATAAGGGGGCTGAATGTCAGGAGTGTCATTTTTAATAGAAAAGCAGTAGTAATCCTCAGGCCCTTTGAGAAGAAGGTAGCAGGGTTAAGTATGCTGGCCTTACACATCTGAGGGGCCACACACACAGTAAACTCAGCAAGAACAAATGATGATGACATATTCTGCTCCTGGGCCTCTCAGAATGTGAAAACAGACCTATTATCTTTTTTTTAATGCACTAGTAAGGTCACACCTGGAATAACTTTGCTTAGTTGTAGTGTCCCATAGCAGCCAAGGTGAGGCAGCATTGATGACTGAAGAGGGCACACATTTATACGGTATTTCATATTATTCAGTGTTTCGGCATGTAATGCCTTAAGAGAAAATATTATGAAAATGATATATAGGTGGTACATAACCCCAGTCAAGCTTGCAAAGATTTACCATTTGCCTGACAATAAATGTTGGAAATGTAAAGAAACTGAAGGTACATTTTTTCATCTTTGGTGGACTTGCCCGAAGATTAAGGCATTCTGGGAAATGATCTATAATGAACTTAAAAAGGTATTTAAATATACTTTCTCCAAGAAACCAGAGGCCTTTCTCTTGGGTATTGTCGGCCAAGGGGTGTTAAAGACGGATATAACTTTCTTTATGTATGCTACAACAGCAGCTAGAATACTCATTGCGAAGTACTGGAAGACGCAAGAGCTACCCACACTGGAAGAATGGCAGATGAAGGTGATAGACTACATGGGCTTGGCAGAAATGACGAGCAGAATCCGAAACCAGGGAAGAGAAGCAGCGCAAGAAGAATGGAAAAAATTCAAGGACTATTTAAAGAAATATTACAAAGTTAATGAAAGTTAGAATGATGTTGGACTGGAAAGTAAATGGTTACTATTAGCAATGGTTAAGACAAGGAGAATAAGGAAGATTAGTTTAAATCTAAATTAAAATAAGGGAAGATTTGCTGAGTAATCGATAAGAATTTGGAATACAGAAAAGGGAGGCATGAGGAAGTCGGGGAAGAAAGGTACAAGAAATTAGGACATGAAATGGTACATGTTTTTTGTTTTGTTTTGTTTTGTTTTTGTCTTTGTATGTTTATGTATGTTATGTTTATATGGAAAAAATTCTTGAATAAAAATATTCATATTATTCAGTGTTTCTTCCTGAGCCGGGGAGGGGGAAGTAGGCAGATACGATTGTTGTTTTTTTCAATGACTCCATCAGTACTTGGCTGCTTGGCGAATCCGAAAAACTGAGGAAGCCGGGCCTACTTCCCATGGATCTTTGTTCCTGCCTGTGTCAGCTGACGAGAGATGTACCCACTCCATTGTCCACAATGTTCCAGTCTTAAATCTCCATTGTTCTTTCTATGGTGCTGAAAACAGTATAGCTCTTCTTAGATAAACGAACATGCTTCAGATTTAATTGGCAATTGTATATCCCCATCTACAAAGATGCTCCCTGCTGGCTGCAGATAGTTGCCTTCAAAGTAGTGGAAGGCAATGAAAATGGGGACAGAGGGAGGCATGCTAGCATGCTTCCCCCCTACATATCCATGGCAACCTCCCCATTTTTGTTATGTATTAACAGGGTTTGCAGACTACTTTTGAATATTACTCTGCTTTAAAAGGACTGACAATGTCAAACCAAATTCCACAGTCCACTTTTAGTAGAATTCAACAGCAAGTCAAAACCAAGGCACTCTGGGTGTTAGTAATGCTACAGAATATTTGCAGTAATATTTAAGGTTGTGGAAACATTGCTATTCAGTTTGAATTCTGTCATTTGCCAGTTTTAGAGTCAGCACTAGTAAAAACTTACGGAGCAATTTTACTCCTAAGTGTCTTTTTCTTAGAATAACAAAAACCTATGATATATGGATCCCACTCATGTATCTCACTTTTTTTTTCCTAATTTGAAAATGCATGTGTTTTCTACATGTTTTGCAGATTTCTAATTACTGTTCAAAGGAACATTTAAATGTTCAGAAGCACAAAGCTATTATTGGATATGTGTGGGTATCAATGGGACATTATGGAACCAGTGGTTTACAGAAAAATTCAGGCAGCAAACGTACCGTACTTTTCTGTGTATAAGACTAGTGGGTTTTTTTACTAAAAAAAATGTTAAAGGGGGTAGTCTTATACACGGGGGCAATCTCCCCCCATTTTCTTAATTTTGAGTCCCCAAAAATAGGGGGTGTCTTATAAACGGGGGCGTGTTATACACAGAAAAATACGGTAATTTAACTGTCTTTCAAAGTTCAGTGCCCCAATCCAAATATAACCTGTTGAAAGGTCTGCAATTGCAGCCTTTTGAACACTCTTAGCTTTGGCAGAACACTGGTGATACTGCTAGTCAGCTGTTTGAGGAGAGGATGAATGAATCCCACTTCCTATTTCCCTTCTTCAATCTGGTTCCCTCCATGTTTTGGACTAAAACTCTCATAATCTCTGCCCGATGGGAATTGTACTTCAAAACATGTGAAGGGCACCAAGTTTAAGATATATATATATATATATATATATATATATATATATATATATATATAAAATTTCCCATTCATCCCATCCTTCTTGTGCCCCACTGCTATATAGAAGTGTACCCAAATGCAGCTGAACACTTTGCATGCTTACTTAGCAGAAAGTCCCGTTAGGCTTAATGAAGCTTAGCTCCAAATAAGTGTGCATAGGAGGCTGCACTCATGTATTCACTTACCAGGGAGCAAATCCTATTGAACTCATTGAGACTTACTTCTGAGTAGACATGTATAAGGTGGCACTGTTATTATTCTTTTGTAAATTTAATTTCTGTTCCAGAATCAAGTTTCAGAATTTTCCAAGTCTTGAATCAATTGTTTGCCAGGATCGACTCATGGTGAAATATATATGATAAAATTAATGTATAAACATTGTTAGATGATTGGTGAACTGTCAAGCTGCTAGGCAGTTAGGGTGAGAGCATTTTTTAAAAGCAGTTTTAAAGCCCAATAAAGAAGTGTGTTTCAATTATCCTAAATCCCTTAAAGGCTGTATGCTTTAGTAAAACTGTTGAATAGTATACTAAATTTTGTATAGGTTTTGTTTTTTGTTTAATAAAAGCATGGGCTAATAAAAATGAATTATTGTATAAGGAAATTCATACTCAGTATTTTTTCTCCTCTTCCTATGTAATAGACCTATAAAGGTCAAATTCAGAAGTGCTTAACGCGTTTAAGCCTTGATGCAGAAATTTCCAGCAAAATAACCTCTATGTATCCCACAAAAAATCAGAGAAATGAGGGAGATGTTACTTCAGCTGAAGCATGCATCCCAAATCAATGTTCCAGTGAGGAGTCTATTGGTGTGACTACCCATATAATGTCAAAAGAGTGAACTCATGTAAGAATTTATGAAATTGATTGGCGGAATAGGAAAAGACTAGGGGAAAAAGAAAGCACTTTGGAAATGCATAATTGACTTACTGCTGCAGAATGGAAGAGGAATCCCCTTGTTGTATGAATTTGCTTTTTGCAGTCTTACATGAAAAGACTCCATTTACATGAACAGTTATTTTCCTAGTAGTAGAAACATCTTTACTGACTAACATCAGGAGGGATGTGGAAGAAACTGGGTTCCGTTTGCATTTTAATGCGAATCTACTTAATCTTCCCGTCCTGAAACACGTGAACCAAAATGCAGCTGTCCTTTCAAATTTGAAGCTCTCCAAATTTTGTGATGCCGTTCTCCAACAAATAATGTGTAGGGGGGAAAACTAACTAAACTATTAGGGGAAAGTGTGCATTAAAATGCATGGAAGTAACATAAGATGTGCTTTATAGCAGGGGAAATTACTTGCAGAAATGTGCATGTTAGGCAGATTTGCATATGGGGGAGGGCTATAGCTCAATAGGAGAGCATCTGCTTTGCCTACAGAGGGTCCCAAGATTCAGCCCCCAGCATCTTGAGGTACAGCTGGGAGACAATCCTGCCTGAAACTTTGCAAAATTGCAACTAGTCACTGCAGACAAAATTGAGCTAGGCTGATCAATGCTCTGACATGATGTAAAACAGCTTCCCATGTTCACAAATGTATATATTGGGAGAAATGCACTAAAAAACTGATGTGTTTTCATTAGGACTTTTTTTTCTTTTTTAAAAAAGCGCAAACTGATGTGGAGAACCGAGCTTGAGAAGGGGAAAAATGAAAAACAAAGGGAAACAAAAACTGACATATTCGCCCATCCCTAAATATCAGTGAGCATTTACAACAAACCTTTTCCTGGGAATCCGGGCTAGCATGAGAGTTGGGTAAAAGTAGAAAGAAGCAAATTAAAGGAGAGGTTTTACCAGCTTTTTATTAAGCCCAGGGTAAATGATCCTGTTCACAGCATAAGGGAACTTTTCAATACGGGCCTTTGTGCTTTATAGATGCAGAGGGGTGGGGAATCAAATATGAAACAAACTCTACTATACTTTGGATCCTGGGCTCTGTCAAAAAGATGGGGGAACAAAAACAAAAAGCAATTTGTTTTTCACGATGTATGCCACTGGGAGCCAGCACAAATAATAGCAATTGTGTTCACACACTAAAGTTGTTTTGTGACCTTGTTCTGATAGGTGACAGCTTTCATGCTTTTTCCTACCCAGCTGTGCTTTCTGTGCAACAAATAGGTGACAGTCCAAGGCATAGCTCTGGAAGAAATCAGGAAAGTAATAAGAGAGCAGTTTGGGATGTCATTGGAGCTAAGGGCTGCTGCAAACATTATGTGTTTCCTACAGGGAAAGCGCTTCCATGTACATTTTCTTGATGTATGCAACTTTGTATGCTAGTGGCAGCATTCTGCTATTGTTGTAACACTGAGAAAGAAACCTTTGTGGTTTAGCACTGCTTTAAAACTCATAAGCTACAGCTATAAATCAGCAAATTAGCTAATGATTGCTTCTAGGCAGTGATACATGATGAAAAACAAATGAGGAAGGGCACTCAAGCATCACACTTTGCAGCAACTGGGAGGAGGAGGAATTAAAATTCCATCTTTTTAAAAAGTTGGCATTATGAAGGACTGTGCCTTGATAACAAACTAAACCGAGTTGCATCCAAGGAAGCTTGCTCCCTACTAACTGGCACTTAGAGTGAATTGTTTCCAGTGGCTCATGTGGATGTGAATTAATTCCTTTCCTTTTTCCACATGGACGTTATTGAAAAGTAATACTATGAGGAATGGTTGCCATCCTCATATCTGTAGTTTGCCACCAAGCGGTGAAAGCAGTTTCCACAGCAGCAGCACCAATAATGTGTGTACAGTGGTACCTGGGGTTACAGGCGCTTCAGGTTACAGACTCCACTAACCCAGAAATAGTACCTCGGGTTAAGAACTTTGCTTCAGGATGAGAACAGAAATCGTGCAGCAGCGGCGCGGCAGCAGCAGGAGGCCCCGTTAGCTAAAGTGGTGCTTCAGGTTAAGAACAGTTTCAGGTTAAGAGCGGACCTCTGGAACGAATTAAGTACTTAACCTGAGGTAGCACTGTACTTTAACAACTGGAATGGCCCACTCCCTGGGTTGCCTCTCGTCCTTTAGTGACTGCCCCTCCGCTGAGATCTTTCAAATGCAGACAGGCTGCTTCTAGCTCTGCAAGACCCCAGGACAAAGTGAATCAAAAAGTTGTGTTGGAAGGGACCCTGAGGATAATCATTCTAGCCCAACCCCCTGCAATGCAGGAATATGCAGTTGTCCCATACAGTAAGGTTACCATACGTCCCCGTTTCCCAGGGACAGTCCCCGGGTTTACAAATCAGTCCCCTGACAAAATCCATTGAAGTTGAAAAGTGTCCCCGGATTCATTGAAAAAAATCTGGTAACCTTACCATACAGGGATTGAACATGCAAGCTTGGTGTTGTCAGCACCACGCTCTATCCAACTGAGCTATCCAGGCTTTAAAGCTCCCCCCCCCCTCCAAGTTCTGTGTCAAGCACTGAAGACTTGGAGGAAGGGACAAAGTCTTTTCTCTCACTTCAAGTTTTGCAGAAGGAAAAAAAGCAGTGTTCGTCTGCTTTTTGAAAAGTCTAGCTTGAAGCAAAACAAACTACCCTCCACCTAATTCTTTGGCACTCAAAGGAGACGGGTCAGTGGTGGTCACTGGTCGCAAATAATATATGGTGGTGCATGTGATATTCTAGCAATGTTTAGGAAGTTTTAAATAAATGTTCTAATGTTCTAATGTATTTTTAATCTTTTGTTGGAAGCCGCCCAGAGTGGCTGGGGAAACCCAGTCAGATGGGCGCGGTTAAATAATAAATAAATTATTATTATTATTATTATTATTATTATTATTATTATTATTGCAATGTAACCCTTTTGCATAAGAAAATACTAGTAAGAATGCTCCCTGTCTTTGTTTTGACCTTGAAGATCAGGAAAGAGTTGGCTAAAATATATAGGTGAGCGGATGATAGGTCTGAAGTCTGTGCACGAAGGACAGATTGAGCCTATTCTGTTAAAAGGATATGTTTGGAAGACATATAACCCAAAGAGATAGATGCACTGTAATTCTGGATACCAAGAAAAGCATTTACATTTCACTGGCTGCATTGAATTCTACCTAAGCACAGACCTGGTTGGAATTTCCTAGTTGGAGTTTTGGAATGTGGTTTTGAAGTGATGGATGTGACTTGTAGATGTTAAATGCAATAACGAATGCCAGTGACAGGAAGACAAGGCCTCTAGGTATACTGTCTACAAGTGACGTGACACCCTTCTACAAAACAAAAATGACACTATTGATTTTATTGACTTTTTAATTTATTTATGTTTAAGTACAGATTGATCCACTCTGACAGCACAGCAAATCTGCAGTGACTTTGCTGATGTCTGTGGGCAATTTCCTATGTCCAGAAGTATGGGCACAGGTGCTGCTGAAATCCAATGGGATCTAAGTACATGTTACTGGCTAGGGCATTGCAGTCTCTGACTGCATAAGGATGAGGAAAAAATCTTAAGATGGAAGTCAGGCAAGGAAAATTTCAGATTCCGCCCCCCCCCCCCCCAATTTTTTAATTCATTTTATAACACAAATAAAAAACACAAACAGAAAAGACAAACAATACAAACAAATTCTTGTCATATCCTTATTTTTCTAAACATTGTTAAGTGAGCTTCCCCAAATCCCATCTATCTGATTTTCATTTTACTTCATCTTTAGCATTTTACATATATCACTTACTTTAACCATAAAAAACTTCACATTTTATCACTTATAAAATATACTATCTTCTACTTCTAACCCTACCGATTTTTGACTTTGAAATGATTTTGTCAGGTTGCCCAAGCAGAATTGGTGTCTTAGGAGTCCTGCATTGTTTTGTGTTGTACAGTATTTCAAAAAAATTCCCAGAGTACACAGTGCATTCACAGTTTGCCACAGCTTTCAGCTCCTGCCTTTCCCATGTATCTTTTCTCCTCCTCTACATTAACAATGTTCATGTGTGTGTATACCAAACACTACTAAAAAGGAGTCTTGATGTGATTTTATGTATTAATGCTTCAAGATTCTCCCCACCCCACTGCCACGGTGTTTTCTAAAACTGCATGCATGAACTTGTGTGTATTGATTAAAAAACCACCCGGGGGCGGGGAGCAATCTTGACGAGATTATTGAAATGACTGTATCAAGATTCTGGTGGGGTTTTGTGTGTGTGTGTGTTTTACAAACACAAAGAAGCTCATGTGTAAAACATCATAATTTTTGTATGTACTTAGTGCAGTGCTTCATTCATCTGTTCTTTCATATTGATAGTACAGAAGGGGGGCAAATATGATGACTTTACATGATTGGATTCTGGAATTCATTTAGAAGGCAGAGTTAAACTAGAGAATTCAGGAGATGAGGGACCTAAAGCAAAGCAAACCCACGGAACAATATAGGAATGGAATAGAGCAGATCTTCTCATCCTTAGTTGAAGACTGGTTGTGGCAAAGTGGCATCCCAACATTTGATCTCACTTTCTCCTTGTGATGGAATCAGTCACTATAATATCTTGCTGTGTTATTCCATGAAGACAAGGAGTCAACCAAGAATATAATCCTGTGTTTTGAATAGGGATGCCTGACCAAATACAAGGGATGTGGCTGGCGCTGTGGTCTAAACCACTGAGCCTCTTGGGCTTGCTGATCAGAAGGTCGGCAGTTTGAATCCGACATTGCTCTGTCCCAGCTCCTGCCAACCTAGCAGTTCAAAAGCACTCCAGTGCAAGTAGATAAACAGGTACTGCTGCAGAGGGAAGGTAAATGGCATTTCTGTGTGTTCTGGCTTCTGTCACAGTGTCCTGTTGCACCAGAAGAGGTTTAGTCATGCTGGCCACATAACCCAGAAAGTTGTCTGTGGACAAACACCAGCTCTGTCGGCCTGAGGCAAGATGAGCACTCCATCCCATAGTCAAGTTTGACTGGACTTACCTTTACCTTACCTGACCAAATTTCTTTGAATTTGATGCAGACTCACCCATGCCACACCTCTATGACTAATGGACAGATCAGAACATAATTAATCCTAGGATTTTCTCTCTTCTCCAAATTTTATGTGAAATTACTCAGATCAAAAAACACATCAGCGTGCATTAAGTAGGTATTTTAGATTCCTGCTGTGTGGAAAATTCTTCCCTAAAAAATAAGACATGCACCAGTGATTATGTGCTTTTGACATATGCTAAAATCTTTTTTTTTTTACCCAGGCTTTTCCAGATTAGGGTGTGAGTCAAGTGTACTGCTGGTTAAGGGAATGTGAAATTATTGTATTCTGCTGTTTTATGAAGCACTGTTCTTATCTTTTATACAGTGCTTTGTAAATTTTGTTAATTGTTAAGCCATTCATACATTTTTCAGAATAATAAAGCTAGAGATAAAATGTATATTTTATTACATATTGTCAGAGCTGCCCAAGGTCCCAGCTCACAAAGGACCAACGCTGCTTCGTTGTTAAGTACAAAAGTCTTTATTGAAGTTCAGTTTCACTTCCAGAGCCGCAGCGCGCAGCTCTACGTCTCAACTGTCAGACCGCTGATGATCCCTCTGAATCTCCTCCCCCCGTACACCAGTTTAAGACCCTCGCCTTGCTCCACCTTTTCCGCTGCTCTTTCCTCCTCTGGGTCCGCCTGCCCGCCGGGGTCTCGCCCTTTCTAGCCTCTTCTGACGCTGATTCCCCTGAGCCTTCTCCCTCCCTCCGGCGGGCTTTAGGAGCTGGTTCCCCATCCGGGTCTCCTGCTGTTCCCCGCGCCTGCACATTTGAACTTGGCGCGCGCGCCCAGCCAGCAGCTTTCCTCCTGACCGTTTCACTGCTGCTGTCACTGCTTCCCCCTTCGGGGGGGCTAGCTGCAACTGACCTCCCCTCCATTCCCCCACTCTCCGATGGAGGCGTGGTCAGCCCTGACTCACCTCCTCTCCCCGCTGGAGGGGACGCTGGCCCTGACACATGTGACTCTTCCCCCCCACTACGCTCTGGTGGGGAAACTGGTCCCGATCCCCCACTGCTGCTTTGGGGTTCCCCTCTGGCTCCTTGTTTCTGGTGCGTCCCCCCTGGGACCCCCCTTGCTCTGACCATCGGCGCCCCCTTCTGGGAATCTTCTGATTCGCTGGAGAAGCTCATGGAATCTCTCGGGCCACTGTCATACTCCCCTACGCTTCCCTCGGATTCTTCCCCTTCGCTCTCCAATTCCTCTCTCCCCAATGCTCCTGCTCCTGATTCCCTGACACATATTTTGTGATAAAAGGCATGGTTAAATATTACTTAAAATGCATTTTTTCATGCATATCTTTTTTTCAAAAAAAACCAATCACAGATAAATGCAGAAACAGGATGCAGTGAATAGACCTAAATGTGCTTTAAATGTATAGTGTGCACACAGCCCAAGACTTCAGAGTTAAGCATACTTGACTCTCACTTTGGAGAGCGGAGCCCCAGTTCAGTGACAATCTGTGTGTATAAACAGATTTGCTACGCAGCACACTTAAGAGTTTGGTGTGTGGAATGTGGGTGGATGATGCCCAGGATCAAGTATATAAGGGGAAATATGGTGTTGGAGCCCAGAGATCCATGAGCAGAACAGTGAGCTGAATGTGTGGTGCTAGACCCACAGAGGCTCCTTCCCATTGATAGAAGGAGTTCACTGTAGCGCCGCCCCCTTTCTTTTCTCCACTAACAGTTTGGTAGGGGAAAGGAGGCAAGTGCTGGATTTGGGCAAAGGGCTACCAAGTGTTATTCTCGGGCCCCCGAATACATTTTCTACAGAACACTTGCAGAACATATACTCAATGTATTTTATGGGGGAGGTGGAAGAAATTGCTGGTATGTTAGCGTTTTAATAAAACACAACCTCCCAAGCTGTCAGCCAAGATAATGTGCAGTGTGATATAGTAGCAACTTGGGAAATATGTGAGGAGATGTTGTCAGTAAAAGAAAACCCCCAAATATCTCTTTTATAGCAGTCTCTCTTTTTTGTTGTTACAACATCAAGAGCCACAGTATTTAACAACGTCCTTGTAAATAACCAACTATGCAAAAAGTGTACCGTGGAAGTAATGAGAGCAAACATCAATAGCACTGAAACTGGGAAGGTGTCCATTTATAGATATCGACACATTCTAATTTGCTGCCCTTCAGATTTGTATAACTAAATGCTGGTATTATTATTATTATTTGATTTGATTTAAATGCCACCCTTTATCAAAAGATACTAGCAGTGTACAGCATTAAAAACACATTACAGAACATCAATGATAAAAACATAATAAAAACAAAGTAAAAAGCATACTGACAGACAGCCTACTATTAAAATAAGAATCACAATAACAGTACTCTCCCCATACACTTTTGCAGGCTATAGATTATTTAATAGCCATAGGCCTGGATAAAGAGGGATGTTTTTGCCTGGTGCAAAACATGTAATAATGGCGCCAAGTGAGCTTCTCTGGGGATAGCATCCACACTTGGGGAGCCACCACAGAAAAGGCCACTAGCATCCTTTAAATGCTGCCAAGACCATCACACCACACTGACTTAAATGGAACAGAAGGCCTAAAGCTGTATACACTGTACATTTAAAATACATTTAGATCACATGACTTCCCCCAATGAATCCTGGGAACTGTAGCTTGTTAAGGTTGGCTGATAACTGTAACTCTGTGAAGGGTACACCAGTGTGGGGGAAGCAGTATGCTTAAAAAATGTATACAGCCCAAGTCAGTGCACTGAAGCAGGACAGTGCTTCTGACTTTTATGCCTAGCCGGCTGCAAGGGCACATGTGTGGCCAATGCTCTCCCAGCCAGCGAGACACACCTCCCAACAAGAACTGCAATGTAGTAAACAGGTTAGCTGGCAGCTGAGAATCCTCCACATCAGGTGAAGGCTGGGAGCATGTCTCTGGCATGTGCAATTTGCATGGGTGAGTTTACATTTTGTTTTGAATTTTTATTTGCATCTGTGTGCTTATTCTTGCTGAGCTGCCTTGGAGGCCCCCCCCCCTTTTTTGGCCGAAATGTGGCATATAAATAAATACTAACTGTATACAAAACAATTTCACCTGCCAGACGGGTAAACTGACTAACCTGTAGTTGGCCCAGCCACTTACCAAGATGTAGAAAGAGACAGAGCATCTTCCTTATTAAGGAGGTAAGAACATACTCCTCCCCTTCCCCCGACTGATACACAGCCCTGAAAGGGTACCAGTCCTTGTCAGTCACTTCCACCAAACATATTCCCATCCTTGTTGCTTATTTATAGCCCTGCTGGTGTTGCAGATCCCCGTTTACCTCACAAATTTGAACCCTGGAACCCTGCAGAAGCAAAAGCGGTTCAAGGGAGGAGGAGAGCTTATTGTGAGAGAAGTGTGGCTTGTTGTATCTTTAGTTGTTGTTTTTTAAAGAAAACTTGCAAAAGGTGAAAAATAGTCATTAATAGCGATGGTATATAAATAGAAAGTAATCTTCCCTCCAATCTTTCATGCTCATAATTCTACAGTATAGACCAGGAGAAAAATTACCTGCACATATCCCTTCCAGCAAGTTGCACCACAGATATAGCTTCATGAATCAATATAATTTAATATAATACAGTGCATAATGATTCGTGTGGGTGGATTTTAAAAGAACCTTCTTAGCCTCCTGAATGCAACGTGATGCACATAGCTACATAGAAAATCAGTTTGTTGGTGTTACCAATGCATCACGTCCTCTAAAGAATTATAATCTTTGGTTTTTGTTGTGAGGGCAACTTCAGCTATGAATTTTAAAGCTGCTCTTGCAGTATGTTTGTTTTTTCCATGAAAGGGGGAGTTCTACATATACAAAAACACCCAGGGAAGCTTGCCATTATGGATAACACATATATCATACCATAGAGCTACAGCAGTCACAGCGGCAAGCATGTTAACTGCACAAAAGAAACCTAGCTTATTATTTGGGTATCTGAAAGCCTGCCACACAAGAGCAGCTGTCCTCAACCTGGTGCCCTCCAGATGTTTCAGACTACAATTTGCATCAGCCCCAGCCAGCAAAATGTTCGCCCACAAACAGAGCAAAATGGAGCTGGTTTTGCAAACATGGAGACATGTTGGCCCATATATCCCTAATCAGCAGTAACATTTATATCTTTTATTGCTGTTTTTCAAGTGAGGGAAATGTTCAGATTTTTGTGCCTTTCCTTGAATCTGCTCTGAGGAACTGGTGAAAACAATCAATACAGAATAACTCCAGGACATGTCCAGGCTCATAAAAATAACTCGTAGCTTTTAGCAATGTGCAGGCATGAATTCATACAGCACGATCCCCTGGTACAAATTAGTCCTGTATAAAATAGTAAAACTTTTGAGCTTTTATGTAAAAATCCATAGCCATTGAATCATCCTGGTCTTGTTATTGCTGCCTGTGAACCCTTACAATCATAAGCTTTCCTACATTGACTAGTAGAGTCCCTCCAGGATTTTAGACAGGGGTCTTTCCCAGCCATGCCTAGAGATGCTGGGGATCGAATCTGGGACATTCTGCATGTGTTCTACCACTGAGCTGCTATCCGGAAGCCCCATTAGTGATTAGGTCAATGGTACCATTCTTGCAAGGGATGCGGGTGGCGCTGTGGGTTAAACGACAGAGCCTAGCACTTGCCGATCAGAACGTCAGCGGTTCAAATCCCTGCGACGGGGTGAGCTCCTGTTGCTCGGTCCCTGCTCCTGCCAACCTAGCAGTTCGAAAGCACATCAAAGTGCAAGTAGATAAATAGGTACTGCTCTGGCGGGAAGGTAAACAGCGTTTCCATGCGCTACTCTGGTTCGCCAGAAGCAGCTTAGTCATGCTGGCCACATGACCTGGAAGCTGTATGCCGGCTCCCTCGGCCAATAAAGCGAGATGAGCGCTGCAACCCCAGAGTCGGCCACGACTGGAACTAATGGTCAGGGGTCTCTTTACCTTTACCATTCTTGCACGAATCCTTTATTGCCCATTGTGACTCAGTGACAACTGGCTTCCAAAGGGTTACTTAAAATTTCACAGGAACGTATTCATACAGTGCAAACATATCCGATGCATTTCATTAGTTAATGAGAGTTGACTATATGCAGTGTGCAAATAAGTTAATTATAGTATCATGTCTTGAGACATGTGATTTTATTCTCTGGTATAAATACAGATTAGCTGAACATCTATTTTAAGCAAAACAGGGACATGAGAAAATGTGCTTTTGTCACTTTGATCCCTTATAAACTATAGAATGCAACACTAATTTGATTGGTTATAAGTGGGTGCCCCTAGGGCTGCAGGGGGTGGGAAGATGAATAAATTGCTTCTTTTCTACTGCTGTAAAAAACCAAAACCATCTACTTTATCAGTTATTGGGAAGGCAATACATAGTGGAAACTCTGTTTTTTATCTGTTTTGTAGGGAGAGTTGCCACCACCCATTGCACTTTCAAATCTCTCATACAAACAATTCACATTGAACTACAGGTTGAGAGCAAATGGGGTGAGATTGGTTTCAGTGTCCCAATTCTTTAGCCGATATGGACAAGTTACTGTACCACTTCATTATGTGTTTCCATAAGCTTCCCAAATACCCTGAACGACTTTTAAGCATTCAGTAAGTCCCGTTCAAATTGAGACTTGGTAATTTAGGAAGAGTACTGATAAATGAGAGGCATTTGCCTTGATCAGCCATGGTATCTTCTTGCATTTAAAAAGTAAGAACAAGAATAAAAGGCGCCACAAATAGAAAACGGTGGCGATAACCATGATTATATGTGTGCTTTCTGGAATTGCTCATCTAACGCTTCAGTCCTAAAGCCATTAAAAGGAATTAAGCTTCATCATGTGGATTCGAGAGCTGATGGCTTTGCGTGAATGGTCATGCCTCATCTTGTCGTAGTTAGTACAACAGATAGTAAAGCTTCTTTGGGGGGATACTTCATATATCTACATTGATTTTAATTCCATTCAGAGTCCCATGTTTTCTCCAGAAAAAAAACAAATATTTGCAGGCAGGGAGAAAATGTTGAGTCATTAAATTAAGCACCATCCAATGAAGTAATAGATGGCAATTGTGAAGAAATAGGGTGTGTCTTTTTCTTTGCAATTATTGTGGTCCTCTTGGAATGCAGAATTAAGAGCAAACCAATGTCTTTTGGTATACCACACCAGCTACATAACCGAGGACTAGGACCTAAGGAGAACATGTTAATCACTACATCCCTTCAGTTACACCTCAACTGTACAGTTCTCTCACAAATGTGAGAATAAAGGCTTACCTTGAATGCCATCTTTGATAACTCCTGACTAGAGACACTCAACTAATCCCTCTCTTTACTATCAGATTCAAAATGAACAAGGCTACACTAAAGGAGTGTTCTCTTCTTTTCATGCCTATTAAACAATAGTTGCAACTAAGAACTGATTTGACAACATTTTCAAAATTTGAGGCTCTTCCCCCCCCCAACAGCAGTAACTGCAGCTTCCAATAAAATGATCCATGTAAAACAGACAGAATTGATGAAATTGACATTTTAAATACTTTGTAAACATAAACCAAATAGCAAAAAGAAAACAAAATCACAGGGTTATCTTCCAAGAGCTGGGTGGGAGAGGAATAGCTAATGTATTAAGATTCAGCAAAAGATATTGAACTTTCAGGGTTACTCTACAGAGTCTTTTCACTTTAACCATTTCCTGTCCACAACCTCAACTGTCCAGGGACAGGCCAACCCTGAATAATAAAGAGTCAAATTGCATGAATCATGGAGCATAATTACAATAATATGCATAGGGCCCTTTAGCAGGGAGAAGGGTTCAGTAGCCAGATTCACTATGTTCAGGGACTTTTCTCTGTGGGGTAGCATTCAAACCATTGATCTACCACCCACAGAATGGAGTGGTGATAAAAAGTGTAATCACTTCAGTCTGCTGATTATATGCATACACTCCCTCCTATTCATCAGATGGGATGTATTAGTCTATTCCCAATCCATGCCAGTTCTGTATATGTTCACTCATCATTTCCATCCAACTTCATATTTAGGAACTTATTTAAATGTACATTTTATCTCAATGTATGCTTTTCTAAATGTATTTTATCTTAAAATATGTACTTTATTGCACTTTCATACTTGTGTGGTGAGAATTGTATCACAAAATTCACCTCTGTCCCTATAAATCAGTGGTTGATGGAGTGATAACAATACACGAAGCTCCATGCTTTCACATCACAAAGAGAACAACATCATTAAGTCAGCATAGCTTGAGATGTTTTGCATATACTACTGGGTTTCTATAGAGAAGTAGGCAAAGAGTTCTACACAGGTTATCTTGAAAATGTTTCAAAAAGGAGGCAGGAAGTAGATTTGCAACATTCATAAGGTTCAATTTGTTGTTTAGTCATGTCCGACTCTTCGTGACCCCATGGACCAGAGCACGCTAGGCACTCCTGTGTTCCACTGCCTCCCGCAGTTTGGTCAAACTCATGATGGTAGCTTTGAGAACACTGTCCAACCATCTCGTCCTCTGTCGTCCCCTTCTCCTTGTGCCCTCCATCTTTCCCAACATCAGGGTCTTTTCCAGGTAGTCTTCTCTTCTCATGAGGTGGCCAAAGTACTGGAGCCTCAGCTTCACGATCTGTCCTTCCAGTGAGCACTCAGGGCTGATTTCCTTAAGAGTGGATAGGTTTGATCTTCTTGCAGTCCATGGGACTCTCAAGAGTCTCCTCCAGCACCATAATTCAAAAGCATCAATTCTTCGGCGATCAGCCTTTTTTATGGTCCAGCTCTCACTTCCATACATCACTACTGGGAAAACCATTTAACTATATGGACCTTTGTTGGCAACGTGATGTCTCTGCTTTTTAAGATGCTGTCTATAAGGTTCAATATATAGTCCCAAATCCATTTCTGTTCTTGTAGCTTTGGAATTGTTATTAGCTGCCTTGCTCAGTAGCCTTGAGTGATTAATGATGGAGGAGTATATGCTTGAGTTTAGTTTAATTTGTGTTGGGATAGCATAATATACACCAAGTGACCTTCCGTCATGCAAATAAGCATATTGATTGATGCTGAAGAATATTAGGATTTGTTTTTAATTAAAAAAGGGGGCTTTCAAGATCAGAGCATACAAGCTAAAACTTGAGCAAGTATTACATTTTTTTTAGTATGCCTGAATAAAGTAACACCTTCAAAGCAATTTTCAAATATATTAAATGTTAGAGGCTACTTCTGTTGCCTTTCCTAGAATTTAATCAGCAGCTATGGCCTTCAGAAGACAATAGGACAAAATGCAAGGGTATTGCATGAGTGTCATTCAGGTTAGCAAGCAAGGCTAACAAATTGTTATATATTTGTCAAAAGTCATCACTCACTAGGGTATGAAGCAATGAACATAAAGATGGTAATTTCATAGATTCTGAAAGATGTCTTATCCTAGCCATCATCCTTCTTGTTTCATTACATAGAAGTCCAGCAAACCCAGGGAATACTATGCTCAAGGAAGGCCATAAGGCAATGTAAAAAAAAAATGGATTAATGATATAAAACCATTGTTGTTGTTTATTCGTTTAGTCGTGTCCGACTCTTCGTGACCCCATGGACCAGAGCATGCCAGGCACTCCTGTCTTCCACTGCCTCCTGCAGTTTGGTCAAACTCGTGTTAGTAGCTTCAAGAACACTGTCCAACCATCTCGTCCTCTGTCGTCCCCTTATAAAACCATGGATTAACATAAATTTTATTTATCCCTTCATAATAAGGCATTGCAAGGGAAATATGTTTCTGCAATAGGATATGATCTTGTTCGATATTCGAATGTCTTTTTGACCCAAAATATGTCATATAAAACCGGTTTGTGAAATATACTTCCCTGTAAATTTCAGCAGATATATCAGTGGCAATAGAGAAACGTTTGCCAGTCTCAGGGTAGGTCTCTTCTAAAAATGCCCACATTGTAGACATAAATGTTGCAAATAAAACCAACTGAAGTAAATGGAAATTGTACTTGCAGCTGTACCCCAGACAAATATATATATATATATATATATATATATATATATATATATATATATGAATATTTTGAATGGCTGCTTACTTGATATTTCCCTTAGCATATAACATCTTTATTGAATTTCATTGTGATAAAATTTATTGTAAATGCCAGTTATAAGTTGCTGGGTGTACTTATTGCTGGGTGTACTCCACTAAGCCTATTGATGGTGGGTTTCCTTATTATGTCTCCACTGGGACAGGTATGAAATTTTTGTGTCCTGTTTTGGTGCCCTGGCTATGTTTTTAATAAGTGAATTGTCATGCTTGCTGGAAATCCTTTCTTATTTGCTTTGCTAATGGCCACCACATTTTTGTGGTGGCCACAGTGGTTCTCCCCCCCAGTGGCGTAGCGTGGGGGGTGCAGGGGGGGCGGGCCGCACCGGGCGCAACATCTGGGGTTAGGGCAAATCTATGGGTTAGGGGGCGCAAATCCACGGGTTAGGGGGCGCAAATCCACGGGTTAGGGGGCGCAAATTACTTGCCTTGCCCCGGGTGCTGACAACCCACGCTACGCCACTGCTCCCCCCCCCCCAAGATGCCTTGGAAAAATGCTGTGCCATCATCATTTAGGGGATAAGAACATGGCAAAAATAAGAAGAACCTTTACCTACTGCTAAAAGTTAGGGGCAAATGTTGCTACCCATATTGGCAAACATCAGAAGCACATCACCTCTGTTCAGCGGCATAAATGCCCCCAACCAAGGGATTGAAATGAATAATGTGTGCATCTAAGTGTATGTGATTTAGGTACCCAGGAGGATGGTGTCAAAATCAAGCTTCATGGTTAGAGCGCATGTCCTGCATGCTGACATTCTGCAGCTCAGTGCTCAGAATCTCCAGTTTTAAAAGATCTCAGCAAGCTGAACTGAGGGCCGTGCATGGGATCTCATTAGCAGCACCTTGGGAAATCAGTGCCAATTAGACTAGATAGTACTGAGCTTGTTGGATCAATGGTCTGGCTGTGTATAAGGCAGTTTCACCTAGACACATCTTGACTTGTGTATATATATTGCAGGGTGGTACAGATAACACATTCGTTCATTCGGTATGGAACTGGGTATTAACTGGGTTCACTGGGAACCCAAGGAAGTAAAAGCTAGCATGCTGAAAGATGGCAAATCTAGCAGTATGTACATGTTGCATACTGCCTTTTTATGCTCTTAAGAGTATTGTTTTATACTATTACATTAAACGTACCGGGGATTAATAATCTTTTGCAGCATGTATTATGGATAATATACTTCTAGTACAAGGTTTTAATTATGCTGTTTTAGAAAAATACTGTGCACCCAAATTGGATTTAGTTTGCTAATCCTATTAATAAATATTTGAGCAGCTTTGGCTTTGTTGGCCACCTCCTTGATTACCTTGCTACTGCTTCTTCTGCCTTTGTGCTTTCTACTGATATTGAAATTCCTTATTCTCATTTATAAGGCTCACATGAATGTGATACATTTTTCTTCTTCTGGTGACTGCAGTTGCATTCTCTGTTCAGGATGAGCATGTGAGCCTGTTAACACTGATAAGCTATCACAGATTGCTTATCAAGGCGACCAAAAGCAAGCTGGAAAATGATAATCTATCAGATGTTTGTTATTACTTCAGTTGACTGTATGACAGAATAGTGGTGAATTCAAATGACCAGCTGGAGTGATAGTTAACACTTGGTATGCTTATTATGTTCCAGCAAGATTACCTGAGTGGATTACAAATCTAAGAACTGCCTTACAAGATCAGACAGTGGTCCATCTCTTCCAGAATTCATGCAGTCAGCCAAATGCCTCTGTGAAGTTCAAAAATGCATGTTACATGTTCCAGAATATTTTAATATTCATAGGATATTGTGGATGAATCAGTTTATTTCTGGTTCATATCATTTCTGCTCATAGATTTGCTGCAGGAGTGGGGAACTGGATACAGCCAGCAGGCTAGATTCCTAAATTCCCATTTGGGCAAAGTTTGACAGAGCTCTGCAAAACTCTATGTCCTTTGAGAGGTCTATTGGAGGCCTGTAGAAAGGAAAGGCAAGTGTAAGTGGCAAAGTTTAAAAAAACGTACAAGCAAGAATACACACCACTTAGTTACCACCTCATTGTTTTAATATAAGAAAGAACAAGACATGGACCCCTGCTCCTCCACAAAAGGCATTATTGTGGAAAGTGAAAACCTTTTACTTCCCTTTTACAAAAAAAAGCCTCTGGACCTATTCATCTGCAATTTGTCAGGCTTAATCCGGTTCTGGAGTGGCTTCTCCGCCTGTAAATGTCATCCACTTTGACCAAAGGGGAAATTTTTTATAGCCATTTACACTTCATTTTATGCAGAGTGGCTTGGAATTTAAATTATAGCTCAAAGTGAACCTGCACAGAGCAGCTCAGAAATAAATGCAAATTTTAAGTAACAGATATAAGATGAAACTTGAGGCCTCTAATGTCTTGTGTATGTTAAATAGCACCGGTCCCAATATCAGTCCCTGCAGGACTTCTTTATTTGTTTGCTGTCCTTCTATTGTGAGAACTAGCCATATTGCTTTTTCTCCCCCCAGCGGCTAACAAATCCATAAGAGACCTTTAATCCAATGACAGCAAAATTTTATTTAGAATCTTTGGTGAGGGACGGTGTTGAAAGCTCAACCATGGTATTCTCCTGGAGCTCTGTGGGTTAGAAATTGGAGGCACCATATTACAGTGGTTCTGCTTCAACCTGCAGGACTATTACCATTGATCAGTACTGGGGCAAGAGCTGCTTTCACCTTGGTGGTTGTACTGTGGGGTCCTGCAGAGTTCCATCTTGTCCCTCTGCTTTTTAGCATCTGTCTATATGAATCCACTGGGAGAGGTAATCTAAGGGTTTGAAGCAGGGTGCCACCCATTTTTAGAAGATACCCAGCTTTAGCTCTCCATACCATCTGAATTATCTGAGGCTGTGCAAGTGTTTGTCCATGCTTGGATGCAATAATGGGCTAGAAGATGGCCAGTAAACTCAGCTTGAATCCTGACAAGTTGGAAGCACTGTGGGTGGAAGGTCTAGGAAGTGGGAAGATGGCGTGTTCTAGGTGGAACCCAACATAAATTCAAAACCCTAATCTATATGAAATGATGCTATATAGTGAGATGCTAATATTTACCTACCCTCAGTGGTTATTTCCAAAATAAAACCCCAAAGCCTTCTGCTAGCTGTTTATCATTCCTAGCGGTAAATCTAGAGGTGCAGGAGCTTATCATGACAACCCCATAGTTATCCCCCACAAAGACCAAAGAAAAAGAACCAGATGGTGGAATTATGCCGGTCTTGTTAAAAGCAGCCGAAAGCTGCTCCCCTCCAGTATCTGCCACTTGAGGCAGCTTTTTCAGCCCGCCTAATGTCTGCCTAATGCAACAACAACAACGTCAGGTGAGCCCTGATCACACAACTGTCAGTCATTGGGCTGCCAATTTAACAGAATGAAGAAACGAAGCAAGCAAGACCTGCCAGGGGAAAAGCCTGGCTAAAGAGAGAGGGCCCTTTGGGAGAGGAACTGTTTGGGGAGCACTCCAGTTGATGACATACAGTAATAGTAACACTTTCTGAACGTGGAAATCTCTCTCTCCTTTTCCACTGCTATTACATTCCTGATCATTCATCTCTGTTTCTCTTTAGTATGCCTCTTGACCTTTTCCCCTCTATTAATAATGATCAGCATACCTAATATTGATAAATGATATAGCTTCACATATATTGGTTTATTTTCTTTTAACCTTCATATATCCTTTCCTTAACTGTGTTTTAAAGTCTACCATTTTTAAACTTTTATGGCAGAGAATGGTCTAATATTTCATCATGATATTGTGCTTTGGTGTATGTCTGTGTTGTGCGTTATAGACAGATAGAATGACACGGATATATTACCCAGCAATTAAGATATTGTTGTAATTATTTTAAAGCCATCTAACCAATCTGGAAATAATTTATTTATGCTCTCATTCATTCCTATTTATAGGTCACTTTCCTACTAAGAGACCGTCATTGTAACTTACATAATAAAAGCAAATAAGGCCAACAACCACATTATTAAAATATCAAATAAAAATATATAAACGTAAGAGTGTTAGGAAAATGGCAACAAATATAGCAGTATAATAAAGAGCCAGGACAACAAAAAGTCACGTGAGACCAAAGGTGTGGTGGCATAAAATGGTCCTTCAGCCCAAGACAAATGTCTGTGTTGTAGGGGTTGTATAAACTTCCAAAAAAAGGGATTACATAGCCTGGGCTCCACAACTGAAAAGGCCCTGTCCTAAGTCACCACCAACCACAACCCAGGTTGTTCACCTCGGCTGACAAAGTAGGTTCATACAGGAGAGTGTGGTTATTTTGATGGAAGGGATGCTAAGGAAATCGTTAACTTCTAAATGTGCCGATTCCTTGTGGAATAAGAATCTGAGCCCACTTACACAGCTAGAAGTGTTTGCAAGGTGGTTCTAAATTTTAATAGGTGTAATTCATAATATATATTTCAACTACATTTAATATGAAGAATTTAATTTCACTCTTCCATCTAGCTCTGAAGCTTTAAATTTCCTATGCAGTCACTACATCTTCATTAAGAGTAGAATTTAGATTCATACTGTTCCCTGGATCCCAACTTCACTACCATATGAACATTGACTTGGAATTTATTAACAGACAGAATCTTCATTACCCTTAAGTTAAGTTTTCTAGCTAGTATTAAAATGGAAACATATGCATCCTTTTTTCTTTTTTCTTTAGCCAAGCTTGACTAATCAGCAGTGCCTATCTAATTTTTTAGAATCGGAAGGGCAGATTGAACTGTTAATAAATTTGTTGGAAGGTAGGTAGGTGAGTGAAACTTAGCCATGCAAAAACCTCTTTGAAATATGTAACTATAATACATATATTTTCTAGGAATGTAAACTGAAGAATGGGATGCCCAAAGCAAAACCAAAAAGAACATCAGGAAGCTGGTTCATAATGCCATCTATTAACTTGAGATCATTTGGATTTTAAATTGTGAAAGATAATCCGAGATTTCTCACTTGACTCTATTACATGTTGGGCAACAGTGTGCATATCCACGAGTGTGCCTCTTCCCCTGCTGAATTTGAACCAAATAAGAACACAATCAATAAAAGTGAGTAAAATCCAGTTGTAAAAAGTGGGTTCAGAACTTTGAAAGAGTTGTTCAGTCATTTGAACCTATTAATATTTCTCTGTGAACATAGTTTTCAGCCTTTGCAGACTGTATATCAGGGTGAACAGAGGTGTACAGAGCAAAGAGACTTGTGAACACATTTATGGCATTAACTTTTAGGAACTATAGTTCGCTTAATCAGATGCAGATACATGTATTGGCAGATTGAGTGGGAGGATTGTAAAAAGTGACCTCACTAATATAATAAACCGAAAGAACATCTTCTGTGAGTGAAGAACTGGTATTTCCAGTATAAACGAAACCATCAGATTCCCTAAGATCAAAATACTGCTGTGATTTTGCTAGACTTCAACCTGTATAGCAAGGGGGCATTAAAAATTCTAATTGCTTTGGAAAGTGGAAGTTGTCAATCTATAACACTCAGTACCACTAGTCAGCCCTGGGCACATCAGTACCCTAATTACATAAAGTCTGGCTCTTCACCAATGTTTTAACACTTGATTTATTTCCTGTTTGAGTTTGTTCAATAGAGCCAGAGTTAATTGGTTTTCCAAATGAGTGCTAAAATATAAAGATCCAGCTTCATTAAGTGGAGGCTGTACTTAATATGCACCACTGAGTTGTAAGTCCATGTAAAGGTTACTGGGGTGAGATTTCCGGGCTTTCTCTAACAAACCACAGTCTTGCACTAGTCTGCTTTGCTTACAAATAACAGATAAAACGTTAACTTCTCATTGCTGGTGCGTTTTTCCTTCACCTCTTATTTCTCTCTCAAGATGAACTAAAAATATTTAGTTCAATTAATTTCTGGGTATGTACGCTGTTCATTCTCAATTACATGTGCACCTGGTTGTAACATTCTGCAAACTAAAATCTTCCCATTCTAGAGATGTGTTCTGGGTGTAGAAACTCCAATATATTCCCAGAACTGGCACACCACCCTTCAACATTCCTCAGAAAATAGGGACATTCTATTCTACGTCCATGGAATGTTCCTATAAGCTCTCCCATTTAGGGGAACATCTAGCCCTACTAAATATACATAGCCATTCTGTTTACACCCTTTCCAAACTATCTCAAAGAACTAAGTTACTTCTTTGTTTGAGAAGGAAACAGGCATTTACTATCTGTATAAAAATGCTCTTCAAGAATTGCAATTATTGGAGAGTGTTGCTTTATAGAGAGAGTGGGCTCTTTTACAGTACAGTAAAGGACATTAGTTTGCCTGGGGCCACTGTGTAATATACTTAGTTCAATGGTTAATCAGCCTTGTGCACTTGTCTAATGAATGACTCGTAATGCATGACTCTGCCAGGCTTTTCCTTTTGTGTAATTTAAACCACATTATGGGATGATGATAACCCAGGATATTTACTTCCAACCTTGAAATGACTGAGGGGTGCTGCATGCCATAAGAGAATTTTGACTCTGGCATGTCAAATATGCTTTATCAAGTTTTTGTCACAGTTATTAGTCTAGCAACCGTGAAGCATTCCTCTTGGACATGCACCCGTTGGTGTGGTACAATGAAAAGATTTATCAGCTGCGTTGGTTTAAGTATCAATAAAATACTCACTTTGGGCTTTATTATTGATTAACAAATGACTTACCCAAAGCCTGGCCATATTGTGAAGGTCACCTGAAATTACATTGGAAAAGCATATTTTAGAAACGTGTCAGCATGCTTCACCTTGCCAGAGACTTGTTAAAGTTCTTCTGTCACATCATGCCCCATTTTGGGCAAACCAAATGACAGAGTGCATACTTGGGCAGCAAACTAATTGTGGTAACATATCTCATTAAGAATGCTGGGTTCAGCACGCAGGGGCTTTTCTTCAACTGCAACTACCTTTAATGAGAAGCAGCACAGCACAAGCCACATTACTAGCCTGACAATTTGTTCTAGTGATTTATTATGCCTGGGCTGCTGTTGCTGACATGAAAAGACTGCAGAACATTTGTCTGATGTTAGTGCATGTTGACTTCCCAACTCCATCAAGGCAGCAATAAGAATAAACTGCACAACATGCTTGGTATTTACTCAGCGTGTTTTCTTTGAAAACAAACAAGAGCATCAGGTGAGGTGCTATTCTTTCTGAAACTATGCGAAAGTAACACAAAGAACATAGGGCAGAACCACCAATATGGAGACCAGTAGGGAGGAGGAGGGTGATAAAATAGGTATTGAGAGGATCTGCTTCTTTCTTTCTTTCTTTCTTTCTTTCTTTTTCTTTCTTTCTTTCTTTCTTTCTTTCTTTGGCTTAAATAAATGCGGAATAACACTTGATGCATTCTTTTAATTTTGAAAGGGGATGGAAAAGGGAGCCCTTTGTCTCACTGGTGTGACAGCATTCTTTCATCCCTTTGTAAATTCTTGTCAATTTTTTATAGTGCGGGAAATATCTCTGCTCTGATTTTACAACTTTATTCCCTTATCATGTTACCAAGTTAAATAAAATATGAGCACGCATGAATCTTAGTTTTTATTTATTTATTTCTACAAAGAAAAGGTGTTTTGCATTATATATATATATATATATATATATATATATATATATATATAATTTATTTATTTATTTATTATTTTATTTTATTTATACCCCGCCCTCCCCGGCCAAGACCAGGCTCAGGGCGGCTAACATCAGGTACAAAAACAATTGATTAAAATACAACTTAAAAACAAGATTAAAATATTACTTAAAATGCAGCCTCATTTCAGTGGAAGCCCAGATCAAAAACTGTTTGGGGGGAGAAAACGTCAAATCTTAAGGCCAACTATCCAGACTGGTCCTACGTGGGCCAGAAAAGCCAGGGAAGTCCCCAAATAGGGGTTCCATCACAGAAGGAAAAGGAAAGAGGGGGAGGGGATCAGGCTGGTTCCAAACCAAAGGCCAGGTGGAACAACTCTGTCTTACAGGCCCTGTGGAAAGAAATCAGATCCCGCAGGGCCCTGGTCTAATGAGACAGAGCGTTCCACCAGGCCGGAGCCAGTGTTGAAAAGGCCCTGGCCCTGGTTGAGGCTAATCTGACTTCCTTAGGACCCAGGACATCTAGAGTGTTGCTATTTGTGGACCTTAAGGTCCTCTGCGGGGCATACCAGGAGAGGTGGTCCCGTAGGTACGAGGGTCCTATTAAACAGCAAAAAATAAATAAAATTGTTCCCATCAGCCCAAGGAGCATGCCCAACATATAGAAAGACAACAACCAGTTTAGAACATCCAGGAGTCAAGGCATTCAAGTTCTGGGGCTTATCTTTTATTTAGATGGGTTTAGTTACCTAGAGTTCCTAATAACTTAAGTGTTTAGAACCAATCAACTGGCCAGAAATATAGATGCTTCTAATGCGTATAATATGTGGCCTGAAACATTAGAGGGGAAGGCCTTCCCTAAAAAGTAGTCCTGTTTTAAGTAGTGAGAAATTCCTTCAATTTGGACCAGAAGCCAAGTATTGAAGCAACTGCTAAATATCTAGAAGATAGTTAATGAAGAAATGTTCCATATAAAATCTACCTCCTTTTCTCCATCTACTCCCACTTCATGTGTTTAATCAAAGCAAGAAATGACACTGAGCCAGACTGAAATGTCAGATACCTTATTTTTTTTTCTAAAACAAAAGTTAACATCCCCCTTGACTCTGTGCATTTTTACTTTGAGAAACTTCTCTCAATAGTTAGTATACCTCCCGTGCTCTGGTATCCATGTATCCCCCCCCTCCTTTTTTGCGGTAGTTTTCCACTGGTACTGAAGGGAGGGTCCTTAAATTAGGTCATAATGAATTTCATCTTTGATATTCTTCCTGACTCTTTATATAGAGCTCCCATTGATATCCGTGGGTGTTCTGCATATTGAAGGAGACCAGACCATCTGAACTGAGATCAATCATGCAGATCTGAAAGAAAAAAGTTTCCTGTCAATGTGGAATAGAATGTAAAATGATGCAAGTTTCAGGAGGGTGCTTCCTTATACATTATAGATGGCCTCTTTCCTGGCGCTTAAAGCTTTCTTCCTGAAATTCACCTGCATCACTACACATACTTCTTTTAAGTTCATAACTTCACTTTTAGAGTTGACGTTCCCTATGTCTAACGGTATTTGTGCGACATCAACCCCCACTTTTTTTTGCCTCAGATTTGAAGACGGGAAATAAAAGTTATTAAAAAACTACACTAGACAAAAATTCTCTTTGAACAGGACACCTGCCGGGATGATAAGTTACCGAGTGCAGAATATTTAGCATTGATTCATAATGGCCCAGCATCCTGAAGCTGTCGTAAAAGGAAACATAACTAATTCCATATATGTATGTATGTGAATGGAAACTTTTATTCACTGAAGATAAAATGCTGGTCCTCAAACAACTGTTCCAAAGAATTGTTTCTATCCTTAAGGATCAATATGTGTCAATTAGTGGCAGAAAATGCCTGGAAAATATGACACAGTAATGGCAGGATTAAAACTTCTCAGTTATTCCAAAGAAGAGATCCTTAGGGGGCGAATGTTAGAGATTTCAAACTGGAGCTGTAAAGCTCTGTTAACACAACTAAATTCTTCCTCTTCCTCTTCTAAGGATGCTCAGCTATTTATAGGTATCCTTATTATTTATCAGGGTGTATCGTCACTTCCCTATTCCCACTTTGGCACTGTAGCACCAGGTGGAAAGGCTTGTGCTAGCAGAGACTTCATTCATCCCAGTATAGTGTATTGACAAGACAGGAGAGTATTTAGGCCAACATGCATACATATAGGGAGCTGTTAGATTGAATGCATAAGATCCCATGAAATCAACAAGGTTGAGTTTATGATGCACCTCCAGTTAAAAGATCCCAACTTTAGGGATGGGAAATGCTATCAAATGGTTAAGGTGCTTCCACATCACTGAGAAGGATTAATATTAGTGTGCATATTTAGTTATTATTGAAAGCATTTTTATCCCACTCTTCAGCTGAAAAAGACTCCCAGAGTAGCTTACAAAGGTTAATAATAGGCAAATCAGATGTTAAGAATTCAGCAGATTGTGATGCTGGATCTGAGCATCATGGCCCTTTCTCCAAGGGCCTCAGTGATGGCAGCTCATAGCAGGAGGGAGAGAGGGGTTAGAGGGGTTTCAGCTGCAGCTGTGTGATGGAGGATGCACACTAGTGGGATTTGACTTAACCCAAGACAACATATTGACTAGAAAGGGGTGGAAGAAGAACAATATCTGTGGGAAATTTGTGCTGGGTTAAAAAAAAAAAGTTAACAGGCCAGGGGTCACCAACCTTTTAGGGGCTAGTGGGCACATTGGAATACTGAGAAAGAGCTGTGGGCACAAGTCACAAAATGGCTGCCATAGAGGAAGCGTGGCATAACACAAAATGACTGCTACTACATAAAGAGCAGGAAAAGAGGCAGGACCACAAAATGGAGTGGGCATGCTCTCCATTAATGGGGGAAAGGCACCTGTCTTTGCTACTGCTGCACTCATTCACAGAGAGAAACTCTTTACACCTCCCTGTTCAGGATGGAAGAGAGGGTGTCTAATCCTGGCATCCAGTGAAATGTGGGCACGTTTAAGGTGCCATATTCAGTGTAGGAGAAGCTAAGCAAGTACAAACAGAACTTGGGCAGGAAGAGCCAAACTGTTGTGCATTGTGAATTTTTGAGGAGATGTTTACAGAGACTTTTTTGTGGGTGCCATTGGAAGCAGAGTGGGCACGCTGGTGCCTGAAAGTGCTGCAGTGGTGACCCTTTGCTGTTATACTACTAATAATTTATATAGCATAACTAATACATACAGCTTGTGTCCTGTGAGTATTGATGTTTCTGGCTTCTACTGGAAATGTTCCCCCAATATCCCATCCCACCAGTGGTTTTGCCATAGCTCAGTGGTAGAACACATACTTTGGATACTGAAGGTCTCAGGCTCATTGTCTGCATTTCCAGGGATACCTAGGAAAAAGACTCCTGGAGATTCACTGCTACTCAGTGTGAAAAATATTGAGCTAGATGGAACAATGGCGTGGCTTGTTATAAGAGTTCCCTGTGTTCATATAAGTTTACTTCCTTTGTTCTTGAGAACTGCCTTCGATTATAAGTTGAATGTCATGTCCTGAGTTTGTTGTGTCATTCTTTCACCAGCCAACCTTTTGACAAAACGTGCTATTCCACAATGAAAATTGAATCTGGATCCCTGCATTTGCCAGCTGTTGAGAGTGTCATTAGATTACTGAATCCCTGAAGGTAGTCATAGCTGTAAAGACTAGGCTTTTCCAACATGTCTGCTTGATCAGGCCAATGACAACTTTACTAAAGTTTGGAATAAAAATGAGTTGCAAGAGCTACAAAAGTATTGTGAAGCAAGTATTTACCACTTTCATGAATCCCTCAAGACGAGGTGTGCCGGAAGGTGTTGGTTGCTTTTGTAATGGTGGTTGTTGGCGTTGTTATTTTAAATCACAGCTGTATTAGAGCTTAGGAGGCTAATAAGAAGAGGTGTGACATATTTGTTTTAAATTAACCTTAATTGCATGGCAAGGCCCCGGACTTCCTAGCTCCCCCCGAAATAAATACACCAACACTAGTATATTGGGTTAATGGGATAAATAAGGCCACAACTTTATTGGTTAGAGATGTGAGTGGTTTGGCTTATGCAATTGGGTGAAGCAAGACTATATCCTGACTCCTGCCTGACTGCAGGAAGTCTCTTAAGGGTCAGCCACCGGAAGGGGGAGCTCTATGATATACATCAATTGAGCACCCCCAGGGTCACCGTTGGGGTCATGGCATGGTCCTAGCCTACGCCCAGGCTTCAGACAGGAACCACCCCAGATCCCTTTAACAGGATACCCTTAACGTGGAGGGGCATGCAGAGGCACAACCTCCTCTCCCATAATAAGGCTTACGTAATGCCTAACTTTACAAAGTTGTGATGATTGCTTCTAGGTAGGCGAAAACCAAATGGCTAATGCCAGTTTTGCCAAGTGGAAAAATTCCTACCTGACCCCAACAACCAGGCAACTGACATAAGTCATAGCAAGGCCATAGTTAAATCATGCAAGAAAGAGGGTGGGTGGGCTGGGAGATCCCACGAACTGAGGCAAAAGGACACTGCTTCCCCGGCTGCACCGCTATTTAAACAGGCATAGCTACACCCCCAGTCAACCCTGATTGGCTGTCCAGGGGCATGCCGCGGCCAGGGTTCCTGATGACATGGGAGGCGTTCCTCCGCCCACTCCAGGGTCACTGCGATGACCCAGATTCCCGCCCACAAAGCAGCCCCTCCTAAAAGGGGAAGCTGAAAACTTAAAGCTCCCTTCACTGCTTTGGAGTCCTTTTGAAGTCCTAGACTTCTTTGCATATGTCTGGAGTGAATTGTGTTCCCACAATTGAGTCTGGAGTTTTGAGAATGATTTCATTCAATAAGTGACTCAAAGTGACTCAAAGTCAGGAGAACAGAACTGCACTGTTGTGCAATAGGGCATCCCCCCCTTCTTCTCTGCCCCCATGCCTCCCCCAAATCTGCTCTGGAGGGTCATGAGAACTCCCAGAGCAGTGTGTAGGGCATACAAGATGAGAGATCATTTCATGTTACAAGCAGAAGTACATGCACTGATGGAACGATTGTTTTTTGCGTGACTCTGAATTCCACCCAATGTCATTGTCAAGGAAATGCCAGATTCTTTTGACATATCAAATACTAGATATTTGTGACACCTCAGTTATGTAGACTGAAAGCTGAGAGTCTTGGCTTACAGGAAAAGTTCAGTACCTCTTTTCCCAGGCCTTTGGCTAATTAAGCAATCTAATGCCTTTTAAATGTGTTTGTGGGAGGAGGTTACTGGGTTTTGTTATTATTATTATATGTATTTTGTGTTTTCATTTTGTATTTTTATGCTGTAAACTGCCCTGTGACCTTCAGGGGAAGGGCACTATATAAATTTAATAAAGAATAAGAATAAGAATATTTCACAAATAACCACAAGGACAATCTAATGAACAGCCTTTTTATTCTGCCGCTCTACTGGGTGCCAGACTTTCTGCTTTAAATATTTCACTATTCTATTTTCAGTGTTAGTACTTAAGCTCTACAATACATAAGTACAATTCAAGAGAATCTGTTTGGGCTGTCAAATTGTACTTGTTCGTTTAAAGCTTCACATTCCATATGACCTGGTATGGAGATACCTGTCCTCTTTCTTCGACAAAACACGGGTTGCTCGTTGCCCATGACTTTGAACATTCAAAATAGGCACATTTTGGGGATGGATTAAAATGATATACAATCTACTACAGTTTCTGGAAACAAGAACATTTGCATCCCCCCACCTTCCCCTTGAGATTACAGTGGTGGCTTCTCTTACCTCCCTCCCAGTTCTGGAAGTGACTTGCTTGAATTTGAGACTTAGTCCTATGTCTCTCTGGTCTTTTGGACAAAGAATCCCCCCCAGCCTTTTTCCCCACCAGGGCTGAAGGACCTGTGACTCTCCAGATATTGTTGCACTACAGTGCCCATCATCCCTGACCATTGATTCTGCTAACTGGGACGGATGGTAGCTGGGAGTTCAACATCTGGAGAGCCACAGATTCCCCATCTCTGCTTCATATCTGCAATGTGTCTGGACATAAAGAAGCAGGGCAAACCTCACTGAATTCCATTTCCATTCCACATACAAGATATGGTCAGATATACTCATGGCCAGTCTCATGCTCTGTCGGTGGAAGAATGTTTGATTTGGAGAGGAATAAAAATAACTTAGGTGTTTTTTGCCTCAAAGGATTGAAATTGCACTCCCCCCACTAGCAGTCTCATTCTACAGTAAAAAAGCAACTGAAAAAGGCTAATGTGAATTTGTTTCATTTTATTAGATGAGCAAATCCAGCTTAATTAGATCTTTGGCTGTCTATCTTTGAAATTAAGAGAACATTATATTTGCATAAAATATGCAATATGCATTTTGCAGAAACAAAATAGAGGAAATTTTGACACTTTACATAAATATCACGCAATTAAATGTCAGGTGCATGCAAACAGAGTAAACATACATGCATATATTTTGCCTAGGCTTATTTGAAGTATCTGAATAATCATACAGGCAGCCTCACGCTCAACAATAGTGTTGAAATGTAGCACTGACAGTTTCCTCCTATAAATGGCAACTCATTAGGAGATCCAGAGCTCAAGCAAATAACTCTAGATGGTGAGAATTAGGAAGGGCCATGGCTCAGTGGTAGAGAACATGACCTGCATGCAAAAGGTCCCGTGTTCAACTCTCCAGGTAGGGCTGTGAGAACCCCTGCTTGAAACCATAGAGAGCAAGTGTCATTCAGTGTGTACAGGAACAGTCACACTCATTATAATGTAACTTCCTATGCTCCTATTGTATTTATGTATGTATTTATATCCCAATTTCCATCATGCAATCCAAGGTGTAGGCAAACATATGGCTCTCAGGCAGCCATCTGTCCAGACACTGAGCCGACCCAAGCCTGCTTAGCTCCTGCAAAGCAGTAGCCTCATGTGCCTTCAGACCCAGTGTGGCCTGAGACCGTTTGTCCAGCATGTATTTATTTCCATTCAAGCAGTTTGCCCATGGACACGGCCCCAGAGATCAAACAAGAGCGCCAATGACATATTTGATGTTCAGGTAGACCCATTAAAATCATTGGCTCCCCACTTAGCCATGCTAACTACAGTGGGTCTACTCTGAATAAAACTTCGTTGAGAACTTTCAGCCCCAGGTTCTAAGACTGGGCTGAAATCATTCCTCCAGGTTTTTTTGGGGGGAGGGTCTCCCTATGAAAATAGGGGGCAATTTTCTTCTGCTTCCTTGGCAGGGGGAGAAGAATTTCTTTGACATTTTCAGTTGGTGATTGCCACTTACCTTAATGCATCTCGTGAGGAAATGCATGCATCAGGCAGCAGTGACAAGGGTCTAGTATTGTATCACACCAACTGGATTTCCGAGAATCCATTGGGAGCTATGTGATGTGCAACTATGCGGTATTGTTCCCAAGGCTTTCTGGGATGAGCAGGTGCCGTAAGCTGTGGAGAGAGCTTTCCACCACAATGAGTAGCTTCTTTTTTCAAGTTAGAAAATGGAAAACCTTTGGTCACATCACAAGGTGGATTAAGATAAGTGGCAACCTCATTCTGCCCTGCTGCCCTAGTAAATTTTGAATTACTAAATTAATGTTACATTTCAGTTACAATGGACTACCCATTCTCCTATGGTGCAAGTGTCTTTACAGGTGTGGAGCGCCAGTAATTGTAGGAATGCTACCACTGTAAAAATTCAAGAATTGGGCTGTTCCACTTCAATGCCATAAGGCCACTGTGAATATTCCTAGTACAGGAACAAAGTGGTGCAGCTGCAGCAATATATTAGCCATTGTAAATTGGAGTTTAATTGTCTCCTTCACCACAAAATATATTTTGCAGTAGCTGGACAGTAGACCTCTTAAAGATGTCACTATTACTCAGAAGCACCTAGACCTTTAGAAAGTCATAACTCATCAGCAATGCGCCAAGTGCTTCTGGGAATTTGCAAAGTATAAGAGGTTAAATTGATAGCAGCACACAATGCTCTGCATAGGACAGCACAGTTGTAAGGTTTTTTTTCTCCTGTTTGTTAACTGTATTTTTCCTTTCTACCAGAATACATCATCTGTGGGAATTATTCAGATGAGTAGCTTGGGGGAAGATTGCTGGATGCACAGGGACAACTATTTTGACCTATTGTATTATTTTATAACCAGTGTAATAACCTCAGAGCAGCGTAACTGCATATATAAAACTTCATGATGTGATATGCTGCTTGGTCTCAGGACTGTTAATTAGATGGTTGCTGAAACAGCCTGTATTCTCATCCAGCAAGTCAGTGTGGGTGCTTTCTACTACTGCACTGTACCAATTGTGGGGCAAATGGGACACCTAGTTTTGTATAGCCGAGACACCAATTTTAACATAAGCTTCACCCTGGGAAAACACTCATGAGCCTATTGGTTTTTTCCTCCCTTTACTTTAATTAGCAATGGGTGCTAGTTAAAGACTGTTGGAAGTTATTCTGGCACCTAAAGTAGAAAATTACATAAGCATCCTTCCCTGTAAGTAAAAATACAACAACAACAAAAATAACAATAGGCTACCATTTTATAGTACAAAAATTCACCTGTCTACTGGTAGGGCTGGCCCTGGCAGTTTGACCTGTGCCATAACAATGACTACATATAATGATGAGCTGTACATCTTCTGGCAGATCTTATAGGAAAGAAGCCACAGCGCGCTTTAAAACTATTGTCGCTAACGAAAGCTGACAGCTGGGAATGTTCCTGTTTGGTGTTTCTGATACACACCGTTTTTTTTGTTCCTTTGTTTTTAAATGTTGGGGATGTTTTGACATCTTTAGTGGAATAAAAAATTAATATACCACTTAAAATGTTCAGATTAAACAGCTGCCAAATTTTCATTTTTGTTAAGCTGCTTTCAGTTTTTGTTGTTGCTGTCGTTCCTTAAAAAAAACAAAACGCGAATCTTGGGGTGAATTAAAAATTCATGACCTCTGCACAAGGGTTGGTTCCTGAACTAAACATGCATTGCTCACATGAATACAGCGCATACAGTCAATAGGCCGACTTTTAAAAAGGTAAGACTCAAACTACCCTTGGAAGGCACATTTCAACTGATGTATTTGCATGCGAAATGACCATTAGCCGGGGCAAGAAAGTGGATCAGATTGTTCAAAAACCATGCAAGCTGCAGCAATGTTCATGTGAAGAGGGTCACAGTGTAGCCCTGCACCAGTTGCACCTGTCCCTAAAGTGTGGATGTGTGATGTGCAGATACAGAGCTGGGATTGGTTACACCTTCCTACTGATTATGGACTCTTGTGAACCTGTTGTTGCTGCTTTTTATGGGTAATAGTGCTTAGGAGTTTATTTCTCTCCGTCATACTTCTAACTGGACTTACAAATGTAGCATTCTTTAGGCTTACTCTGAGAGGTTGTGTGTGTCCCTTTTAGTCTCCTTTTGATAATACTAACTCTTCCTCTATTCATTCCCAAAGGCTTACAGCTTGAAATCTGAGTTAATTTATTAAGCCCCTGTGGGCCATATCCAATATGGAAAATCTCTGCTTGAACAATGCACTGAAAAATGAGAATGTTAAACTGTGGCTTTAGATGAGAAGTCTGCAGTCACTAAGTGCCTTGGTTTTCCCCAAATTAATGATTTGAGAATAACAAGAATGCCAAGGAGCAAATCAGTGCCAAGGACAAGTGTATGACAGGGGGAATTATTGCAAGTTTTGGAAAAGGAACTGTGTAAAAAAAAAAAAAAAATTAAGTTTAGTGCAAAAACCTTTATGATCAGATTTCTACCACAAATGGTCCTCTCTCTCTCTCTCTCTCTCTCTCTCTCTCTCTCTCTCTCTCTCTCTCTCTCTCTCTCTCCAGGTGAACTAGCATAACTCTAACCATTATATTTCCAGACTTTAAAAACAAAAACTTCTGTTAAAAGTCATGGTAAAAAAAGAAAAGCAACCATTACAGTAAAGGTGATTCAGTGTTTACTTTTGCTTTGGCTGGCTCCATCGTAAAGGATGGCAGCTATGGAATGTGATGAGGTTTTGAGGTGCTTTAAGACATAGATATATTTATGAATTGCTTCCCATAAAATCAAATAATTCCATATATAAACAATGGAGCAATATTCAACTAAATAGTTGTGCTGGCCCAAAAGGATTTACTCCTTTCTCTGCCCACTGTGCATGCCCCATACTATTCCGAAAACTGCTCCAGAAGGGTGCAGAACAAATTTAGGAGTTGCAGAGGGGAGAAAATGTTGCATTACACAAAGAGAGATCCTTGTGCTGATGGGGTGTTCCTCTTAGCACTACACTGAATACAGCCCAATTCAAAGCAATTATCTTGCAACCTTTTACCAAAAAAGAAAGTCATGAAACAGACTTTGCAACAGGTTATTTCTAGATTGAACTACTATCAGATTTTCACATACATTTTCAGCAGTGCTGAAAATACTCCATGCTGTTTTGACTATTATTGGCACGTGTGTGTGTGTGTGTCTTCCTGCTCATGCACATAGACTGCTTTTCTTCTTTTCTTCTTTCCTTACCGAGCCCTTAGCAAAGTTGTCACACAGCCAAATCTGGCTACGTGGCATCCTGATGCTACTGTTAGTTGGTGCCATCTGTGTAGTGACTCCAGATAGACAAGTAGCAACCAAAAGGTGTGCACATGTTGTGTGTGTGTGTGTGTGTGTGTGTGTGTGTGTGAAACGTTGTCAAAGGAGCAGCAAACATGGGGAGGAATCGGCAAAAAAAAAAAAAGGGAACATTAAATCAAACTGCTTTTTTGTTTTTTAGTTCTGGTTTGTTGGTCTAAGGCAGGGGTCTGCAACCTTTAAGACAAAAAGAGCCACTTGGACCCGTTTCCGAAGAAAAAAAAACTGGGAGCCGCAAAACCGGGAAGGTGACGTCGGGACAGTGCGTGACTAACGCACGCACCGCCCCCATGCGACATCACAACCAGTACAGTGCCCGTCACAGTGGGGAGTGTCGGGGCATACAATGCGCCTCCTCTCCTCGCTAGTATCTGCCCCAGAGCCGCGGCAAAGATGTAAAAGAGCCACATGCGGCTCCGGAGCCGCGGGTTGCAGACCCCTGGTCTAAGGGTAGGTGTGCTTCTTGCTTTGGGTGAAGGAGGTCGATTTCCAGGCAAGGCTGTGTCTCCAGGGGGAAAGTAGCCATTTTTTAAAGAAAGTTGTTAATTCTTATATTCTATGAAAATATTTATATTCCTTTGCAGTATCTTTTTTTAAAACCTCTAAATAGAAACTATGGAACGTTAAGTGAAGCCTTATCTATCTAGCTGCCTTGCTATGTCATAATGTATTGCATAACTGGAAATAAAAGCAAATTTAAAAACTGCTGCATTAAAAAAAAATCTGCCTTACAAGAAATCTGGATGTCCTGGTCTAACAAAGAAAATACCCTCTGCTTAAGGGTACTTTCAAGGAGAGCACGTATATTGTTTCTTTGCACCAGCATAATTTTGTTACAACACAAAGCAGAGTTCCTATCACCAGCATAATCCTCTGTGTGCCTACTCATGCCCTACTAAATCCCATGGAATTTTCTTTTGAGGAAACGACTTTAGGATTTTGTTGCATGTCTGAAAGATCTTTCTCCATCGCCCTTTTTAACCTGAAACAAATCCCAGAGTCTTATCATGTCCCTATTTAGAAATGTGTGCCTCCCTACCCCCCACCAGGTGCTAATTTTAATTGCTGCTGATTCCCAGGTGCTTTGGGACTGGTTCATGTACCTGTAGTTCTTTAAATGTTATGGCAATGATGCAGTATGGACTCCTAGGACAGGTATTTTTCTACAGCTTCTTACAGTGTGAAGGGCACCTTCATTCTATCTAGATCTGAGATATTTTAAATATCTTCACACCAATTCATTCATTCATTCATGAAATATACTCACGAGTCGCAAAGTGATTTCATGCTCTTTATTCAGCTCATAGTGGTGAGGAGGAATGAATGAAAGTCCCCTCAAGGTATCTGCTTTATATACATTATTGACACAATGGGCTGCACATGATTGGCTAATTCTGGAATTCTACTGTAAGCCAATCAGGTTGTGGATTCACTTCTATCTGGAGCATGATTGGGTGGTTCCTACCAACCAATCATACTGCTGCATTGTTCTAGGACCAATCAGACTGCTGCATTCTGAATCCTATTGTTCTAGGACCAATCAGACTGCTGCCTTTTGGATCCTATTGTTCTAGGACCAATCAGACTGCTGCAGTTTGGATCCTATTCAACTCAGTACATAACAATTCATACAGTAAAAAAACAAAACACAACAGTCCTGTTGCACCCCTAATCTGCCCTTATTGCTTTGTGCCCTGCACCTTGCCACTGCAACTAGCCATCCCTGCTTTGGTATAAAATTAAGCATGCTCCTCCTTTCCCAGTGATTTAATACAACAGTTGTATTTTCAATAATCAGCTTTCACCATTGATTTACCATATTACTCACCATACTCACTCAAAATGACATTTTAAAAATCATTGTTTATGAGAGCTTTATGTCGCAAAATTGTGTTGTTCTGTCTAAATAAATAAAAAGGGGGATTTCCCCCACAAATATAACAATTTTTGAACTTCTCAAATAAGTTCCCTAATTATTTGCTACATATTTCTTCCTGGAGAAATTGCATTTATTGCACTAAATAATTGGTCTAAACACAGCTACTTTTGCCCTGAAGCATGCATTTGCTTAAACCAGCTAACTGACAAATTTGAATACATTCCAATCACATGCAATTACCAATTAGAAGGAGAAATGTAATAGATGCCCTGACTGACTTATGCTGCAAGATATTTAAAAGAGGTGAAGAACATGAGATCTTCCAGATATTGTTACACTGCGACTCTCACGAGCTCTATACAGCACAGCCAAGAGTCAGCCCTTCCATGCACAATAAAATTGTGGATGAGCATGGGCTTATTATGGACTTATCTGGCAGTCATCAACACCACCACCAAACCGGAGAGCTCAGTACCTTCTTGATGGGTGAGAGGACTGGAATGAGGAACAGAGACCAAACATCTAGGCTTCCACCCCAGATGGTAGTCATCCCCTCCAATCTGAATCTAGACTTCCCTCTGCCCATGACCAATGAGATTGGGGCAGTATTTTCACAAGTCCCTGCTACCTGCCCTCCAAGACATATTTGAGGACCGTCATCCATCACTACATACAACTGAGAGATTAGACCACAGAAAGTCAATTTAAGGCCCAGTAGTATGCACATCTCACATGTCAGGAGAAAGACGGTAAGTCCACAACTACACTCCTCTCCATGCCTCTCACTCAAGGGAAACCACAACAAACCAAACTTCCCATGAACCAGGCTTTTTCCCCTGGGTGAGGGTCATGGGCCTTTTTCTGACTGTGCCTGGCCTACAATTCTATACCCTGACTGACCAAGGAGGGCAGGTTAACCCCTTTGGGATGTCATCTCTGCCTATAGCAGGGCCTGTTGTTATAGTAAAGTAGGCTCTAGACTAGACTCATTTAACCAGCAGTCCAACCCCAACACATTAAACAGTACACACTCTTTCCTGCAGGTAGATCTCTTACTGGACAAGAAAACTGACACGGGCAAGCAACACACACTCTCTTGGCTTGCTAGGAGATAGACCAGGCAGGGACTAGGATAGCCCCTTCCTATTTAGTCCTTCTGTAGTTTTTAAACTTTAGTGTTTAAACTCTGCTGGAAAGCATTTAAATTGGACAGTTTTTTCTCTATTTTGTTTTCTTCCTGAGGTAGTGTTGCATTATCCTCTTGCTCTTGTCTTCTGTTAGCCACCGTTAAGTATGCGAAGAAAGGTGGGGTAAAAAATGCTTTTGATAAAAACTCTTGGGCAACCCTATCTTGCTCATTTTTCAACCTCGGTGCAGACTATGTTGTGCATGTAAGCAACACATGAAGTCTGCTGAGTGCACACACACCACCTGTATCTCTGTCCAGGGCTATCCAGGTTATTTGAGTTCAAGAACATGCATAACATCACTGCTTAGAGGAAGAAGAGGGCATAGAGATATAAAAGGAGGACACTGCCCTTCCGTTCTCTGCAATAATTCATTGTGTTGCCCTCTTTAAACGTTATCGCTCACCATCTCTGCAGCAAAATGCTTCTCTGTTGCACATATAAAGGTCTGCTAGTGAGCATGATGCAATAATACTCTGCTCTCCTGGTAACTGCCTATGTGTTTAGCCATTCTTTTCCGTGTCAACATATTGTCAACGTTAAACATATTAATTGTTTAAACATTTATGGTCTGAGGATGCGAGAGGATAGATTGTGTGCCCAATAGCACTGACATATCTATCTCTCTGGGTTGTTGTTGTTTCTCTCTCTCTGTCTGTCTTTCTCTCTCTCACACACACACACACTACATGCACTTGCACACCTTTAAAGGTGAGTAGGCAGTTAAAGAAAACCAGGCCCAGGTCGGGTCTCTTGCAAAAGCCATAGTGGGTACACTCCAAAGTGATTATGCTGAAAGAGATCACAAGCACATCAATAAAAATAAAATCAGCCCTGCATGCTGTGTTGTACTTCAGCACCTATTGTGAAGTCCTGTTTTTCCTTTTTTTGATAAAAAAGGGAAAGAAAATACTGTTAGTTTTCAAAAGGTTTTCAGACTGTCACATTTGACACTATTTATTTAATACCGCTGTTGAAAAGGAGAACTACAAAGGATGTCTCACCAAAGATTTGAATTATGATGAACATCCCTTTCCAGTGCCTATCCGTTGTAGACAGCATTGTCATCAACAGCCTCAAAATTATCTGCAGCCATGCAGCATGGATATCTTAAAGGAATAAAAGCCCAGCAATTACACAAGAGCAAGATAGGAACACGTTAGAAGTATCCACTCTTGTGCTACATAAACGCTAGGATGCGAGAAATCTGCTTCATACAAGACGACCAACTCATTATTTTTTCTATACAGTTTGTCTTGCTTTCAAGGTACACATGTTTCCATGATAACAGAGACAGGCAAAGTGGAGGCAAAAGCTTTTAAAATTCTGTTCAAGAAGTACACAATGCACTCCTCTGGCACTGTGTATGCTTGCTAGAAACAGCTGATGGCCTAAATGCTGGTGAGAGTATAAGAAACATTAAAAGAGCCCTCGTAGAATTGAGGATCATCTAGTCCAACCGCCTGCAGTGCAGGAGTCAGTGCAGGATTAAATAATCAGCCTGTTTAGGCCATCACTACCCTAACTGCACACCTATGGAAATGGTTTGGTTGCTGATTGATTTTGTAGATGTGTAGGCCCTGCCTTTATCTCTCCAAACAGGATCAGCAAGAAAGGGTGTGCGCTCTGGTCCACCATGGTCAAACTCAATCCCTCCCTCCCAGTTGCACACTGATAGGCTGGGGGTGGGACAGAGCAGCAATGGGAGCAAAAGCTTGGAAGTTGGGGAAACTTAAAACTGCTTAGCATCTGCTGAACCATGCCCTAGGATGCAGTCTCCCAGAAGAAGAGAAATAAATAATTGGCAAGCCTTTTCAGTTGAAAGAGCAGGATGCAAATGCTTTAAATGACGAAAATGGATGTAGATTTTGCAGCTAAGCTTAAAAATAGCAACGGGAAAGAGTCTGAAGGAAACCATCTCGCCTTCCAGAGGCATCAGAATAGATGTAATTATTATTTTTATCTTGAATTGCTATGGGTCTTTAATTAAAATACTTAAATTATAGGTAATAACCATTACCTATATTGATTTTATTTCATTAATCAAATTGCTACCTTTTTGTAGCCGTTTGATTGGCACTCCATTTCAGTCCCAGCCACAAGTCTTTCCCACCCCCTCCATGTGTAACTTTTAATTATACATGACCTTTTGGCAATAGCTCCTGTAAAAGAATGAAAAATCTTTGTCTCTAGACTCATTACTCATGCATATCTTTTAAAGCCAAGACAAAAGTTCTGTACTAGGCCTAATGCTTGGCCATAGCTTAATATAGAACAATCTATCACACCCAAAATATCTTTTCTAATTATCACATGTCTATGTCTGTTCCAATATATATGTTGTGCATATTCCTTTTTCTTCCGAAGTACAGATAGGACAGTAGACATTTTTAAAGTGCATTTAATTGGACTGCAAAGAATGTGGTCGGCCTTGTTAGCTCTCTGCTTTTGCACCCAGTTATGTAGCTTACTAGGGACATGGGTGGCACTGTGGGTTAAACCACAGAGCCTAGGACTTGGCGATCAGAAGGTCGGTGGTTCGAATCCCCGCAAAGGGGTGAGCTCTCATTGCTCGGTCCCTGCTCCTGCCAACCTAGCAGTTCGAAAGCACGTCAAAGTGCAAGTAGATAAATAGGTACCACTCCGGCGGGAAGGTAAACGGCATTTCCATGCGCTGCTCTGGTTTGCCAGAAGCGGCTTAGTCATGCTGGCCACATGACCTGGAAGCTGTACGCCAGCTCCCTCAGCCAATAAAGCAAGATGAGCACTGCAACCCCAGAGTCGGTCATGACTGGACCTAATGGTCAGGGGTCCCTTTACCTTTATGTAGCTTACTGGGTGACCGTGGGCCAGACCCTTTCTCAGCCTCAGCTACTCCAAAGGGTTGTTGTGAAGATAAAGTAGGAGGTGGAGAAGAACCATATGTGCTATCCTAAGCCCCTTACAGGAAGGTTGGCCATGATGAAGCTATTCTTTTATTCCACTGGTAGCACCAGTGGTGCTACATTTATTCAGGGATGCGAGTGGCGCTGTGGTCTAAACCACTCTGCCTCTTGGGCTTGCTGATCAAAAGGTCAGCAGTTCGAATCTGTGTGATGGGGTGAGTCCCATTCCTCTGTCCCTGCTTCTGCCAACCTAACAGTTCAAAAGCACGCCAGTTCAAGTAGATAAATAGGTACCCTGTGGCAGGGAGGTAAATGGTGTTTCCATGTGCTTTGGCACTTGTCATGGTCCTCTGTGCACCAGTAGCAATTTAGTCATGCTGGCCCCATGACCCAGAAAGCTGTCTGTGGACAGATGCTGGCTCCCTCGGCCTGAAAAGCGAGATGAGTGCCGCACCCCATAGCCTCCTTTGACTGGACCTAACCCTCCAGGGGTCCTTTACCTTTACCTTTTTACCTTACATTTATTCTTTTATCCTGTGAATGATTTTATTACTCTATGCGCCTAACCTCACCTGTAAATGTGCAAGTTTTGAACCTTCATAACATCCCACCACTCTGGCATCATATCTTAAGGATCAAGTGTTGTTATATGTTCATTTATTTGACATTATTTGTGCATTTGGTTGTTATGCTGAGGTAGTAGATTCCCTTTTCCAGTCCTATTGTTCTGCCTTCACTTTGTGACTCTTAGGTCTTTAAATCTCACCAGTTGCTACCAAATGTGAAAGATCATTCCACCTCCTGTGAAAAACCCTACCTTCCTGACACTGACTATCAAAGATCTATTCATCTAATTGATTTATCCACCAAATAGGGAAGATTTGCTTTCTTTCCACTACCCTTACATGTAGGATCATTCCCGCAACTACCTATTTGTGGGAGATTGCACCATACCAAAATTACCTTTTTTATTTATGTATTGCATTCACTGCAATTATATCCCCAATTTTTTCCCTATAAAGTAGTGTGCATGGTTTGAAAGATCCTTTATTTTATTCTCACAGAAACCATGTGAAGTAGGTCAGACTGAAAGATGGTGACACTGACCTGATGACACTCAATGAGCTTCATGACTGAGTGGGAATTTGAACCCTGGTCTCCCAGGCTCTTTTTTCAGAATAGCCAGCATGGTGCCATCCAGAGGTTGTACTACACTTCCCATTATACCTGTCTATCCAGAGTGTACCACATTGTCTATCCTTCTTCTGTATCTTCCACTGCCACCAACCCTTTCTGGTAGTGTCTCTTATTCCTCTTAGAACACACAATAGCTGAGTTAGACTACAGTGGTACCTCGGGTTAAGTACTTAATTCGTTACGGAGGTCCGTTCTTAACCTGAAACTGTTCTTAACCTGAAGCACCACTTTAGCTAATGGGGCCTCCTGCTGCTGCCGTGCCGCCGGAGCACGATTTCTGTTCTCATCCTGAAGCAAAGTTCTTAACCCAAGGTACTATTTCTGGGTTAGCGGAGTCTGTAACCTGAAGCGTATGTAACCCGAGGTACCACTGTATAGGTATGAGAGAAGTCAGACCAGGATATTTATTTTAACGTTGAACTAAACATATTTACTGAAAACTTGTTTTCAGTATAAAATAAATACTTTGCACATTGAGAAGCAAACTATGTTGTAGTCATCAGTGCTTGTTTAACCAATTCCATTACCCAGTTGCTATCATCCTAACTCACAAATTATCTCAGGGGCACTCCCTGAAGACTCAAAGGTTTCCAAGGTCTGTTGCCTGTAGCTGAGAAATCTGGCTTCAGCCTCCATGTACGTAGGACCTGCTGGGGACATTTTCCTCTCCTTGTAGGCCAGGCATGAGGAACCTGTTTTGGCTGGTGGGTCAGATCCAATAAGTTCCCATTTACAAGAAATCCTAGACACATAGATATAAGAGGTTTGGTATACTTGTGCAACTTTCATTGCCATGTTGACATCACATGTAAATATGTAGCAGATATAGTTTATAAAATTCACAGCACAGTCCTGAACTAGCCTATTATTGTCACAAATATGTTCGATCAAACACAGCTTTATTAAGATCTTTATGAGTAAGGTGAAAGATATATTGCGAGCTGCCTGACCAATGTCTGTCTGATGGCAAATACACAAAGTAATAGTGGGTTGCTTGCATTTGTCTTACAATGGTTTTGTGAAGTACGTAACAGATTATGGAACAGGCTTTCTGGGACATTTAATTCTGGGATCCATAAAAGGAGAGGCAATCCTTAATTTTAGTGAAATTAACTTCAAGGAAAAGTGCTGAGATGCTAAGAAATACTGATCATAAAGGAGCTGGAATTTTAAATCTTAGTAGCAGAATAGGACAGGAAAAGAAGGAATATCTGACTTTTAAAAGGGCAGCCACTCTATAAAAGGGCACTTGCAGGGTGTACGTGGAAAAGGTTGCTAAAAGGCTTAGAAATATTAGAGATGGAATGACACTATCTCAGAATGAAATCCCATATAAGAAGAGAGCTAAGATAATGCCAGTAAGGCTGAATAATATGGTTCACAAGACTGGGAGGTTGGGGATCATCTGTCAAAAACGGGAATTACTTTTCAAGTGATTAAATGCACAACAGGTCTGCATTCTTAAATGTACAATGTCTGAGGATCCTGATAAGCAGCTGGGTAAATACTGGGAAAATATTTAACATAATGCAATCAAACCCTTTTTTTATGTTCCAGTGAGTTAAGGGAATAGTGTTAAGCACATGCTTAACTTGCTTGACTTAGGGCTTAGCCAGAATTACTTGTATCCTTGTTTTGGATCCATTTTCATGAATAGCACCTGCAGTTTTTAAAGAAATGTTCTACACTTGTATTGAACATGATCCACTTCTTAGCTTCATTTGTTCTTATTGAATGGATTGGTTACAGTAGTACCATGTGATTTTGATGTCACACTGTTGTGGCTGACATAATGATGTCATGGATGCCTATGCAAAGAAGGAGAAAGGTGTGATAAGCAAGCAGCAGCAGATCTTCTGAGAACAAGATCTGTGAAACAACAGTAGCTGGATAGAACAAAAACCTGCCGGACAACACTAGAAGAATGGAAATGTTCACTGAGATATTTTTTCAGTAATTACTTCAGATGCACTGAATAAGCTAATTTCAAAGCAAATATAACATTTACTGAATATTCAGTGCAGCCCTCCCAAAATGTGCTTAGCTTTGGCTGAGTTGGACACATCGTGTAAAACAGGGATAGCCAACATCGTGCCCTCTAGTTGTTGCTAGACCACAACTCACGTCATGTCAAAGAGCGAGCGGGCAGTAAATCTCACCGTTCAAAGTTGAAGTTAACTCTTTATTAGCAAAAACAGGAGCTTCACAGATTTGGCTGAGTGCCATGCCTAATGAACACAGCAGCTCATCCCCAGTAGGTCTTAACCCATGAATCAGTTGAACGTTCCTGTCTCCCCACAACCATCCAAGTCCCTTCTTCTCCAGGGCTTTTTCCAGGCAGTTGAAGACTGCGCCTGTGTGCAGCCTTCCACTGTTTTACCCATTTCAGCTCTCATCTTGTTCTGTGAAAGAAGGTTGAGAGGAAGCTTGTAACAGCACGAGGGGGAGACACCTGTGACTCTTCACCAGCCTGACTCATCTCTGCCTCTTGGTCTTCCTCCGCCCATTCACCTGCTTCAGTTCTGCTTCTGCTGCTGGTCTTCTCTCTGCCACCAATTCTCCCAACTCACTTAGCCCTGTTGCCTCTTCAGCATGTGATTACCTCCTCCCAGTCTTCTCCCTCTGACTACACATCATTGTCCCACCAACGTGCCCCAGGCTCTGAGCCTTCTTCTCTTGGTGGTAGAGTTGGTTCCTCCCACCATTCTTCTGTGCCCAACCCGTCAATGGCATGTCAGCCCCAGCCAGCATGGCCAGTGGTCAAGAATGGCGGGAGTTGTAGTCCTGCACCATCTGGAGGTCACCATATTGGCTACACCTGGTATACAAAGATGCCTGAGAAGTAGGAACCCTCTTATATACACAACAGAGTTGGTGACACAGCAATGAGTAAAAGGAGCATTCCATACGTACAAAGACGTTGCACCAAAAAGAAAACTGAATTCCTCATGGAGAATTATATTGGAGAGATGCTAAAGATCTAAAGCTGTGTGACAGAATGGAGAATAGCTTAAAAAAACAAAAAACTACAGTAATAAAACCAAGAAGAGATGGTATTCATCAAAGAACAATAAAATACTAAATAGGAAATTATTGGGGAAAAGCTAAGTTTTGCATTACGGCAGGGATGGCTAACCTATATGGCCCTCCAGATGTTGTTGGACTATAGCCTCCATCATCCTTAACCACTGGCTACACAGGCTGCAGCAGGGAATTGCTGTCCATCAATAGCTGAAACACCACAGGTTAACCACCTTTGCATTAAGGGATTTGATATTTTTTTTTGTAATAATATTTTACTATTATTTTTGCATATAGAAAGTCACATTTGTTACTCAGCAATTATATTCCAATTCAACAAAACCAGTGATCTGATTTCTAAGCGATTACATGGGAAATTGTTATTCATTCAACTTTTCTGCAACAACAGACAGAAATCAAAGCTTCTGCTAATGATTCCATTCAGAGGAATTACGCTCCTGTACAGCTCCGTGGGTAGTTTCTCATGTAATAGCTTTCAAAATATAAATCTGTGTTACTTTGGAATTGGCCCTTACTGTGCTGGAGCAATCACAGAACATGTTACATTGACAAATTAACTGCAGTTCGAGTTGACAGGTTTTGTGGTGAGCTGCTGTTTTGCCATAAACACTCTACTGTGTGCAGCAGCCTCTATTGAAAGCGATGTCAAGCAACCTCCTTGTGGCTACTGGTTCATTGGCATCGCATGGAAGATGGGGTGGGGACATTGTAGTGTCCCCTGCAGGAGTCCTCTTTATTGCTTATTCATGATGCTGTTGGAGAAGCCGTATGCAATCCTACTTTCAATACTATTTGCATCAGCAAAAGTTTTGGGACAGTCGCACATTGCTTCCTTTCCAATTAGTGCATATCCTCTAACTTCCGGCTGGAATCCCATAACTTTTCATGCCAAATATGTTGTGGGGTTTCTCGTCTGTTGTTGCACCACAGACAATAGCAACACAGTAGCATCGGCAAACAGAACAGCTCAGTAGGTAGAGCATGAGACTCTTAATCACAGGGCTGTGGGTTCGCAAGTGCAGTGGTGTGCATGCTATTCCTTTCAAGCAGAGGTTTTCAAGCTTTTTGAGTCCAAGGCTCCCTTGACCAACTACATGCTTTCTGCGGCACCCCGTAGGGCTCAGGAGCCCAGTTATGTCCCGTCCCCCCGCCTGCAGAACTGGCAACCTCTCACCCTTTTTCGAACACCGTCCCTTGTGAAGTGTTCCCTCAGCTTCCTCTCCTCTCCCCTCTCCTTGAGAGTCCTCTGGGCAGCCACTGCCCCAGGTCTCTGATCTCCTCCCCCTGCACAAAGAGAGGTGCTGTAAAACTGAGGCACCATTCGTCTGTGGAGCTTATAGCCAGGGCTGCTGCAATAAACAGCTGTGCAAGCCTTTGGGACGCAGAGGCACGAGAGGGCTTCAGTTGAGGTAGGGAGGGACAGAGGCCAATGTTGCCCGTGGCACCCCTGACCATCATTCAAAGCACCCCAGGGTGCCATGGCACACTGCTTGATAACCAGTAATTTAAAGCATATATGAATCACATTCCCCTCCTCAAAGAATTCTGGCCACTGTACTTAAGGGTTGCTGGGAATTGTAACACTGTAAACTACAGTTCTCAGAATCCTTTGAGGAAAAGGATGTGCTTCAAATGTGCTTTAAAGTTATAGTGCGGCGCTATTTTTATAGAAAATGAGGTGCCAGAACTCACTGTGAACGCCTCCCTTGTTCTCTTATAATGGCAATGGTGCCCATCTGAGAGGTGCTGGAACTGACTTCTGGTGAATTCTGGCTGGGGGGGGGGGACCCTGGTGTTTATACAGCCAATGTCAGCTCTTAAACTGAAAAGGAGAGGCAGTGTTACATCTGTACTAGTCAGTATTACAAATGCAGTAAGACAGACAGATTATTTTGAGTTGAGGAGGTAAAAGATATGGGATTCTGGCTTGATTCTGACTGGACAGCAGTTTCTAGCCACAGCCTCTAATTTTTAGTTGCCTGTGTAAGTGAGGAAGTGTTAAAATATCAACCTTACAGGTTCATAATCTTTATTTCTTATTACTTGCTCCACAATTTATTGATAGTAACTTGCAGAGTTCAGGTTGGCCTGAAGCGAGTAAGCATTCTTGATTTACTCTGCATAGTCACTAGAGTTCATGCACAATTCCCAAAGGAAAATAATACCATCACTGAATAAATGGGACAAGTTCTGCCAGCATTCAAAGCTACAGGTTTAGCCAGAGAGATTATTAGTCAGTTAAAAATGGGTTGGGGGGAATCACATAAATGATGCATGGCAGCAGCAGAGCTTCACTTTGAAATCTGTAGACTCTCATTAGTTAGGAAAACACACTTTTAAAAAGTCTCAAGCATAATAAACACTGTTCATATGCAATCGCCTTTCATTTACATGGGGCTTGAGTGGAAATCAAGGCATATTTATTGCAAACATTAAAGGTTGGAAAATAGCATATTGAGATGGTACAGTTTAGAAAGACTGAAACATAAATGAAAATGGAATGTGGGAGGTTTAAGTCTCATGGCCCTGATGCTATAGATGTCCAAACCCATCTACTGATACAGCTACAGCTACATGTATCTATAGCCTTTGTACATCACGTGAATAAAGCTTCATGCAACTCCATTACTGTGGGCTCCCAAATGAAGGTGGCTTTGTGCAAGAGTATATATCCTTTAGGATGGTGTGAAGGTTACGTTGTTTTTCTTGCCATCCCAGCATAAGCCAAACCACAAAATTATGCATTATGTAGCTGCTTTTAGAAAAGGTGATCCCCGTCCCCCTGTCCCCATTTGATTTCTCCTTGGATTTGGGGCTTCTGAATGACTTGCTCTCAATCACAGAGTAACACTGTGGGCTAATAGTTTGCCATTCTGTTTTTAACTTCTGCATTTTGTTCTACTGGCTGTGCACACACAGTTTGCTGTAGGTTTTAGTTCTTTCCATTTGTTCACATCTTTCTTTTTCCTCCCAATTCATATTATTGATATGTATGAGCAGTGGCATGTATTGATCAGACATTGTGCAAAATCTTGGCTGCATACTAACCCGTTCATAGCACTTTCCCCCTTGCCCTCTCAATCTGGAATCATATATGCTCATAAAACATGCTGCTTTCAATTTAGATTAAATCTAGATCCTGACATTCACACGGGTGTGTGTGGTGACTTGATACACATTTGATAACCCTCCCCTTGGTTAGGCTGCCCTTGCCTTCTCCTCCTTCCCCAGGTGAATGAAGGAGGAAATTGTGCTTGCAATCTTGGTGTACCACTGCCGACAACATCTGCTTTAATCTGTTTTCAAATTGACACACTATGGAGTAATGCAGAATCAATCTGCAATGAGGTTTCATTTTTTGGAGTGAAACCAGTTTCTCAAGAAGTGCTTTCAGGGTCAAAAAATATGCAATATATCTAAATTCTGAAATTTGTTTTAGAATTTCTTAATGTTAAAATAGGAAGGCAAGTCGAGTGGAATGCAGAGTCTGGGGAAGAAACCCACTTTTGTGTGATGCCCATTTGCCAGTTGCTATATTTTGCAATGCTGGCATCTGTTAGCATAGAAGTGCAAAGTTAGTAGTAGTAATATAATAATAATATACAGGCTTTAATTTCAAGAAACTTTTTTTGTCATGAACTCTCAGTGCTTTCCCACATTGAACTTGTTTCTGCACCTCATCTATGATGCTCATATGAAAGCATAGCAACTTGCAGAAGTAGACACTTGCAATAGGAAAGTTAATAGGAAGTTATTTTACCATTCCAGAGCTGTTTGAAATAAGCGTTTAATTTTCCTGACCTTTTTAATGTGCTTCTCTTCCAGTGCTTTCTGCAAAATATCACTAAATGATCTTGTATTCTCAAATGCCGCACATTTCATCCTTGTACAATAGTACTCAAAAAGTCAATGGTTAAAAATTAAAGTCTCTGTGTGTTTAATTGCATTCTATCTAATGGGTGGTTCACGAAGTATCTCTTCTGTGTTTTTTTTCTCCAAGTCTCATTTCCACATGTGAACAATCCCAAATGGCTCAAGGCAAACCCCTCAGACTAGCTCGGGACATTTTTATGATTTTTAATATATTTTTTCTGGGATAATTCTGGAACCAATCCAAATAGATAGCTCCCCCCCCTTAACCAGAATTCTCTTCTGAAATTTGGTGCTCATTTCATTGAAATCTAGGTATTTTTCCGATTTTTGCACTGGAGTGTGAAACTTGGAACTCTAAGGAAGTTGTTGAAGCAGCTCAGACTGAGAGCTTATGTAGGACCTGAAGGTTCACCTATTCTGGGCTATCAGCCAGGCTGTTAATTCAGGCTTTTCTCCCCTCCTGGGCAGCTGCACATGCAGCTAGCTGAGCACTTTGCTTGCAACCTTGAAACTCCCATCCGTCTTGCCATGCCCTCTGCTGTTGTGACCCTGGTGACAGGAAGCTCAAGAGACAAGCAACTCGGATAGAAGCTGCCAGTTCCGGGATGAGGATGGCTGGAGCCAGGAATGCCCAGTGGAGAGGGGCAGCAGCTCACAGCTCATCTCCCAGCCATGCTGCTGCTACCTCTTACTGAGAGGGGTGAGATGGCAGGCAGGCCAGTGCTGTGTAGGTGCACTGGTGGAGCCAACCCACTTGCTCCTGCTGACGTAGCCACACAGCACCAACCTCCCCATTGCCTCTCCCTTCTGGTAAGTGGTAGCAATGCTGCTGCTGCTGCTGCTGGGAGGCCAGGTGCATGCTACCACTTCTCCCCACCAGCTGCTCCTGTGCAGAGATCTGCTGGAGAGTCCTGCTCCCCCTACTCCTTTTCGAGGGAAACCCTAGGTCTAGGCAGAGCTGAACCCTGAAAGTACAAATCGTGTTCAGTAATTTGCTGCTAAAGCAGCTCCTTTATCTGATCTCACCTGGCTGGTGAATAGCTGCTTTGAAAGGGTCATTTTATCATGCCTTCACTGTGTTTCCATGCACACTGCTAGTTGCTGTGGCAGAGGAGATCGAAGCAGGGATGGATGGATGAATAAATGAATGAATGAATGAATGAATGCTCAAGGAAGTTAAAAGGCATTCATTACAACGGTTATTTATAATTATTATCTGTGGCTTTCTCCTTAAAGTTAAACCACATTTTCTGAAAAAGAACTGAATGGTATGTTTTATGCTCCATAATGACCTTCTTAATGGGGTAAGGAGATCAATATAGTCTTGCAATCATTTGTTCATTTCTGTGGCTATTATTCACTAGCAGATATTTAGAAAAGCATTTGTATATTGAATTCCAGAGAAAACAATGAGTTTCATTAGCACCCTTTTCTTACAGTACAAACTTCATTATGGTGATAAATAAAAACAGGGCTAAAATTATTCATTCATATATATATATTCATGCATATATACCACACACACTCTTTCAGGTTTCTTGCAAGTGTGTGTGTGTGTGTGTGTGTGTGTGTGTGTGTGTAATGTGCTGCCTGTTAGGTATATAATATTCTAAAAATTCTGTTTCAGGCTAATACTATTTATAACTTACCGACCTTCTAAATTACAAATTTGTGTTTTATTATAGGGATATGATGATGGATATGGGGGTGAATACGACGAACCAATTTATGAGGCCTATGATAATAGCTATACCACACAAACACAGAGGTAAGCACCAACAAACTAATTTATAGATAAGCTACTTATAGATTTCCTTTAATATCTGTTCTAATCCCTAACTCTGCCAGGAGCTACTGCTAAAACCACATCTCAATGTATGGTGTCTAAAAACACCATAAAAGATCCTCAAGGAATGTTAAATTTACCAGGTATACAGACTGTTACCCAGTGAGTAGTGTAATGAAGGTGGAGATTGAACAGCAGAATCCTCCCCAAAACGAAGGTGGAGGGAAGTTCTCTTTCTCAAGTGTTCCTCTCCTTCCCTGTGCCCCCGACTCACAATCCCATCCCATCTAATATTTCTTCTTTAGACTGGATGGCACCAGCCTAGCCTCAAGGAAAAACTAAGAGCAATAATGATTTAACATGAAGTACATAGATACTGTGCCTAATCAATATGTGTTCCAAACTATGGACCTAAACCATGGCAGATACACAGCATCATGCCCAGGGCTCAATTTCTAGTACAGGAAAACACTCAAAGATCACAAATAAGATCAGGATCAATAATACAATGAGAATCAGTTCTAAGTCAAAGGCTCAAGGTGGCACATGGAATAAAAACTCTGAACCAGGACTCTGGGTCTGGAACAAAGCAAGGCAAGCAAAAGTCATGAGTTGATGAGTCAAGTCAGAGTTGAAGGAGGTAGAGAGGCTGAACCTGTGAGTTCACCACTCAAGGATGAATCCAAAAGCCAAAGGCTTTCTAGGCTCCTGAAAAGGATGGGTTGAATAATTGCTTTTGTGTTTTGCCTTCCCCTCTTTTATGGAAATAAAGGCAGAAGATGTAAAGTGTGCACAAGAATAATAGGGTCACAGGTCATTTTGTCAGCTATGCCTCTTTTTCTCTTTGAACTGTGAAACAACCTCTGTTGTGTAAGATCTAAAAAGTTAGTTGAGTCATCATGTTGGTTTTGGAAAACTCTGCCCTAAAGCTAGCTGAGAATCAACTGCAAAGTTAAGAAATAACAAAGAAACCAGGACATAGCTTGCTTACAAGGCAAACCGAGGTGAGGCATAGCTGAGTAGAGGAGTCAGCAGTCCCAAAACATGGTAAATGGTGCTCCACACACTGTGTTCCAAAAGGTCTTAAAGCAGAGAAGCTTTGGGGTCTAGCCCACAACTGCAACGCCCACCAAATGCTCTGAAACCTAGCGCAGATCAGATGCTAGAGTGGCTGAAGAGATAATTGCAGAAGCAGCTGCAGGAGCTGAATCCTGACATCAGCTGTTCAGCATATTTTGCCACAGTGACTGCCTACTCATCAGAGCATAAAACTCCTTAAAATCACTGCTGCTGATTTTATGACACAATAAAAGAGAAGGGGGTGAGGAGCTGAAGGAAGGCCAAAGCCTATTATTATTATTATTATTAAAAAATAATAATATACCACCCTTCATCTGAAGATCACAAGGTGGTTCACAACATAATGATTGCACTGGAAGAAACAAAGGAACCCAAGATTCTGTGTTGAAATAGGAATAGGGATTTCAAGCCTGGCAAGCTGTCTTCACAATTGTTCCCTTGAATGATTGTGTGGCTGGTCCCCCAATATCAATGGCATATTGCTACCTGTTTATTCCATTAACTTCTAGCCTCAGGTTCCTGCTCATATGGAATGCTCTCTCTCCAGTAGTTCTCAAAATCACATATTAAAAACTATGTAATAGCTTGCTGTATAATGCTTGCAGTAATATTCTCAGCAAAACTGAATCATGTTGATTTAATAATTCAGTTTTATTGGAAGACTCAAGACAGCAGCCATCCATTGAGATTGAATTTACAATCAGTTATTGAGTTGAAGGGATTTTCTCCCTAGTTATTCTACTTCTATCCTGTTATTATTTCCCTGCCATCTACTAGATTGTTATGCTGCATGTCTTCATTTCTTAAGAGGTTTAAAGCCTTTACTGAGACAACAGGAATCTTTCACTCACTGCTTTGTTCATCTGAAGTCCAAAGTAACGTTCATTTCAATCCACAACAAAATTGCTTCTAGAATTAACTAGGATTGCCAGATTTAGAATGAAACATGGGCTTTTAGAGTTGTGCAGAAAGGAGAATTTTGGCAGGTGCAATTTTTTCTGATATGATAACAGCATGGCAGGATTTGTTTGTTTGTCATTAAACACCCCTCATAAGAACAAGATTCCAGGGTGGCTTACAAAAGTACAATTAAAATATAAACCAAGCGAAATACAGAGCAATTAAAACAATCATTATCACAGCAATAGTTAAAAAAAAACCCAAGGTACAGAGTTGTATTCAACAAGAGTGTTCCGTTCATGCAAGCTCTTCTTCTTGTACAACGGAAATTCCACTCCCTCTCCTTCGTTCCCCAACCCTCCCACCAAATCTGTTCTGGGTTTCCCCCAACACCCTGCAACACGTATGTGGAAGAAGAGAGGAGAGGGGAGTTCTATTGTGCAAGCAGAAATCCCAACGTGAATAGTACAATTTCATTGGACATAACCCAAAATACCTGGGTAAATGAATAAGTTATTTGTATATTAACCTTGCTACATTATTTCTTCTATTTGTAAATGTGATTTTTGTGCTCCTTTAAAAAAATAAAAATAAAGCGTGTGTGTTTAAAAAAAAGTAGACTAATTGTAGAATGAGATGGTACATTCTTTAGCAAGAATGTTTGACTTTGCCTCTTTATTCAGACATATGCAGGGCATCTTATATCTACAGAGTTTTGTGCCAGGGAAGGGATCAGATTGTATTGTGTATAGTTACAGATAATCTACAACTTGGTACTGAGAAAGTTCCTGCTCCTGTGAAAGTATTCGTGGCAATGCCATCTTGGTTCTGTGACAGCATTAATGGCAACATGCATCTTTGGGTTCATTCAGATGTTGGGATTATGACATTAATTCTCCTTTTAATGCTAGCACTTACGTTCCTGGTTTCTGACATCCCTTTTACACTGCAGTTCCTGTTGTATTGTGACACTGTGTGGTTTTTTTAATTGCTACCCCACCATGTCACGCTAACTTTTATTCACCCCAGTGGGTGTCACTGGACATGCCAACACCACCACTCTCTATCCACATATGTGCTTCTGTTCCCCCTGTGATATGCACCCCCCCAAAAAAATGCCAGGAGACCGCCCCAAATTTCATCAAGTGAGCAGCAACGGTATGAAACCTTCAGGGAAATTACAGCGCAAAACTCCTGCAGTTTTCCAGGTTAACAGGGTTGCAAATGGAAGCAATTAACATGGAAATGAGCACTAAACTTCCACTAGAGTCTGCTACATTTCAAGTGACTTTTACATCATGTGAAAGATTACGTAAAACATGGGAAATTATCAGGTTAAGGAAATGTATGGAAAATGGAGTGAAGTGCTGTCTGAATGCAGCCTTTGTCTTTTAGATCGCTCTAGAGAAGTCATGCTAATAAGTTAAATCCCTCTTGGTCCAATAAGCTCAACTTCCAGTTTAGTGTAAGCCCCTTTGTGATCAGGATCCTGGGTGGTATTCAACAATTTTTTTTCTGCTAACGCAAAGATTAGCGCTAGTAAAGGGGATCTCCCCCTCCCTCCCCCATGAACGCCACGTACCATCCCTCAATCTGCTTTAGGTTTGTTGAACCCTCAAAACATATTTAGGGGGAGGAGGAAAGGAAATTGTTCTGTTCTGCAAAGAGAAATCCTTTGCGTGATGGAACAATCAGCTTCCCTCTACATTGAATGCAACCCTTAGAATCTGAACAAAAAAAAATTTTTTCTTTCCAGTAGCACCTTAAAGACCAACTAAGTTAGTTCTTGGTATGAGCTTTCGTGTGCATGCACACTTCGTCAGATACCTTAGAATCTGGTTAATGAAAGTGTTGTTCCTAAACATCTTTGTTCTTTAAGCAGACAACATAGCTGTGTTTTACTCCTCTCAGAGGGTCCTGGGGAATCTGTTCAGCAGCAGTGAATATCAGATTCATTTGCATTATTTGGGGCATTTGGAATGGCTGGAATTTTCACACGTAAAAAGCCTACCATAAGAATATGCTATGACTATTAGTAGTAATGGCTGAACTGACTTCATAAATCAGCTAAACATTACTCAAGACTTTATAACATTTTAAAATGTCAGCTTTAATTTTCATATAATTTTCTTTCTGGAGATGTTGCAGTCCTTATTGTTATACCAATTCTTAAACTGGAAGCCAAGCTTATTAGGCAAATGGCACAGAAGACTAAGAGAGATTTAATTTGTTAGTATGACATCTCCTGAGCAATCAAAAAGAAGCACGTTGTCATTTACACTTTCACAGCAACATTTGCAAGTGAACTTCCTTAACATCAAGTTGTATATTATCTGTAACAAGCACACAATATATTTCCCCTCTTGAAGTTGAAAAGTGTCCCCGGATTCATTGAAAAATATCTGGTAACCTTAAGATATACAATTCCTTGAATACATTTAAATAAACGGAGGCAAAATGAGCTATTCTAGCAAAAGTGTAGTATTACCTAATTCTACCATTAGTCCAATAAATGTATTTTAAAAATTGGTTTCAGGATGCTGAAATCAAATCAGTATTTAAAATCCATTCTGGCGCTTACCGTCTCGATAACCTCTCCCTGCTGCTTTGGCTTCATGTTCCCCAGTCTCAAGAAGTGCCTCCCTTTTCCACTTCCTTCTCACAAACACCACTTCCTTCCTTAGGTATTATGTGAAGTTTCCACTTGGACTTCTCCTTTCCTCATCCCCATGCTTTTTCCCTCGTGGCAGTGGCGTCTCACAATTCAGTGGCGCCACACGTGATGTCAAAGTCCCGCCCCCTGCCTCTCACTTTCCTTTTGGATGCTGCAGTTGTGGCACCTGCTGCAGCGCTCTGCCCCTGGTGTGACCAAACCAGCCTCACTGCCTTTGCTCAGGGGAAATGTCTTTTCTACCCCATCGTCTCTTCATCTCTCCACTTTTCAGCTTCTTGCTTTCTCTGTCCCTTCTTCCTTCAGCATCTCAGCTCTGGATTCTGCAAAAGCATCTCTCATTCTTGACCCATTCTCATTCCACAGCAATAAGACATTGTGGGCCCAGGTAAAGGGACTTGCTTTCTGATAAATGTGCACAGGATGGCAAACCTAGCTGCCATCACAATATCCTGACTCGATTGCAGGATGATGTTATAGCTGCTCAGCCAAAGACTGGGCTGGGTTTCAAAGGCAACAGAGAGGTGACAGTTTTAAGCCTAATATTTTAAGATTTCAAAACCTGTACATAGGCAATAGATGGAACAATCACTATATAGTCTGGTAACACACCACCCTTCCTGTTATTTTTCTCTATTGTATACTTCCCCAGTTTAGAGCTATATGCACAGTATTTGCACACAGCTGTATTTCATTTTGGGTTTTGTGCTCATATCTCAGTGTTCATAAATAAAGATTCCCTCATATTTTATTTTGAGACTATTGAATGAATCAAGTTAGCAGGCCTAAAAGATGACATTTTATGGGTCTTCACAGCAATCCACTTACAGCATTCATCATCCAAAACTGTTTTGAAATGCCACCTCTCATTTATTTGATTCAATGAGCACAAGTGTGTATCAAATACACTACCCCTGAAGTAGATAAGAAAGTTTTTTCTCTCCTATAAATCACTTATGCCCTCTAAGGTTCTTGAAATACTTATTTCCACTATGGATCTCCAGTGTTATATCTGATAGCCTCAAAAAGAGAATATCTTAAGTATTTTCTCCTGTTCTGTAATTCCGTTCCATTGCATTCCATCATCTTCCTCCTCTCTCTGTGGCTTTTGGCCCTTGTCTGAGCAGATGGCTTATTACACCTATCCATTTCATGTGGCTTTGAAGTATGTATATGTCCATTTGTGATTTAGCAAGCATACGGGCCTCTCTGTATCTTGCTATATTAAGACTGCAATCCTGTGCACATGTACCTGGAGTAAGTCCCATGGAGCTCAATGGCCCTTGCTTCCTAGCAAAGAGGCATAGGATTCTGCTGAAGAATAATTAAAAGCAAAAACAAGGCCCCATTTCTCTAGATAATGTTACCCTGATGATGCAGGTACAGGGGGAAAGAAAATGCCCATCAGACAAGGTAGACGATACAAACAGTACTTTATTATTACTTTAAAATGAGAAATGCTGAGACTCAGGTTTGAGCAGGAGTTCAGAGCCTCTCTTGTCAAGCAATAATCCAGTAGCAGGGATTTATTTAAATATATTTTACATCCTGCCTTTCTTCCATCATGGAACTCAAGGCCGATTCCATATGATTTCCAGGAAATCGTGATTTTGGAACGTAACATCTCCACTGCAGGTGAATTAGCACATGTTTGAATGCTCTCCCAAAGGGTGGGGAAATCATGCACATCTAAAGTAGCATGCGTTGAAGAAGGCTATGCTAGAGCCTTTCTCCATGACATTATGCCTCAAATGACGTGATGGTGGAAGACCATTTCTTTAAACCAGGGGTAGTCAACCTTTCTTACCATCTTTCTTGATGGTAGAATTTCCTTACCGCCCACCAGTGCTCGATGGAAGGAGGATTCAGCTTGTGCCATAGAACCCCCTACTGCCCACCTAGAATCCTGAAACAACCCCTGCTTTAAACCTAGGTCTGCAGCTAATTCAGATAAGTATGAGGTGGTAGAACATGAATTTTCAAGCAGATGTGGTGCTCATGGGAGCAGAACTGAAGTAGCAATGTGCTTTCTGTTTTTCTCCCAGTTCTCTCTCCTCATAGATGCTTTTTATGGCTGACTGGGAATGCTTCTCAATTATCCACGCTATTTGGGGATAGGTGGGGGGAGACTATTTTACCAAATATGATCGAGGGGAGGATAAATTTCCCAAGAGTTTTTCTTAGGAGGGAAATGTTCAGAGAAATTTCAGCTCACTTATTGTTGAATGAAACTATCTCCCTTTCATATTGGTGCATGAAGGAATCAGTGGGTTTAAAGAAGAGGACTGGATGAAGTACAGCCAAACCCATTGCTTCTGCCAATTATTTTAAAATAACATGAAACAACATTAAAACTGGACCCACATCTGCACCCAAAATTCAAGAATGGTGAAATTGGGGAGGACCAAAAGAGTAGTGGTGCGAATAATGAGCACCAGTCTGAAATATATAGCCCAATAGTAGTTTTGCTGGTCTAGACAGCCTCTCACACACAGTGAACTGGAACCCCCCCCCCTTTCTAATCCCAGGTGTGTTTGGCTGTGGTTGTTCATTGGTGATGGAAAGCCACTTTGCACATGGATATTGCACTTTCTTGGTTGAAACCAAACCTTGCAGGAGCGACAAACATGGCTTTGTGCACAAATAGGTATCCATGTAGCTCATTCTGGAAGCAAGCCAGCTTGTTCAGGCAACAGGAATTGAGCCAACTTCTCTGATTGCAAGGTAGAGGTAGGAGGACGTACTTGTAAGGAGCCCTACAACGACAAAACGTTTACATTTATCAAATCAGCTTAGCTAGGTTGTGGTAAATTACACCATTCTAGAAGATTGCGGGGTATAAACTCTAGCTCAGAGATTCCATTTTTTAGCCGAGATTTGAACATTTTTCAATAAGAATATTTAACTGGGCAAACAGCTATCATTATAATTGATATACCATTTGAAAATTTGAAGGTTAGCCAAATACATTTATCTCAATTGGGTGAGATTTGTGTCTCCAAGCATTTGAATCCCTTGAGGCAACATTTCCATGGAAAGTTAATTAAAGAGTGCTCACTAGAGGATTACCTGAGGGCATTGTAGCCTATTCACATTTACATACAAATCCCCCATAATACTGTAGGTATGTAAGACTTTCTAAAAAGTGGAAGCTCATGTTTTGCTGAGATAAGGCAGGCCTATTAGCAGCTAAGAGAGCTTTCGTTTTCATAATTAATATTGATTCCAACATATTATGAGTATCCTGTTCTAAGATTCCCTTACTAAAGGTGAAGCAGTGAATGCAACCAAAATAATAAGGGCAAATAATTATTGCTTCCAAAGAAGGTCTCAGATTACGAGCCAGTAAATAATGGCAGTAGGGGAGATGATCAGCCTTATATCTCTCCTGCAGCAGGAACGGAATATTCCTGAATTATTATTATTTATTAATTCATTCTTTAAAACTAGCATAAGATAGAATCCCAAGTTTCATCTTAGAAGCCACATTCTAATCACTGTAAAAATGCACATCAGAGTTCCTAAGCCAACCATTTTTGCTAATCATAAATCCAGTCTTTCTTGAACAACGGTTGCTCTTTGACTTTTGGAAGTGTCTTACGTGAAATGCATTTTTAACTCTGACAGTTCATACAAGATTTATTGAAGCTCTACTTTAAGATCCTAATCCCCTCCCCCCGCTGCCGCTTGCTTACGAAACACAGTTTTTGTATACTAAACACATTCCCAGTTTATTTCAACAGCACAGAACAGCTGATTGATTGTAATGTATAAGGTGTAGCAATAGCTGTATCAGCAATAAATAAAAACTTATAAAATAACATGTATGGGGACCAGGCTGAGATCTTTTGATGAAGTGCTATATATACACCACCACCACCACCATCATCATAACAGCCACCCTATCTTTTCATTCTGCAACAGCTATGTGTTACAGCTAAGCCAATGCTATTTTTCCAGAAAAAGAGGTGTTGGAACTCACCATGAGCACCTGCCTCATTCTCTTAGAATGACAATGGTGCCCACTTGAGAGGTGCCAGAATTGAGTTCTTGTGAGTTACCTCTGAAAAAAAGCCCTGCAGCTAACCCATTTGAGGACTGCCAAAAAAAAAAAAGAACCTAAATCAGGCATGACTAAACTTGGCCCTCTGGCTGTTTTGGGACTACAAGTCCCATCATCCCTGACCACTGGTCCTGTTAGCTAGGGATGATGGGAGTTGTAGTCCCAAAAACACTGTTGCATGCCCCTCCAATCGGTGCGAGATTCCAGGTACTTCCCCAGGGTTTGTGTTTACTTTTGGAAATGCGGCACAGCGGAGACTGTGGTGTCTTTAGGATATATGTAATATATATTGTATATTTGCACATATATACAACCTGAGCCTGTGATGGAGGGGTTCACAGCATCAGTGCCCCCAAAGGGTTTTGTTTCTCCCATTGCTACAGCCTTGGATTCAAATAGAAATCAAACGTTGCTCTCAAACACCGCTCTGACTCTCCTTCCAGCTTGCTGGCTTTACTTCTAGGTCACATCACAGCAAATGAACTCTACTCCAAACTCTGGATTTGCCTATTGAGAGAGGAGGCCCCACACATTTACCAGATTGCACTAAACCCCTTAATCCCCCTGAATCATCAGGAGACTAACCCACTTACTCTGATCAAATTAGAAGCCCTGATCAAATTCTAACACTTGCTGGATTAGAGGGATCTGACACACAGTTTAACACCCCAAACTTGTAACGATACTTTTTATACACAGGCCTACTCAACACCACAATTTTTATTACACAGCTAGCCCAAGACCAGTCGTGCTTTATAGGCTGCAGGGCATGCCAATGGGGAATTGTATTTATTTCCCCAACTCCATAGCCCTACAGCTGCCAAACTTGGCTTTGCTCCAAATTTACCCCTACTAAATATGTTCTCCAGCCTCAGATGGGGAGGTAAGGAATCCCTCCAGCAACCTTCATCATACCAGTGGGCATTAGCATTTTTCTTCCTCGTGGTTTTGGAATTAAGTGGAGGCATCAGAGACAGGTTGCCCCATTCTAGCTACCCTCAATCTGGGATCAGAATGAAAGTATGGGTTTTGCAGGAGTGTTTGCCCCCCCCCCCCCCCGGCGGCTTTCCCTCTCTAACCAACAATGTGATGTTGGAGTTAATGTACAGAGGCGGAGTACAGGATCAGGCTGGCCTGAAGCTAAAGGCTAAAGTATAATGTAGTGTATGCTAGGGGAAATACGCCTGGCTGATAACGAGTTCATCTAATATGTGCTTTCAGGCTAGGAACCTGAGCTCTCAAAAATGTGCTTTACTTTATTTTCAGGCTAATGAATGCTAATCATAGAGAACAGTGCCTTGTTTCCCAAGTCCCAAGGAAACCTGGCTTTCTTGGATGCATGAACACGAAACTTGCGAAATTATAGGATAAAAATTAAAATTTATAAACAGGAAAGCTTTGCTTATGCTGATTTCTTTTGATAATTGCTGAGATGTACTACACTTGTATAAAACATGAATTGAGTTGAGATTTGTCTTCTGATGCCACCTTAAAGCAGTCATAGCTTGAAATGCAATTCACTTATCAAAGCTCTTGTCCAAGAAATTAGACAAGAATATTATTCGAATAAATATAAGTAATAGATAGCTGCATATATTCAGCTGTATTTAAAGTGGCATGCATTAATGAACAGTTGCCTCCATATTCTGGAAATGCTCAGATTCTAGCAGTGAATTCTGGAAGAGAACTCGTTTGGTCAGGGGTGCTGGGAATTGTAGTCTCAAAACATCTGGAGGGCTGAGTTTGCCTATACCTGCCATAGTGGTTTGTTTGTTTTTGAAGAGGCAAGTCTTAAAATGGTGGATTAGCCAAGAGTCAGAATGACATGAGAAATTATTCTTACATTGAAATCCCAACCCCACTGTGTGGATAGCTGAGAGTGGGGCTTAGATGGTGTGCAATCTCCTCTCCACCAACCTCCATTAGCAGAAAGGAGCACCACAGGTTGGGGAGGGGAGGCCTGTCTTGTGATGCAAGTCCCAGCTCCACCCAAGCAGTTCTCCTACTGGCAGCAGGCAGCAGAAATGGCCCTTCAACTTTAGATTTGTTGCAGCTTACCTAAATGGTCCTGGGGCAGTGCAGTGGCAAGGTCAGAGCTGTGCAGATCTGTGTGTTCCCATTGGTGTGTCCATGCAGCCCTGACCTCAACACTGCCCTGCCCTGGCCATATCCAGGTAAGCTGCAGTGATGCCAGTGTTGGGAGATTCATGTTGCCCATGACACTGGCCTGCTGGTTTCCTGCTTTCCCGCAGATGTGATACCAGAGGCTTTTTTTCCTCCCTCTAAAATTATCATTGGCCGTGTTGACACATCTGTTCTGGCATGATGTTACTGATCTTTCCAAAGCATGAAGGATGCTTTGTTAGGAAAACGTGGTTATGATGTTACTGCTGCAGCACAAGGAAATGGACTGAGTTTTGTTTCTCCTCTGTCTCTTATCATTTGGGGATCTAACCTGCCTGTTCCCAATGACAGCACATACATACGTTTTGACAAGAACAGAGCTGAAGCCACTGCAAGTCAAAACAAAAATTCCTGCTGGTTCATTCCAATAATCACAATGTTTTAAATGTGGGAGGTGTATCATTAAAATGTTTAGTTCTAGTTAACTGTGATCAAAGAACTGGTCGCATAGGCATTTTTTATAGCAAGCTGTAATTCCTTCTACACGTTCACAGTCAAATCTTCAAAACCACTGCCATTCAGGGTAACTTTTATCCGGGGCGGGGGGGGGGTGTTAAATGAACGAAGCATTCTACTGTATGTTGCCTTTTTCCTTCACTGATTTTTCCTTTCAGGTTTTCCTCCTTAAATATTGAGTTAGTGGTTGCTTGTCTAGATTTATTTTTTAATTTTTTTTTAAAGGACCAGCATAACAAACTTATATTTTCTTGTGTTTGAAGCTTTCCTGTGCCAATAACTTTACTTGCTGTCAATCTATTGCAGTCTGCCTGAATATTATGACTATGGTCATGGAACAAGTGAAGATGCTTATGACAGCTACGGTAAGGCCTGTTCTATTTTTGGTAAAAGTGTGAAGTCAGAAAACCAATCACTCAGTGACAACCTAAAATTACTTGTACATTCTCCCTCTCCTGCTTTTATAGAGGCCAGACTAAGCTGATTTATGTCATTCTGAGGTAAAATGTGACTTGTGGGACTGAAGCCAGGAAACTGAGCAGATTCGTTTTCATCAGAATTTCAAAGACATTCATCACACTTGTAGATCAGTTTTTAAAAAGTAGTGGTGAAAATGCTGATTAGGGCCCAAATCTATTTCATGGTGATGGTCGTCTGTCTTACTGGTGTCACCTTGTTTTATGTATATGCTGTCTCAAATACAGGAAAACAACAAGAAGCATGAAATGCCTCAAATGCTTTGTTCTTGTTGGATAGCAAGTATATGCTACTTTAATTAAAATGCATTTTTTTTAAAAAAAAGTATTGCATGTATAGTTTCCAGTAGGTCAGATCTTGCCTAAAGTTCATGACAAACCTGTCAGTCCCTAACCAGCAACTGATTGCTCATATAGGGTTGCCAGCTGATGGGCAAGGGGTGGGCAGACGAACAGGGTCAGGGTCTTGTTGTTTTGGGAAAAGTTACCACAAAAGCAAGGCCACTTCCCCTCCGTAGAGAGCATATGAGAAATAAAAAATAGATGTTCTCTACAAGGTTTATCTTTTCCTTCAGTGTGCAGGTTGTGACTGGCATTCAGCCACATGACAGAAATGTACACGCACACATTATATACTCACGCCCACAGATATGAAGAGAAACCGGAAGTTCTGTAGCTTTACTAACACTACACAAGCCACCTCATACTAGAATTGTGTATATACTATAGGGCATATGACCCAGTTGAGATTAAGCTCTTTCAATTGATTGCAATAGAATGAATTTCAGAATGTGCTTGACTGAAATCAACACTCAGCCTGTCATCCTATGCCTACTTTCATGGGAATAAGCCCCAATGAACTCACTGGGGCTTACTGAGTTGACTCGTATAGGATTGCACTGTTAATAGTGCTTAATTTTGAATGTGCTATGGCCATTGGGTGTTAGGGATAATCTAAGCAACAGATATCTACCAGGAATGGTCCCTTTACACAGGCAAAATTCTGACCTCAGAACCTGACCTGCTACCTCTGTCCTTCCCGGAACATCTAAACCCTCTGTTTTTATTTTAGAGAACTCTTAACCATTTTTTTTATAAAAAAGTTAATTTGGCCTTGAAAGTTTTCTAAAATCACCAGAAGGTATAAGTTTGGATTCATTCTGTTGAAGCAAACAAAATGCGAAAGAATAACCCATCCATCCAGCAAGAATAACTAGAAATTGCAAAAAAAAGAGAGGTAAAAGATGCATAGGAAGAATAGAAGTTTATGCAAGTTGACAGTTTCAAAAATAATTGTATTTGTTCAGCTGTTGAGAATATATTAGTGCATGGCAAAGTTTCAGTTCCTTCATGCTTGGTTTAAAATAATGATTTCCTAATAGGACAATGTCAAACAATGATGCTAGCAAATAGAAAATGACATTATTTCCACAGTTAGTGTTCACTAAGTGTGTAAGGATATGGGGCCAGAAAGATTGGGCTATATAACTTGAGTGGATGAGCTGTGTAGCATGCCAGCCTCAGCTTCTCACCCTACCTGGTTTTGCCTGGCTTTTCTTTCCCTGGGCTTTTGGTCTCTCCCTCTCTCTCTCCATTGAGATGCTCACCTGCATCCATAGCCTTATCTGCCCCGGCTTCTCCTCCTCTTCATTTCATTCATGTTCATCTTTGGTCCAACCCTGTGGCCTTGTTAGAAAGATGCACACCAGGATAGGTGAGTACTTGCAAATTGAGCGGGGTTTGGTTTTTTGTTTGCCCCACATCTTGGCATCTTTTAATGTTTCCCCAAACATTGTACTATAACTCCATTGCACTTTTCCAGACAGCATCTGTGCTAGTTACATGTCCATACACCTTTGCCTCTGAAACTCCTTTTCTTTAGGCACCAAAGGTTAGTGTGTAGTGTGTTGGCTCCTAGTAAGCATACAAAGGAGATGAAGTTGTGAGTGAAGACGTTTGATGTCGCGAAGCTGCTGACAGCAAGGCAAGGCAAGGCAAGGCAATGGTATTCTCACATGATTGTTCTCGGGCAAAAGGGACTACTTTCCCTAGTCAACAATTGTAGCTTCCCCCAGCACAGCCAGTCTCAGAGCTTTCAGGTGGTGCATCTCTCACCTATGTCAGCAAAGCATTTCAGAAGAAGGCAGAGACGGAATGACAGATGTGTAGTGCGTTGTTGTATAAGTGATAGGATCCAATTGGTGCCTTTCTACTCATAGTGGGGTTTTGATCCAGAAGAGGCATCCATTAACATAAGAGGACAGGAGCCAATTCTTTCCTCATCCACCCTGCAGCTCATGGTTCTCCGAGATAATTTTTTCCTGGGCAACCCCCTAGAACAGGGTGAAAGGTGGTATAGGTAGCTGCAGGGAGGGATATGGGATTTGCCAAAACCAGTCCTTCCCCTTTCATTACCAGGAACCTCCCTGGGATCAAAAGTCCTTCCATGAGTGGCATAGTACCAATTGAATTCCGCCCAATGAGAATTATTTGATTTTCTGTGAAGTATATTGTCAGTGTTAAAACTACCACTGATGATAACACATTTGTATGAATGTGCTTTTTTTTTTTTACTGTATTTGCTGTTACCACTGGCTGCAGTCAAAACAGAATATTAAACTCATATAAATTCCACTGGATATTAAGTGATTTGATTTTAGGGAGGCTCATGCATTGTTACTTGAATTCCTCACAACACTTATTTGCAAGTAAGTCCCATTGAGATTTACTTTGGAGTAAACATGATTTGCATGGCAGTGCATGAGTGTGATTCTAATAAAATCCCAATGAAACCAATAGGATTTACTTCTGAGAAAATGTGCTTAGGATTGCGCAGACCTAGAAGTAGATATATTAACTTCATGTTTTACAATTTCATGGTCCTAATTTCAGTATTACTTGCGAAAAACTTGAGAAACTCAAAAATCCTTACTTGTGTTTTGTTTCATTTGCACCAAAAAGATGTAAAGATTTTTAAAGGGGTGATTATCCTGCGCTGCCCCTGGTAGTATGCAATATATAATTACAGAAACTATTGGCCTACTTTTCTGCTTATGGCTGATCAATCTGGTCATCTCATTCATCTGCACCATCATTGCTATTTACATATACCAAATTCTTCAAAGCTGATTAGTCTTTTTAGTTATCCATGCATTCCTTAGATAAATGTTGTTGGTTACATGGGATGGGGGGGAAGTATTAATGAAAAAAATTAATGAATAAATTAATGAAAATAAAATAGGCTTCCTAACCATGCACTGTTAGATTTCTTAAGGATGTATTATTTTACTAAATTCTACAGGGATTATATGCCAATAATGCTGCTGCTGCTGCTGCTGCTGCTGCTGCTGCTAATAATAATAATAATAATAATAATAATAATAACAACAACAACTATTATTTTATTATTTGTACCCTGCCCCATTTGACTGGGTTTCCCCAGCCACTCTGGGTGGCTTACAGTGCATATAAAAACCTAGTAAAACATCAAACATTAAAAACTTCCTGGTACAGGGCTGCCTTCAGATGTCTTCTAAAAGTTGTGTAGTTCTTTTTCCCCTTGACAGCTGATGGGAGGGCTTTCCATGGGGAGGGCATCACTGCTGAGAAGGCCTCTGCCTGGTTCCCTGTAGCTTCACTTCTTGTAGTGAGGGAACTGCCATAATACCCTTGGAGGAAGACCTCTGAACAATGGGGGTGCAGACACTACTTCGGGCATACTCGGCTGAGGCTGTTAAGGTCTTTAAAGGTCAGCACCAAGACTTTAAATTGTGCCCAGAAATGTACTGTTCCGGAACCTTGCTTGTAACTACTGTCTTTAAAAGTGCAATGAGTAACTGAATGCAGTTCTTAGTGATATAGCTAAAGTTTTCGTTTGATCTTGGGTTTTACATAACACCCCATGGAAAACTTGTCCTTTTTCTCACTCTTGCCCTCTCTCTCATCCTTTCTTCCATTTCTCTTAGTCTTCTTAAGAAATGAACCCTCTTTTTTAGTGTTTGAGTTTGTAGCCTCCCTAAAGGCCAATTAAAACTACTTTTCTCCAAAGATATACCCAAAGTACGGTGTGTTAAATCCTTCAGCATCTTCCCTTTGACACATGGTTGCAGTGGGGGAAGGTGAATAATTTCTACAGACAACTACCTGCTTCTGTACTCTATTTATTGCCCATAGATAAGGATCTATGATTGTCTGAGGTTAATCAGAATTTTGAAGAATTCAGGACTGTGATTATTGGCATTTTGTAATTCCAGTCTTAGAAAGAACACCTATAGCTACTTGTACAACGTTTTATGAACTATCAGGTTTTAATTTAAAAAGTGTAACTTGGTGGATGATCAAACGTGTTTTTGATGTTGATCAGCCATCTATACACATGACTACAGTGGTACCCCGGGTTACATACACTTTAGGTTACATATGCTTCAGGTTACAGACTCCGCTAACCCAGAAATATTACCTCGGGTTAAGAACTTTGCTTCAGGATGAGAACAGAAATCGTGCAGCAGCGGCAGCAGGAGGCCCCATTAGCTAAAGTGGTGCTTCAGGTTAAGAACAGTTTCAGGTTAAGAACAGACCTCCAGAATGAATTAAGATCTTAACCTGAGGTACTACTATATATATACACGACTTTGCATTCCCCCCTCCAGCTCCTCTACCTTTTAGGATAGTGACTACGGAATGTTAGCGTTGCACAGTGGAAGGCTTAACATTTAAGATGCAATGCTTCTCTTGCCTGGTTTCCTAGTTTGTGTTCTAGTCTGAAATGAACAGCCATCACTTAATCAAATTAGTTTGGCACAAAAAAGGGGGCATATTTGGGGGAGAGGCTGTGGCTCATCCACTTAGCTCACTGTTTAAGGGGATTTGGTCCTGGTGGGTATCACAACCTTTTGAATCATAATGAAGACTTCTGAACACAGGTTTGTCCCACAGTCAGAATATGTGATAGCAATCCACTATGTGATGAAAGAAAGGTAATTTTAATTCATAAAAAGGTGATTAATTTTTTTGCAATAAATAAAAGCAGAAAGGATTTTTTGTATTTTATATAAAAAAAAGTTCAGGCTGACCCACTGAAGTGAGTCTTACCATTTCCTTGAGTTAAGAACTGCCACCAAGTGTAAGTAAGTCAATGCAGTTTTTCCTTAAGGTAGTCATAGTGCAATCCTATACATGTCTATTCAGATGTAAGCCATGGTGAGTTCAATGGGACTTCTGCCCAGGTAAGTGTATATTGAAGTGAAGCCTCAATCAAGTGTCTAGAAAGCACACGTTCATATCAATGCAAGTAAGTAAGTAAGTAAGTGGGAGATCCTCTTGGAAATAGGAATGTAAAATTAACATATACAAAGGATAGAATTCCTAATGAGCCCTGTCAGTGGAAGCCGTCCACAGGGACTTCTCCTTGTGCAACAGGGCTCTTCACCTCTCTCCTTCTCCCCTGCACCCTCCAAAATTGGGTCTAGGGGGGTCAGGAGAACCCCCCCAAACCAGCTTGCAGGAGAGGGAGAAGAAGGATCATGTTGTCTGGCAAGCTGAAATGCTTGTGCAGACAGAACATTTGTCATAGGAGATATATATTAGTGCATGGTCTCAACATCCTCTTTAAACGTGTGCAGATAATGCATCAATAAAGCAATGCTCCCAGCACATACAGGAAGTTTACTGAAAGCCCAGTGAAAGTAATGGCAAAGAGCCAATGTGAATTTTAAGTAAGACTGCTGAAATAATAATAAGTAACTGTCAATTGATCACAAACCAAGGAGGCTGGCAGCTAGTGATAATAGCAATTAACTTCCTATTCCCCATTTAATGGTGGGTTGCTGTATTGATTCAGTGAAAACACAGCAAATTGGAAGTATCCACATTAATAAAAGGTTTCTGCTCATGCATTTAATACTTGTGGCTTTAAAACAAAATCCCATAACTCTTGATTAACTTGTAGCCATGATTACTCATGTCCTTAGCCCTTTCTTTCCAGTTCCTGCAGCCCTCCTGAAATGATTTCATTCGTAAGCAGTTCTCTTTCAAGCCACTTTTAACTTTCTTCTCTTCTGAAGACAATGGGATTTCCTTTTGAGTAGACATGCATAGGATAGCACAGTAATCATGATAAGTAGAAGCAAAGTGCTCTGGTTGTTCAGGAAAGCAAACAGCCTCTATTAGGCGATTGGGCAAAGATGAATCTGCAATAAAAGTGCCCTGCAGGAGAAAAGGAAGCAGATATTTGAAACACTCGAGGCAAGGAGTATTTTTGAAAAAGTTCATCCGCAGAGATGAAGGAAAGGTCTAGATTCATAGTCACAGGGGTTCATAAGGCCTCTGGCGAGAACAGTCAGTCAACGGCTTGATGAGAAACAATAAGAGCAGAGGCGGTTTTAGGGTGGCATTGGGTGCCGTGCTGCAGGGGGGTTGCAAAACAATGCTGTAGAACAGAGCGTGATAGGTAGGGGTGTGTGCCAAATTTTAGCATCACACATGGCACTGCTGGTGACATACATTCATAACATTAAGCTGAAGATCTAGATGTGTGAGCATAGGCAGCCTTTCTCCTGCTTTTTTGCTCTTGCCATTGTGCAAGCAGCAAAACACACCAAGATTCAGCCTTTAGCCATTGCTTCCCCATTACATGTGAAACCAGAAACTGCTACATTTAATAGCTTTTCAAACCAAGCCAGGAGCTTGCTGTGTCTGAATGTTCCCCTCATTCAGAGGACCTCATTCAGAGTTTGAGCTGTCACACACTGATTTTGTTCTACATTGTGTCTGGTTTTTTAGACCTATCACTCCCCAAATACCTGATCCAAGTCGTGCAGGAGTTAGTGTAGTCTGGAGGAGGAAGAGGATAATGGAAGTGATTCTTTGAATATGCCATGGTGACAAAGTATGAGTTTAATCTGCTTGAAATGCTGACAAAACTTTGCCATGCTAGAGGATAACTAATCTGTCTTGTGTGCCCTTACATTTCTACACGACCTATGCAATCTGCTGCATTTCTCAAGCAGAACCCTAGCAGGTCTGTTATTTGCCACTGACCCATGTGAACAGACATCACGCACGCTCTTGTTGTCTAATTGGTGTCTTGACCGTAGGCTGCTTGCTAGTTTGTTCGTGCAGGTGCACAACTTAGATCATTGATTTGATTCATTTGGGAATGAGTTTGCAGACATAATTGTGCATATTTTACTTCCAGAGCTTACTAATCACAAGCTGTCTAACTCTCACCAGGATGTTGTGACCAACAGAGATTTCCCTAGAAAAATGCTGAAGGGCTAGTCATTGATGTTGTAAATGGTCACAGTGGCCTAAAATTAAACAACAACCCACTCACCCCACTTCATTAACTGCTAAGCTTACACTTGCTCTTTATATATAATTCACTGTAGTAATATCTCAGGAAAATATTTGAAGAGATATAGTTTAAATCACAGAGCTTAGGACTGAAATGACCCAGGCAGGAACTCATTTAGTACCTGAAAGTTGGCTCCGGGGAAAATAAATAAAAAATAATACTCCCAAGTTATATCATAGCCTAGAGGTCTCCTAATTTATTTGGCCTACCGCCCCTTTTGCAGAAAAAAAAATTACATGGAAATCTACCTTCTTTAAGTGAAAAAACAGAAAGATGTAGTGACAAATTTGGACAATAAAGTAATCACTATGAGTATAACTATGTTACACAGGTAAGCGTCATTACACAACAGATGGAATATGTACAAATGTTTTTCAAAAGTGGACGAGGAGGTGGACTTGGCCCCGGGATTAAAAACCCATGGGGCAGACCCAAGTGAAGCCTGCCGGCTAAGTCTGATCTGCCTCAGGGGCGGGGCCAGCACCACAGCCTGCCTGCCATTGGCCAAATAAGCTAGGCAAGCTGCAATCCACTTCCTGGGCCTGGGTGAAGCCAAAAAGGCTTCACCCTGGCCCGGGGAAACCCCTCACCTCCAGCACAAATGCCAGATTATTGCACAATAGACGAAACAGGTATGAATGTTTTTTTTTTGTTTTTTTTAAACTTCCTTTATGCTTCCACCTCCCCTTATTTTTATTCAACGCCTCCCAATTGCACCCAAGGCAACTACCACCCCCCTAGATTGTTTCAGCACCCCCCAGGGGGCAGTATCGGCCACTTTGGGAAACACTGTCCTAGCCCTTTTAATGTAAGAATTTATCTGCATGATTTAGAATGTCATCCAGACTGTCTTGGAGTATACTGATTATTTGGGTCCCATCCAGGCTAGCTGTCAATCTGGTTTCAGGACAGAAACTGCCTGGTTGCTGTGCGGCATGGGCAGGGTGTGTGAGGTGGTGGGAATCAGCAGAGATGTTTGCATTACAGGGCCTGAATATTGATTACTGCTTCAGTAAGCCAATGAGCTGATGAAAATTACTCATCCACCACTATATCACATGTTGGTGTAATTCAGAAAAGTGACCATGAGTTCACCTAAGACTCCAACTAATACAGTGTATCAATACGTAATTGTTACTGCGTGGTCTGTGTGTGTGTGTGTGTGTGTGTGTGTGTGTGTGTGTGTGTCTAAACTAATATTTTATGTATATTGAGAATTATCTGCACACTCTGGAAAATTCTGTCCTAATGCTACTTTAGTTCTAAGTAGTTTCCATTCTACTGTTTTCTTTTTTTTAGTTGAATATGGAAGCAGAAAACACATTTCAATTACCCACTTTTGATTCAACTCCTGATCCAGTTAATGTACCAGCTGCAGAAAACGATATCCACTTCCATGCTTTAGCATAGCATGTTAGAAACTCAGTTATGGTACGGGGTTTTGGAGAGCAGGCAAACTTAAAGCAACCGTTTTCTTATGACTGACTGTGTTACCAGTAAATTGGATATTCATATCTTGAATCAAATAAGGGAAAGAGGTCTGTTGCTCTTTACTGAAAGCTGCCTTGGCTGGCAGCAAAATCTTATAAGTGTGATTTTAGAGAGGACACAGAAATGGATCCCAAAGCTGTCCTTATATTTTGTTTGCTAAATGCACAACGGGGAATCTTTTACACACATACGTGCCTATTAAAATAAAGTAAATTCTTTCTTCTTATTTTGTCTGTTTTAGCACAAGAAGAGTGGGCCATAAGCCGTCCCAGCCTAAAGGCACCACCTTCCAGGTCAAGCAGAGGGGGTTACAGGGAACACCCCTATGGTAGATATTGAAGGTCCTCCTCATCTGTGACCTCAACCTTAAAGACAATTAATAACCCGTGATCTCCACATAAACGGCAACAAGACAAGTAATAGCCCATTTCTTTTCTATCCTAGGAATTACTGCTTATGATTACTCTATATACTTCTTGTGTTTACACAATGGAGTGACACTGGCTTTAGTACTATTTTATAACATGGACTATAAAAGACCGTTGGCAAGCATTGGCTAAACCATTCAGCAAGATGATGTTTTCTTGGTTGTTCCTCATTGTTGTGTGTAATTTTAAAGCAAAACAGGACAAATAAGCATGAAGCTGCATCTATTCCCCTCCACACCCCTCCTCCCTGCCCGGTACAACAAAGGTCAAATTTTTTATTTAGGGTTGCTAAAAATGTAATATGACTTTTTTGAACCAGATGATAATCAAGATGTAGATAAGATGTTTTAACCTGTCTTTTTAATATATGTTAGTTAGATTTAAGATGTTCAATATTAAGTTTGTAAATTTCATTTTAAATGCTGTTTTAATGGGGTTGACAACAAGCGGCTACTGTATGTATGTAGCTAACTGAATTTGTCCAGTGTTTTAACCTGTATTTGTTTTGCTTTTTTATTTTTAAAAAATCACATAAAGTTCCATGTGTAAAGCTTCTCTAAATAGGAAACCATAATTTTGTCAAATATGTTTGCCATAATTTGTCAATAAAGCTGAAACCTTTTGTAAGAAACTAAATTTGGAATTACGTGTGTTTAGCTTTAAATGCCTGCTTGATTTCTTCTTCAAGAGATGCCTAAAATGTTTTCGATATAAAAACTTTTTTTCAAAAACAAAATACATAAATGAACCCAAGTTTGTTTTAAGAATATGTGCAACACTTTAAAAGTTGTATTAATAGCTTATGGTTGTTAAATAATTTAAAAGCTAGCAAACTAAACTGTGACATGAATCATGGATAGCAGAGACTAATGTATAACATGTTAATGAGAGAGGAAAAAGACGTGGCTTTAGAACAATAAATGGATTTTTAAACGATCCTCTAAGCTTGATCTTGCTAAACACACACTCTGATTGACTTGTTTGTATTAGCATGTCTCTCGTGAGAATGTAATGGAGTTTAAAGAGGTAAGATTACTGCTTACCAGTGTTAGACTGTCTAAATGCTAGTTCTTCAACCTTTGAGTTTCCCCGCACATTAAATATCCCATTCAACATGTAAGCATTGCATAGACTCACCTTATTGTTTTCACTCCGAGGAGTGTGTTGACTGCATTTGCGTAGTTATCTAATAATTTGTCTTGACAAACCAATCATCAGTGTCACTGCCCAGTTGTTGCTCTTCAACTTCAAAAACTTTATTTGTAATTTTCAGTGCTAATTATCACCTCCCTTGAAGGCAGTTTAGAGGGCTGTTATTTCTTTTGAGAATATCAGACTTGATGGCTGATGATTATTAAGGAAATATGTCGCAGGACTCAAAGGATGACTAAACGTTAAACAGGTAACATTAATAGTAACTCTGTAATTTTGAGTATGCAACAGCAATGTTAAATATTCCAAGTGATTAAGTTACTGATAGTTAAAAAAGTAAACCTGCCAAAACATAACAAATAGGTATTATAGGCTATTAAAACAACTAATTAACATTAACTAGCGGCAACAAAATTATTTTACAATATATAACCCTCGAGGCAATAAACAGAACTAAAATTAACAATAATAGTAATGCAACTCTTGCTAACGGTGAATATATAACCTAAATTTTTTATGACAAAAAAAGGAAGACTTTATAGTAGGGATACCAAAACTGTGAAATCTTTTAACGACAATTTTTTGTTTCTGGTGGCTTTTTGTCAATGTGATTGGTTTACTTTTTTGATGAGAACAGAACATAGGCCGGTTGCTGTTCATTTTGTTAAAAAAAAAAAATCTCTTGCAGCTGGAGTTGCATGCTAACTTTCTTGAGTAGTCTTTGAAACATATGTCTTGTCAGTTGATTCTTTTGTGTTTATTGAAGTTGACTTAGCTAGCTGTACAGCTGTCACACTGAATGTTCTGTCTCACTGTTTCAGGGACCCAAACACAGTGGACGGCAAACCAGCACAGTTACGTAGTGCTCAGGTAAGCAATAAACACAGTTCTTCATCTGCACATGCACACACACACACCTCAGGGTAATTGGTTTTTCTTCTTCTTTTGAATCCCCGGAACTGTTGCCCATAAATAACCATTTGTTTTCTGTTTATTCAGTTCCCCAACACCACAGTCCTGTGCACACTTAACTGGAAATAAGTCCCATTGGACACAGTGGGATTTACTTCCGAGTAAAGATGGTCAGGATCATGCTGCAAATGTATGCTCACGTATAAAATACTGATGGTCTCTAATATGTGCCACAGTACACTTCTGCTTGACAAGAAAAATTGGGGGGGGGGGGGGGAGAAGTAGAAGCAATTGTTGAGTTGAGTGTCGAACTGCCCAGTAAACAATTTCTAACAATGTTTACAGTAGTTGTGAACATGATGCATTGAGTTGTTTTTCTTTTAAAAGCAGGAGCCCTTTTTTAAAAAAAAAATCATATAATTTTTGTAAATAAACTATCCATTGTGAGCAGAAATTCAGTAAATATACTTTTTTTCCAGAACACAGACAGGTTTGTGGATTTTATTATTGGTTATGTTTGTTCATTTTTGTGTTAGATTTATGTGTGGTAGAATCATCGCAATAGCTCTCTTTCATCTTTTTGATTCCTCTTTATTCCACTTTGCAGGTGAATTCATCTCAAATTGGCATGATACCAGTTCATGCCAGGAGAACTGATTGGTCCCCTATACCTGCTGACAGATTTTGCATTCCTGGCGTGACTTTTTGTACATGTGTTCCTCCACAGGTATTCCTCCAGTGAGGAAAAATTACACTGGAATTGGCCTAGGAAAGGTGTCGAACTTAGAGTCTTTCTTCCTCTTCCTCCTAATATACCTGAGGGCAAAGTTTGGATTACTAGAACCTTGTAGAACTGAAACTCTGCTGTACTGCAGTAAATTAGGAAGATTATTACTTCAACATGAAGGTTTGTGCATAAAGATTTCTAAATAACACATGGCCTTGCAATAACAATAGAAGTCAACTTTACAGAATATCTCTCGTGAAAGTGGGGCTATTGTTTTTGTTTTTTCCCCAATTCATGGCTTAGTCGTAAAGAGTCTCATCCAAGCTCACATCATGAGCACTGAGTTAATAGATGGTGATTTTCAGATTGACCATTATAGGAAGTTAACTTCAGAAAGAGTGGTCCAGGTCCTAGCTTTACAGCAGGGATGGGGAACTTGTGGCCTGCAGATACTGTTGGACTACAACTCCCATCACCCCTGACTATTGGCCATGCAAACTGTGGCTAAGCTACCAGCAACACCTGAAGATCCCACCCCTGGTTTAGACAGTGGTTTTCTTCTTCTTCCAGGACTTTTCTTTTCACATAGCTTCCATGGTTGAAAAATCTTTTTACATCTACTATAGAACCTTAGTTTATTGCAGAAGATTCTAGGTTGTTTTCTAGGCTGCACAGACAATTTACACAAATCCCTGACAAATCAGGTGGGTATTGTCATTGCTGTACTTAAACTGAGAATACATCTAACAATTTGCAGACTAATAGTGGTGGACAAGCTTGCACAACTGATCTCTTAGAAGCTTCTGAGAAAACACAGGGTTCCCAGGAGCGCAGTTTGAAACCGTTGTTTTGACTTAAAGCAAATACTACATGACCAGCTTCAAAGGACAAATCGCAGCATCTAGCTTCTTGAATAGTGTCTATTCTGCACTCAGTCAAGGACTGATGGCATTGTTTCTCAATTAAGCAATAATACAGGCTTGTTGTGAGGAAAAGTAAGCTACAACCAGTGCTTTTTATCTGGGGGTACGCAGGGGTACGCATACCCCTAAACATTTCGTGAATCTGAGTTTGGCCTCATTGAGGGGCAGTTTTTCAATATGAGTAGGAAAATGAGAGTACCCCTAAACATTTTTTTAAAGAAAAAAAGCACTGGCTACAACTTTTAAAAGTATTCTGTTACCTCAAGAATGATGACTTCACTTCAAGTACCAACATTACCAAGCAGCTCAGAAATGTGTTTTCTTTCCCTTTTGCTGCTTCTGGTCCTCCTCCCATCATAAGTGCAGCGTCTCTCTCTCCTGCTCAACTGGTGGGTGCCAGCTCCTATATTTCTGGCAGGGCCACGTGTTAAAAAACTAACAACTTTTGCTAAATGTTTCTCAGGATGTCCTGGGCATTTCCTCCCCCAAACAAGCATATTTGCAGGAATTCATTTCCCCAAGTCTCGTTCATGTCTGGGAACAATGTTCCCCTTAACTGATGGCATGTACATTGCTGTAGGCTGGGAAGAAGTCTAGGAGGTAAAAGTAGAGTTTGTAGCTGAGCTCCAAGAAAATGTGGATCCCCCAAAGTCCAAAGGCATATGTAGAGTATGTGGTGGACTACAGTTCCCATTATCCTTGAGCATTGATGGTGTTGGCTAGTGCTGATGGGAGATGCAGTCCGAAACATCAGGATGACAACATGTTGACTACTGTGGTATATGGCATTGCTCTACTGCTCAAACTAAGCTGGCTTTGTAAGGTGGTTGGATGGAAGAACCTGGAGATCACATATAAAGTGATCTTGGTTTTATGGAAGAGGAGCAGGAAATAAGTCTAATAAATATATTGACAAGGCCAAAGTCAATCATGATTATCAGAAGTTTATTTATAGCTGAGACAAGGAAGTAATGTAACAGGTACTTTAATCTCTTTTGCACCTAACATTCATTGAGTTATTGTCTCATTTCATTCATAGGATCATTATTGTTTCCAGTGCATGGGCTTTGGAATGGTCTGTGTTCTAAACAAAGAGCTGACATTTAACGCATTACAAGGAACGAAGCAAGGTAGGACAGCCTGCCTAGAAGAATGTGGAATTTCATTAAGGTTTAAAAACTTTTACCAATTTGCTTGTTGCCTATATAAATATTTTAGAATTAGTATTGAAATTATTCATCAGTAAATTGGGTTTGGTGGCACTGCTGTACACAAAGTTGATTAAGCCAAGGCATTTGAGATGATTTCCCAAACCAATTATTTCCCGTCTTTCTTAAATAGCTCCAACATAACACCCAATTTATTTAAACCATCAAATAGTTGAGACCTTAACTAAAAGCAATTCAGTTACTCAACTGGTGGGTTCACTGCCCTAATTGCACTGAAACTTTACTGTGTCCTGATCCACAGGCCCAGAAGAGGGTCTGCGTGAGTGGTTTGATGCAAGGATGCCAAAAATGCTGCAGTGATCAGTTCCAGTGCTTTATTAGAAGTGCAAGCTTACAAAACCCTGCAAAGCCTTGCTGCTGTTACAGACACAGGATGGACGCTGAAATATGTTAAGCGTTATTTATACAAAAAACAAGCTACGTAAGCTGGCAACCATAACCCAGTTAACTCACCCCTGGCTTAGAGTCCCCTTTCGAACTCTCCCATCTCTCAGATAAAGGAGTAGCTGACAGTGTAAGAAGCCTTCCCTCTCCCAACCAACTAAACCAAAACTCAAGGCTTCAAGGTAAGCAGATAAGCAAATATGATCTCATTTTACAGCTCGCACCAGTTAGTCCCCTGGGTTATCTTGACTACCAATATGACATTTACAGGCCTTCTGGGACATTTGCACCATTTGGTTCCACACTCTGTGTGAGATATATTATGGAATGTAGTTTCCAATCTTGTTAAGTATTATGGTCTTCCCACTTTGCTGTGCAACTTACTGTGATTGTATTAAAGTACCGTATATATAAGTATGTGTGTGTGTATAAGAAAGCTCACTTTCATAAAGGTACAAAAAAAATTACAGCAATTCCAATTCAATTCATAATCCTTGGTATTTATTAGTTTGAAGGTTTTATTTTGGTTACACAAATCTTGTGAAAAGGGCCCCTTTACTGCTTGTAGCAAAGAAAAACTGAATCACCTTTGGCATCTAACATTTAATCTTGTCATGAGGAAAGCACCATGCTTCAGATTCAGAAAGCATGAAGGCACTTTCCGGCTTTGGCTCTTTAATCTGTAAATCACAACGGAGGTTTATAGAACAAAGGCCAATTTTAGACCTAAGCAAGCAAAATATACAGCATGCATTCATGCACTAAGCTATCAAATGGAGTGAAAAGTTGATTGGACATCAAAACCTTACCTATCCAGAACGAAGTTGCCAATATACTTTATGTCCTGTCAGAGGATGGTTATTGTCTTATGAAACCATTTGAATATTTAAATAGGCCTCTAAGGAAATTAGAGGAAGATTCCCATTTTACTGTTGGTTTGTTTATGGTGTTATACCACCTGCCATACAAATATATGGTCAGAGCAGTTCACAATAATTTTAATGCAAGGCTACGTAAGACCTACAGAAATCTTGACCATGGTTTTATATATTGTGTGTTTTGTTTCCTGAAGTAGACCTTGGGTTGTTGGTTCCCTCCTGCCATGCAGCTATGTTTCAGTAAGAAACATAGGGAAGCATTCAAAATTGTATTTCCTCCACCTTTAACATTTTAGTGTTCTGTGTCTACCACCTTATCCTGCTGCCTTTATTGACTAAGCCAAACAGCAAGTGATGAAACAGGGTGATGTACATGCATGTATGAATCAGACTCAATAGGAATCTCTAGCATTAGTGGGCTGTAAACTGAGGTCTAACACAGCCTAATTATGCCAGTTTTCACTGGTTCCAGCGAGACTGATTTCTGATAAATGCATTTAGGAATAGATTGGAAGAAACAGGTAATTAAGTACTGTATAGATTCTGGAATTTGCATTTTCATTTATAAATATTTTATTTCCTATTACCTGTAGCTTGTCATGTTTGGGGATTTTTCCTTGACCTTTCCAATAACCTTCCCTTGTCAAATGGATAAACCTATTAGAAGGGTTCCCACCCCACTTTTGTAATGCTTTACATATGGGAGAACATTCTTTGACACATGCTAGCTGCCAAATATAGCCAAGGACATTCTCATTCAAATGATGAGCCCTGATAAGATGGTTTGCTAATAGTGTTTTAAAGTGGTTGTTTTCAAAATCCTGTTTGACACTTTCTAAGGATGTTTAATCACCATATGAGAAGGCACAATGTAAACATGTAATCAGAAGAATATTACATTATGTTTTACTCTGTTTTTAGTAAAGACTATTTTGTAATCACAGATTTAGAGTTCAGTTTTAAACCTGCATGTTGGACATACAGATAGAACAAACTCAAGTGGTCAAAAGCTATGCCTCAATATTGGCCTTCCTTTGGAATACCATTTACAAGTGACAAGAGTGTGTCGAGTTTGGCATGTATTGATTCAAAAACCCATTCCATCCTATTTCCACAATAATCTAGATATTTAAATAATAATTTTAGTGTGGATGAAAAACAGTAAGTATATTCATTTGAGGCACTTTTAGCCCATTCTTTATTAAAATCAATCCCAGAGCAGGTTACAACAGGTAACTCTTAATACATATTCAACAAGGAAAACCATCAAAAAACTAATCTAAACAATCACAAACAAATCAACATCAGCCTGAGTAGACTCCCCCTTCCTTCCAGCTAATTTAACCAACTGCCTAAGTAAGGTATGTGTCCTTAAAAGGTGCCTAAAACCCATCAGGGTCAGCACTGATTGAATATGAGAAGAGAGGGCATGCCAAAATTGCAGTGCTACTACTGAGAACACTCTCTATCTTTTAACATATTTGCTAAAAAACACACACACCAAAAATCTATATATTTTCTCTCAAGGCATGCATATCTGAGCATATTAACCTGAGGCTGTGCATTTTGGCATGTTTTTGAGCAGAGAACTATATTGCAACATTTGGAGAATTGTAGAATTCGAGGGAGAACTGCTTTCCACTCTGCATATTATTCCAAGAGGTGTGGATCAAACCAGTTCTCAATGGAATTTGCTTCAAATTCCTCAAGGTTAAAAAAAAACATTATAAATAATAGGAGCTCACAGGAAATGAGCACCAAACATTGGCCTGCCCCCTCATCTTACATTCCCATGGTTAGTTTTTCCACGACTCAAATATTTTTTGTTGTCGTACATATTTCAACAATCCCAATGTTTGAGAGTTAGTAGCAAAGACGTTGTAAAGGTGGAGCGTTGCGGCAAGATGGCTGTTCTGAATTTCCCCCACTTTTTAACAGAGGTCATGACCCTCGAGGAGTAACAATGTGTTCACAAAAGTTCTTAAGTGGATACCAAAAACACAAACTAGTGGAAAAATTGTGGTGATCTGTCCTGGAACAATCCCACTGAAGAAGATGAAAGTGGTTATCCAGAGCTTATGGCTGGTTGTGAAGAGGCCTCCATAACAGTTCAAGCTTCAGGGCCCCCAAAATGTAGGCTTCCCACATACACACTCTGCTTTATATGCAAGTGGGGAAGAGAAGCAAACAACAACAAAGGGGGGGAAAACATGTCTCCAATGTCACATCTAGTTAGCCCTCAGTCTAAGCCTGTTCAGAGTCTTAATCTGCTAGCAAATATAATTTATAGACAACTGGAATGATTTACTAATATTTATAATCCAAGCTAAGGACATGATGGTCTTCCCTAGTTTATACTAACCTCTGCTGAAACACCTGAGACAAGCAGAAGCTTTGGGAGAGCTTCTTGATTACCTGAGCCAGTAAGGGGAAGCCACCTTGAATTCCAGCTTCTCCTTGGATTATCTAGCAGTATGGCACCTTGCAAGACACGGAGTCCAGCCATCTCAAACCTCAGTAAAAATCATGTGCAGTTCAACAGAGCATTCTTAATAAGGGAGAGCATTCAAGTCATAGCATTAAAAGAAAACGAAATACTGAATTATATAAGCTATGTTATTACTTTGCTACTTGGCTTAGTTGGTGCTAATAATCAGAACTAGTAGATATACAGGTTCCAAATCCCTATCTTTAAACCACATTTCAAGGAATTGAAGATAGCATTAACCACATGTTTCTGGACACCTCATTCTTTGAGACCGTTCCAACAACTCCATGTGGCTGTTAGGAAAGCATTAGTCAAGTTCTTTCACAAATCTCCCTAATATTCCTCAAATTTCAGCCCAAAGCTTCCCATATGAATAACCATACCAGATGTCCACACCTCCAGTGCCAGAGGCAAATCATGTGATTCAATTATAATGATAGCAAACATCGACATCCCTCATCCAGATAACAATGATTCTTAACATGATAACTGGTAACTCAGCAGAAGGTGGTACCCTTCTGTGCAGGAAAATCTAAGCCACTAAAAGTACACCAATTAAGAGCTTACAAAACCGGATAAGATGGAGCTTATGAGATACTATTACACACATATTTGTTATAAGTTAATGTCTTGGAGATTGACAGGCATCACTACATTCAGGATGTTGTGTGCATTTAAAAAAAAAATGGCATGAGTTAATCCAAGCTCAGATGCATAACAGGAAGAATATGCATCTCCAGTGCTACTTTACAGAAGGCAGGAAGGCATGGGGCAAGGAAGCACAAAACACTTGTATGTCATTACCTTAATTTTTAGGCTACCTCTACCCCATATACACTATGACAATTAACTGTGTGTAGAAGTCTTTATCATATCTGCAATGTTCAGGGATTATATTGTCAAGGAGACTCATTCCTTTCATTTGCTGGTGATATTTCTATCTTTTATACTAATCAAGCAAGACTCCACAAGTCTCATTATATAGCAGGAAGAACATCTGCTTACTCACGAATTATATTCTCAGTGGATAATAGTAACTCATGCATATAAGCAGTCATGCAAATGTTTGGCCAGATGAATCAGAGAGGTGTAGGGCAAGCCAATTTTATAGCTTGAACACTGACCAAAGAATATTGCATGTTGGTGCCTCCTAAAGGAATCCTTAATCCCTTACTAGATGGCATATCTTTATGATATTATATTTTTTTTTTTTTTTTTAAATAATATTTATTGAAGTTTCCAAAATACAGAAAGAGAAGAAAAGAAATTATGAAGATACATTCAGAACCTTATTTTCAAACATCCACTTTCTGGGACTCCCCCCTTCCCCCACCCCTACCGTATTCCCCTTTCATATTGTTGTTTCCACAAGTTCTATTTCTGATTTAAAGCACAATTTATATACCCCATTGTTCAAATTTAAATTTATACAAACCTTATGCAACACCCTTGATAAAAAAAAAAGCAAAAGATCTCTCCCCATAGCCCACCCCCTTTTCTTTCCACAATGTCCCCCTTTTTTCCCATTAAAGTAAAAGCACACAGAATAAAAGTATAAAAAAATAAAAAATATATTAGAAAAAAGAAAACCAATTCAGAAAATAGTTGCAAGCCTTTGGATTCTAATTCTCCCTCCCCTTCCCCGGTTTAATTTCTCTTATCCTCCAATCTATGTTTCCAGCCTGGAAATCTTAAGTCCATCAATCCCATTTTTCCCCCAACTCCTTGCAGAATTATTTCCCATTTCTAGGATTACTTTCTTTAAAAATTAATTCCTAAATCTTTAAAAATGTCAAATTATAAAATTCCCCCCATTGTTCTTTCAAGGTTATAGTCCAGCTTCCTCTTGTTCCGCTGCTAAAACTTTCTTATTCAGAAGTTTAGTAACTCTACATGGGTTGTTGTTGTTCAGGAACAAAAACTTGCGTTCAGTCCCTTCCTTCTTCAGTAAGGTATTCTGTTGTCTCCTTTTAGTCTAAACACCCTGTAGACAAGATTCAGTTTCCGTTTTGCAGCTTTCCCAGGAGATAACCAGTTCTGTGAAATTCCGGAGTGTTGTATTTTTCCCAGCTTACGCCCATCTTTGTAATGTCCCGAAACTCCTCTAGGGGGGTTGTTGTAACTTTGTTTCCAAAAATCCGATTGTTCTCCGTATTTTCGCCATTTTGTATTCAAGTCTTAACAAATTATATCAAGTTGTAACAAATTTGACCAGCAAGGTCCTTGTAATAAAATCCTCTTTAATATTCCGACTTTGACAGCTACTTTGACAGCTGTCAAAATCACCGGCTCTTTTCACCAGGCTCACTCCTCAATCGCCCCGGTTCCCAGGGAGGGGGGTGCATTTTCCTTCTCCTTCAATTCTTCCTCCAGCACAATTCTTGTACTTTCCCATCATGGAATTCTTAATTTAGCAAAGATACCGTTCTTTTTGGGCCTTGGCTTCCCAATCCTTGTTTTAAAATGTCTACAATAGGGAGGGGGACTGACTTCCTTTTTAGATCCCCCCCCGCTCGTCTCAAATCCCAAAAATTTTTCTTCTTTTAAACCCGATTTCCAATTTACTCACGGGTTGTTGTTAAAAGTCCAAATTCTCAATGGAAGAAGTCAGCGCTCTCCGCCGGATGGCATGCGGCTTCGCTCGGCAGGGATGGCAGAGGACTCAAAGCACCACGCTTCTCCCCGGCACCCGATCCGTAGCCTTTAAAAAGGCTCCTTCACGAGTCGGGAGGGCGCTAGCGGTGCTAGCCGAGTCTCCAAGTCCACGGCTATGATATTATATTTTTGCATCTGCGATATAAAACTACAGTTATTGCCCTTGGTGAACAAGTACTTAATGATAGAAACAACAAATAACTAGAAAAATAATGGAGCACATCTGTGTGCAATACAGATGGTATTGATAAAATCATCTGCCAGCATATGAAACAAAACAAAGATAATGCACAGTAAACAAGACTTCTGAGATCATGTTCACACATTGCATAATTGAATTGCAGTGCAGTAGCTAAAACTATCATTTTATTCCTTAGCATCAATTACTGTGTGGTGAGTCAGCATTGATCACGGGTGCCCTGTATTCCACACTCAAGAATTACATTCCAAGTGGGCAAATGCCAGCATGTAAGGTATCCTCTCCTCCCCCTGAACCCCTAAAATCAACTCTCTAGTGTCCCTGAACACTTCAGAACAGGGTTTGAGAGTGTGTGGGGGTTACAGGGAAAAGATGAGGAAGGGCAGGTCCCATTGTATGAACAGAAATCCACTGCTCAAGTGGAAGTCTATTCTGAACCTATATGACTTGGGTGTAAATATGAGACCCCGAGCAATTTTTGGTGTACATCTTACCTACCAATCCCTCATCACAACAGAATGCCTATTAGCTAAGAAATAAACATGCCATCATAAAAAAGGTAAAGGACCCCTGACAGTTAAGTCCAGTTGCAAACGACTCTGGGGTTGCGGCGCTCATCTCACTTTACTGGCCGAGGGAGCCAGCATTTGTCCGCAGACAGTTTTTCCAGGTCATTTGGCCAACATGACTAAGCCACTTTTGGCGAAACCAGAGCAGCACACAGAAACACTATTTACCTTCCCACTCGAGTGGTACCTATTTATCTACTTGCACTTTGATGTGCTTTCGAACTGTTAGGTTGGCAGGAGCTGGGACAGAGCAATGGGAGCTCACCCCTTCGCGGGGATTTGAACCGCCGACCTTCCAATTGGCAAGCCCTAGGCTCAGTGGTTTAGACCACAGCGCCACCCGCGTTCCTAAATACCATCTTAAGGACCAACAAATTGATCTGGCAAGTCTTTACCATACTGCAACACTACCTGTTGCTTTTGCTGTAACAGCCTAACATAGCTACCCCTCTGGAAATTATTATGTAAGAGGGGGTTCACGCATTGTATTAATTGTGCGGTTTGCCAGATCATGAGTACCACTTGATTCTAATTCTAATGCACTTAAATTAGCATTACTGTAATTGAGGGGAATCTGGAATATGAGGTACTTGAGCTTCTGTGTGGTTTACAGTTAAAGTAACATATGAACTAGCCCTCAGTAGGAATAAGATTGAAATTCAGGTTGAGTTTCTTATGTGATTTATATTACCTGTGCACTTTTCATAGCCTCTCTTACTGAGAAAGCATTATTATAGCATCAAAATGTTATGCAAACTGGGATTATATAAACCCTCATTACTGAGCCATTCAGTTCCTCAGCACTTAACATCAGTAAGCTGTACTTTTAATTAATCTTCTACTGGCATCTATCCCTGCAAAAAACCCTCACTCATCCTACAATCATTTCTGGAAAGTGGGATCACCTTTTCACTGCTGATGGGCAAGTCCAAGCCTACAAAGGGTTCTGGAACAGAACAGTAAGACATATTCAAAACACCAAGAAATATCTCTTGTCTTTCAAGCCCAGAATACTTCTGGGTGCTGAGAGAATCTCAATTAGATGAGCTCTCATCTCCCTCCTCTTTGCAATGCTTAGAACTCAACTTGCACTTAAATGTTTTCTTTTCTTTTCCAAAGTACACTCTGCAGAATGGAAATACAAATGTCCAGATATATTTTCGTCAATACTCCCATTCTAATGCAACACTATTTGTCTTTTGATTTAGACTTTATTAAAAACACATTAAAATAAAAAGCTAACATCAGAGGTGATCAATGAAGTAGAAGGAAGCTACTACAACCTAATTTTTCAGCAATGTAAACTTAATTTGTAAGCAATGGTACTAAATACGTCTACTCAGAAGTAATAACCACTGAGTACAATTGATGCTACTCCCAAGTAAGAGAATAGGACTGCATTTGAATTATTCATATTAAAATACATCCTGCTCTTTTGGGTGCTGTCTTTGTGCCTTTATTTATTTATAAATATGGAACGCTTCACGAATATGCGTGTCATCCTTGCGCAGGGGCCATGCTAATCTTCTCTGTATCGTTCCAATTTTAGTATATGTGCTGCCGAAGCGAGCACTGTCTTTGTGCCTTTAGATTGAACCTCATTGTGTCCTTTTGCTATTTCATTCATGCGCAGAACCATAGGGCAGAGTGCAAAAATTCATAGCAAGTCCAATAAAATCCAACAAACCATGAAGCAGTGAAATGGGTTGTCAGACCCAAGTCAAGGGTCAAGTTATCCAGTCCATGATATCAGACAGACATTAGCTGAAGCATCTCTAGGAATTTTTGAGAAAAGTTTTAAGAATTCTAACCCAAATTCTCAATAAAGGAGGCTTCAGAAGTGTTTTCAAAGAATTTACTGAGGGAGACTACAGAAATGAAAATAATAATAATTGAAGTTTATAAAGCTTAGTGTCCAAGAGAGATTGGAAAAGTGGGGCTGCCAGAATTCGGAACACCGTATAGGATGTGGTGAGAGAGACTATGGTTTTATTTTCTGTCTAGGCTGTCATAGTGCTTAAAATCAGCTTCATTTTCTCTGTTAGTATGATACTAGAACAACAGGATTGCTTCCAGAAAACAAAATGCTATATTCCATGCTGGACAGCCAGATCAAATCTGCATTTACTCCCAAAATATCACTTTAGTATATTTATTTTTGTAAAATAAAAAATAAAAAAATTATTGTAGTACATTGCACAATCTGAATACCATGTTGTGCTATGAAGTAGGAAACCCACCGTTATCTAGAACAAGTTTCATACAATGCCCACCAAATCTGTTTCTCAATTTCACATCTATGGAGCTGGACAGATCCAAGTTCTCTTTCAAAGTGAATGGAAGCATTATAGTGGTGGAGGAACTGAGAGTTGTCTGTGTTGTAGCTTCTGCAGTAAATCTCTGAACAGGCACTCAATAAAAGTGTTTTCTATGAACACACTTTAGCTATATGCATAAACATTAATTTCCAATGTTCCTTCACTCTCTATTGTGACAAAGAAACAGATAAAAAGATAGTTCTACGTAGATGAAAGGTTAGGGAGAGCCTGCTGTTAGGAGCAGGCTTTGCTCTATAGCTCCAGTTAAGTTTCTGAATAGAATGCTACAGTAAAGCATACAGTTGAATAAAGACTGTGCCTGTACCTCACTTCAAACCCTTGTCTTAGGTACCAGGATTTTCTCCTTCATGAGCAAATAATTGCAGTTCACTTCAATGGGCTAAAATACCAGGGACACATGCACAGGGGACAAAAGTAACTGGCCCTACACTAATGAAATTAGGTGGCTTCCCTATCCTTACACAGTGACAGCAAATACACAGAGACCTCCTCCTCCTCCTCCTCGTGATCCTTACACTATAAATACCCTCCCTCCACACATATACACCTGTTGTTATGCTAGGCGTTTTGCTAGTTCCCTAAGGATAATAGAGACACTAAGGAGAGTCTGGAGTGCATGCCTTCTATTGTGCTTTTGGTGCCTCTCTACAAGTTTTGTTCAGCGCTGTCATAGATTTCCAGCAGAACTCCCTTTATTATTTTTGAAGTTCTGAGTTTGAGGACGAGCTTACTGGGCAGCAGCTGTCAAGATGGAATGGAACAAAACAAGCTGGAAGGGTAACCAAGATGGAAGGCTCTCATATTAAAATGCAATAAAACATTTGTTCTTACCTTACAACAGCATCTAGCTTTGTTCAGTTATACAAAGAACTGATAGCAGATCTTGCAGCTTGGGTGAATTAGATGGAAGTAATAACAGTTTCTGGAGCTCAAAGGCTTTATTCATGCAGGATCTATTTAAAGGATGAAAGGAGATAAGAAACATCTTGTCACAACAAATTGGGAAAGAACAACAAACAAAATAGCTCAGCTTTTAGGGGTGGACTTAAGACAGAACCTATAAGCAAGTGCTGTTATGTGGTTTAACATGAATTAACTAGAAGCTTAAGAGAAGGAAACGTATTTGCTTTTCTCCAACAAGAAAACAAACACAATAAGGTATAGCTCAGAAGAACTGTTTAATGGAGACAGATTCTGCACAGCCATGTTCAGATCAGGACCTATATCTGTTAAAATTAACAATGATTGTGTTTTTCATCTAATCAAACACAAGCTGCTTCATTCTAGGGAAAGAACTTGGCTTCCAAGTATGCCATGACAAATCTTCTCTCATTTGAAACCTTCATTGCAGATTGTGTATTATTATAAAGATGTGACCTCTATTTCATTTTGAATACACAATACAGTGGTACCTCAGGTTACATATGCTTCAGGTTACATACGCTTCAGGTTACAGACTCCGCTAACCCAGAAATAGTACCTCGGGTTAAGAACTTTGCTTCAGGATGAGAACAGAAATCGTGCTCTGGCAGCACGGCGGCAGCGGGAGGCCCCATTAGCTAAAGTCGTGCTTCAGGTTAAGAACAGTTTCAGGTTAAGAACAGACCTCCGGAATGAATTAAGTACTTAACCCGAGGTACCACTGTAAATTAAAGTATAAGCAACAACATTATACTAAGTAAGACTACTTAACCTGCTGGACCCATTACTGCATACTCCGATAAGCCAGTGGCTTCTTTGAGGTTTGAGGCAGAAGTTTATCCCAGCCTGCTACTGGGAATTCTTTAAGAGGAGGCATGCCAGGGATTCAGCCTGGGATTTTTCCTCTACCACAACTTGGACTTTTTACACAGTGCAATGTGGGAAGAATTAGTAAGTTGATCCATTCACTTCTGAATACAGGGCAGTTTATGTACAGGGGCACCACCATATTTACAAGTGACTTCTTTCCTAACACAGATATTAGTTTGCTGATTGTGTGGACTACATTGCCAGCAAAAATCCATCAGCCATGCATGGCAGCTCCCCCCCCCCATCAACTCCCTGTTTTTATTGCCTGTCTAGCACTGCAAATAACAGGTGAAGTTCTCCACCCTCCAGCAGGCCACAATACAAGTCAGGTGGGCTGTATTTGCTTTTGTGGTTAAAATTTCTTTAAGCCTGTTTTAGAATGCGAACAGCATTGTGCTTTCACTATACGTACAAGAAAAGTAGTAAAATACCAGCCTATGAAAGCAACCAGTGTTTTAAGCAGTGACATTGCTTAAATATGACATGCATATAGGATGGGGGTTTTTTTAATGTCAGGCAAATAACCCAGGAAATAAAAATATGTTTTGCACCCTCCTTGATGGTTCTTTTAATGTGCAGCAACCCCATGAAATCTGACTTTATTTATTACACGTAATAAAACTGTGATGTTAAACTAATCAAATACAAATCAGTCCAACTGCATAATTTTCGATGAAGAGGTGCTTAGGAGCAGCAAAATGAACTCCAAAATGGCTCATTGCCTCTTAATCAAAGGCAGTCAGCATCAAACATCAGCCAGTCAGGTGATAACTTTGTCATTGCTCTGCCGCCTTCTCAGATGGAAGTTGTCAGAAAGGCCTGACAGCTTTTAAAACACGCCAACTCATTTGTCTCTGTTGAGGAACAGACCCTGTGATCTATTGGTGTCTCTAGGAGATTAGGAAGAAAGACTACTATATTATTATAGTGGTGCCATTAAAACAGATTTACTGTGTGTCTATCAAGGAGCATTAATGATATAAAAGTACATGTAATTTCCGATAAGAATTTTTTGTCAGCTTTCAAGTCTGGTTCTTTTCTTGTCTAATTTTGTCCAGTTACTTTGGGGTACACAAGAATATTAATGATTAATTGCCTTGGCGCTGGAAAAGCACAGGCTTGTAATATATCATTAGAAACCAGAGATCAGGAAGACGGAATGAAAAAATCTTGGATGAATATATTACTGCTATATGCAGTTAACAACAGCGGCTCGAAATCATTTGCGTTCAGAACCTGCAGTGGCACCTCTTCATTGAAAGCATATTATTTATGTTAATTTTACACAGCCTACTAGGGCTTCATACAAAAGAGAAGGTGTTTAATTAATAGGCACCAAAGCAATAGCAGAAAGTCTGTCTTTGAACTCTCATTTTTAATCAGTGTAACCATTTCCGCATAGATGGAGGAAGAATTATGATAAGGGATAGATCATCTCTATGTTATAAAGGGCAACTTGACATCACAGGGATAAGACTCAGCAGTATGGTGAACTTAGTGTCACCTTTGTATGACTTGGGATGCCCAACTCATCTCTATTTTACTTAACAATAATTTCAAGCAAGGCTATAAAGACGACAGGCAGACCTTTTGTCTCTCTCTAGATCTCATCTTCATTCCATTTTGACAATTAATACTACAACCACTGCCATTCTCAATTTATTTATATACCTCATTTCCCACAAGTGAACCTGTGTTCAGAGCAGTTCACCCAAAAATCAAAGTCTAAACACTGCCACACAATAAAAACAAAACAATGTCTAGTAAGATATAATATTACTGCAGCATAACACTAAAAAATAATGATCAGCAATTACCAATTAAGATTTCATTAGATACACATAAAACACTAAGGAAGGCTGCAGCTTACCAACAGGCCAAGTATCCATTAAGCAACTCACTTCTGATGGCTCCTAGAGCTGGAAGGTGGGGCAACACAGGTGAAACCAACCATCCCTGATGGTAAATCACAGGTGCTCTCTGCTCACAATTCTTGCTATGGAAATAGCTCCCCTCTGAAGGCTCTTACTGCACACAGTTGTTTTTTTCTGAGGGCTCCTAAGGCTGGAGGGTGGGGCGAGGTGTAAAAAAAAAGCCCATCCCCTGATGGCCAACAAACATCCCTCAAAATGTCAGGAGGTGGAGAGTGAATCTCATAGGGAGCCTGCAAGTAAGAAATTATTTACGGATTCCTTCCCCCGCCCCCCTAGCTCTTTTTAAAATATCAGCTGGGTTATCATTAAGCTTCAGAGGTTCTTAAATTGCTTCTTGGAGTTTATTTGTCAAATAACTCATGGTATAAAAGTAGCACCATAAACATTAATTGAGCAGCCATTAAGCAGGATGGCTGTTTGTTTTTGGTTGATAGAGAACATAAAGCTTCACACCCTGTGGTGGAAAACAATTAGATGTGATGATGAAGGTGCTGTTAAATACCACTCTTACCACCCTTTTGATATCAGTTTAGCTGTGGAAGAATAGCAAACAGCTGCAGTCAGAAAGCGTGCAGAAGTGATAGGAAGTCATATTTTTACTGTCATGTCAAAGTCTGTTATGAATGGCATAAGAGTTTCTAATGCTTTATGCTAATGGCAGTGACTAATGATAGTCATTATCTCCATTTATACTCATAAAAATCTTTCTCCGGGGAGACTGATCATAACTAGAATACTGTTTAAAATTAAGCTATTTCCCCCTCTAAAATACAGGATGTAAAAATGACTTAAATACAAGAGGTTGGCTGACCAATTTATTTTGTTTTGAGTGTGTTTGACAACTGCAGCTGTTACTTTGCCACCTGCTGACTTTGCGTTTAGGAATGTGGTATATTTATATGTATCCTTGGACATTCTGTCCTGGAAAGCTCAGCCCAGGGGGTAATATAGGTGAAACGTGCAGCGGAAAATCAACATGAAGTATAAATTTGACATTGCCATGTCTGAAGTTTCAATTTCTTTTTTTTAACAAGGACACTGAATTTCCTCATCCATTTCTGATTTCGGTTATGAATTCTGCTTACTTGACAGGTACAGAGCACTTCATTATATGCACGCTCAGAAACCCTTAAACGGATGAGGCAGCTATTTGCATCTGATAGGAGCTAAGTGGGACATTAAATTAATGCCAAACAAGTGAGTGCTCATTTTGGTTTCATTATAAATGGCTGCAGTACAGCAGTAATGTGTTGACTCTTATGTGCTGACAACTTCTATATTTCTTCTAAACTTCCCTGAGAGCTAGACATGGAGGAATAAATTGCTACTCTAGATGATAAAATTAGGAGGAGATATATTCACAATAATTGCACATAGATCTCCCAAAATACACCAAAGTCTGAAAAAAAGTGTTAGTGGATTACTGGTTTTCATGAAGGTTTGTTGACATGGATATGCATTTTCATATACAACTATATCCTCACTTGTTTTAGGAGACATCCCAATTTTAGGAGAACATCAACCATGGGTAGGTATTCCATGTTCACTTCACACCTTGTATATTGGTAAGATATGTGCAGTGAATCCTGCATTAGCACAATTTTAAATCATTCATGAAAAATTGTTGTTGTTGTTGTTACTCATATGTTGAAGGCAAGAGAATATTTGAACAATTTGCATCCACCTGAGCCACAATCCCCTTGTTTAGCTTTAAAGAAATAAGAAATAAGAAACACGAGTCTTTGGTTGAGTAAATAAAATAAAAACCAGGAAAATAAGTAGTTTGTAGCTAACCTTTAGATATCAGTTGTGTGAACCATATATTACCTTTTCCTACAGTAGATTGCCATTGGGAACATATGAAGCACCATGCAGTCCTCAGGTATTAAATTCCAGCTAGCTTTAACAATATCCAAGCCCTATATGAGAACCAAATAATTTGAAATGGATATGCAGGTGGTAAATGAACAAATCACAAACCAGAGGGAAATGGGAATCTTTTTTGTTGTTTACGTTTTCTTCTCATTGTAAAAGTAGATTGTCCTCTTTGCTTTTGAAGTAACTTGTTCCAGAATGAACCAAAGGCCACAACATGTATGAGAGATATTTGAGTATTTGGTTGCGTGCATCTACCACCATAACATTCCCCAGTGTAGGTGAATTTATTTTGGTTTGGTGAAGCCAAATTTATTTAGATTTGGAAATAGGAGCTATTTATTTACAGTTATTTGTACAGTTGGGATATTGTGCATAGAAAATACATATGTTTACATTCAGTTACGTTTTCTCCCCTTTCCTGATCTCTTTATTATAGAATTTGTTCTCCGTGTATTTCTTTTCCTTCCTCCTTCCTTCCTCTTGCTCAGAACTCAAAGCTAACCACACACATACACACACATAAATGAATGAAATTAGGCCAAAAAAAAAAAAAAAAACAAACACAAAAAACCACCCAGGGGCTACCTACCTGTTGTTGCTGAAATGTGTTTATGCATCTCCTATGTAACACTTTGCAAATGTTCTAAGTGGCTGAAGTTTCATTCCAATCAGCAAGAGCCATATGGATCCATTATATGACTGGCTGGTTTTATAGCAGGTTTAAGGAAACTGTTTGTGATATTTAAGCAGGCATGGAGTATTTTTTAGGAGCTTCATGCATTCCCTTTCCCAGCATAAGTATTGAAGCATGTGTTGCGATCATATATACCCAATGCCTTATTACATCTAGGCACTCTACTCTCAGGCCAAGACATTCTGGACAAGGAGGCTCAGAAGGGTACATTTCTTGACAGCTATAGATTCAAATTGGGGGGATCAATTTTAAGTTTAGTTACAAGTTTAAATTTACTTTAGCAACTTTAAACGTTTAACTCATTTTTAAAAATACTTTCTAGCCACTGCAAAAAGTGGTGACAGTGCAGGCACTCTGCAAGGTCACCTTAGCCAGAATGCCTCACTCTGGGGAAGGACCCCCCCCCTTTATTCAAACAAGACATGAGTATGGAATAGGCACCTTGTTCATATCACCTGAGTGCATAAGCTGACACTAACCCCATAACCTATCACTGAGGAACCAACTCCTATTGGCCAAGGTCCCTTCACACACACACACACACAATAAAATATTTGATGGGGCTCACCCCTCAGAGTTAATCAACACTGCCATTCAAATGTGCTGTTTGTGCCACAACTTGAGTTTGATTATGTGGGGTGGGGCTTACCTGCCCCCATTTATTTGCTACTCAAGTTGGCACTCCTTTCACTGCCTATGGCATTGGAAATGTAGTAACTGCAGAGTTGAAGTCACCCCAAAGTCAAGCAACTTTATCCTGAAACTGTGTAGCCAGTTGGTCACTCCAGGAGTCCCTCATCCACAGTGGGAATCAGTAAGCTCTGGACCACCTGAAATAACTCCATCTATAAACTACTAGCGGATGCAACGCAAACTGAGAAATGAGCCTTCTTCGCAGCCTGCACTGCCACATTGGAGGCATGATTATGTGAACTAACCAGGGTTCAGTCAGCTTCGGAACAAGACTTGAGCCACTTACTCAAACAAAAACAACCATTTGATCGGCTTGCTTCATAGCATGCCACTCCCCAGAATAAGAAGGAGCCACTCAGGCTCCACGACACCATACAGGACACTTGGAAACGATCATGTCAATGGCTCGTTTCATCTTGCCATTCCATAGCAAAACCAGAGCTTTGATAGTATTGCCAGCTATCTCTGCTAGATGATCACCCAGAGCATTCAGGAACTCCTCAACTTCCATCAGTCTCCAAGGATGGGCCATTTGAACAGGTCCACCACCCTTACATGGGAAAATTGCCACTACTAGCCTTCTCCCATGGTTGTTCCAAGCAACTGATATGAAGTGGCATACTATCTGAGAACTTGGAGATTCCATATAAGCTAATGGATAATAGCCATTGGTAGACCATTGATGAATTGGCCTCTGAATCCATCTTTGTCTACACAAATGATCATAGTACCCCTCATTGTCAGATAAGAACAAGTACTGTTTACAAAGGTTAAAAAGGATCTAGGACTATCCTTCTCTTCTATAATCAGTTAGTTAGTATACATAATGAAATCTGACCAAGCCTAGGATTCATATATTACTAAACTCCTAATGTAATTACATCCATTGATGCCTAGGCATAATCTGTTCCTCAACATTATAATTAGGCTTGCATTGTTAATGCTCTTTCCTAATTTTCAATTCTAAAAGCATAGCTATGCCCAAATATATGTTTTCTATCTTTTTAGCCAGCAGCTTCTTGAGATGAATAAATTTCCCAGTTTGTTCCTTAATGGGCATTTCACTCTGCTTGAATCTCAGTTTCGAGAAGTATCTAATATTAATTCTGGAATTTGAGGGTGTACAGACATCATAAATGTCATTTTTCCTTTAACATGAACTTTTGGGTAAAAGTAATATTTGATGTTGAACACTAATAGTACAGGATATAGTAACATCTGAAACTCGAAAATGAGTATAGATTAATTTCTCAGGCTTTATTCCTTCTTAAATCTCTTTCTAGGAGACAGAGATGAAACTTTCAAGGGAGAAAGATGGGAAGAGCTGACAAGCAGATGTTCCCAAGGCCTGCATGTAAGCCACCATGGGAAACTGTTGAAGGGTGGGCTAGAAATTAACAAGTGATCCATCAATATGACACCTGCAACCAAGCTATGCATGACAACTATAGAATTAATCTGCTTTGCTTTTACCTGATATTTTGAGACTATTAACAATAAATTTATTTTACATAAATATAACTGGGAAATCAACTGTACTCAGGGAACTTCTCCATCACAGCAATCCAAAAGGGGCGGAGAAAGCTTCTGTGGGATCAAGATTCACTCCTCCAGCTTTGAATCATTTTTAAAGGCAAAGGTCACGCTTCTGTTAACCATTGTTTAATCATAATAACGATTATGATAACAACATGCAAAAAAATGCACCGTGACAAGATTGGAGGGGCATATTTCTCAGTATTTCTGACAGCATTTGTCCGACCATGTGAACACTCAAAGTGTTCACCCTTCTGTTTTATCAGGGTACCTGATCACATAAAGGGTTTTGTTCGTTTTCAAGCAAACACAAGTGGGAGCCCTCTGCATACCTTCCATCCTCAACATGGGGATGGCTGGGGACTGAGCAGATGGGTTGTCATGAACAGGGATGTTGAGGGTGGGGTTGCATCTACGTCCCTGCCCCCCCCCCCAAGTCCAGATTTCATGTGTTTAAGCAAATGCATGAACCTGCTTCTGTTTACTGTGCAATCATATACATCCTAAGAAATAAGCCGCAATGTGGGACTAACTCCCAGGGAAATGTGTATAGTATTGCGAGAGAAAACCTAAAACTGCCAGAAGTACTATCAAGTGTTTTGCTAATTGCTATGCTTTTCAGTATACAATGTTTTAAAAGACAACTTTGGCACGAGATAATAGGCTTAAATACCCCTCTAATAAATACTTGCTAGTATTATTTTATTATTATTTGCCTCCTTGAATATGTTTAGTTTCTCGTAACACCATCTATATATGACTGTATTTGTAGCATCGGAACCAGAGATAGGGAACCTGTGACGCTACAGATGTGGTTGGATTACAACTTCCATCATCCCTGATCTTTGGCCACGTTGACTGGGACTGATGAGCGCTGGAATCCAAGAACATTTGGAGAGCCAAATCAATCACTGACCTCCGTCACTGAGCACAGATAAACACTGAAGCATGACAAGGGGGGGCACAGAATATTTAAATACTAAGGCATCTGCATTTGCACACTAGTGAAATGAATATTGCATGCTTTGTCATCCCCATTAGGCCGTGGTGATGGAATATCAAAAACATTTGTATACCTTGTTTGTATTGAACTGCACAGGTATACTGGCGTTTTCACTGTGTCGTCTATAATTAATGACTGACCGAATTTAATTCCACTGTTTCCACAGGCTAGTGACAGCTGTAAACCAGAAAGAAATGCAGTGCCCAACAAATCAAAACACTGTGTTTGGAAAAGGTCAAGATTATCTTCGCCTCTTTAGCATTCCAAGGAGGAATGACTGGAACCTTCTGACATCCTTCTACCCCAGGGAGCAGGGGGAAAGATAAAGACAAAAACTGTAACAAAGTGGGAAAAAGAAAATAACAAATAAATCTTTTACAAATGTTGTGAAAAATGAAGTCTGTGTGCATTACTCTTAGTGGGAAAGGCATCCGATTGCCCAGGACCATAATGTGTTTTACTTGAGTGGCGCTGTATCTTACATTTTGTAGGAATGCTACTAATTAGTTTAATTGTATTGCAAGGATTAAAAGTACTTCCCTTCTACATAGGACAAGGTTATCAGTTAAACACATCACAGGCCATAGTCACATGATATTACCTCCGTTTAATAATTGCACTGCAAGATGATTAAAACTAGAGAAAAAATATTTTTAAAGTATATTGAAAAAACATATTTATGCCTAAAAGACAGGTGCTGGGGACAAACCGAGGAACAGTGTGAACTTCACATCCTGTATGCCAGGCATAGGCAAACTCGGCCCTCCAAAGATTTCGGGACTACAACTCCCATCATCCCTGACCACTGGTCCTGTTACCTAGGGGTGATGGGAGTTGTAGTCCCAAAACATCTGGAGGGCCGAGTTTGTCTATGCCTGCTGTATGCCATGAAGCACCCAACACTTTGGTGCCCACTAAGGTCTCTGCCCCTCCTGGTTTTTATTTTATTTTTTTGTATGTTGGGCAGTGGCAGGGCTGGCTGACGAGACAAATGCAGGCCTCCTGCTACCCAGATCTCTGGAAGAGAAAGAAAGTGGTTGGGCCTAGTCTTCCAGCCCCCCTTCAAAAGTCTTTAGAAAAGTAAGAGGAAAAGGCTGTCTGGTAAGTTTGGTGGAAGGGTGAGCAAGTGTGTGACTATTTTTCCTGGGATGTTTTTAAGAGTGCGTGTTGCCACCTTTTTATGGTATTGTGTTGGAGGTGAAGTGTTTTGCCTGTTTTTAATTCTTGAGCTAGTTTCTTTGGAGGTTCTTCTATGTTTTCTTTTGGGATCCCTGCAGGCTGCAATTCCTGGCCCATTTGGTAGTGAGAATGTAGGCCCTTATTTTCCCAAATGTTCAGTACATTTTTAAATGGGCCACAGAGAACATTTTTAATTACAGCTTTACCTATGGCGATTCATCCATAGTGGTCCCCCCCCCCCCTTATTCACCTCTTCTCTTGATATTATATTCATCAAATGATGAATATCCTCATGTAAACTGACCCTAAAAAAGCAGTTTTGAAACTGGGCAGATTCATTTATTAAGATCAGATTAATATAATGTATATCCTGCTTTCCCAACCAAAATATGGTGCCAAAGGCAGCCAACAACAATAATATTCTGGAAAAATATTTCAAATGCATTCAGACCTGATTAAAATGCTTTCTTAACAACATTAGTTCTACAGGATGGTAAAACAGGTCTAGATTCTCAAGTGTTTTTTCAAAATTCAGTCAGTAGAAATACAGGAGGAGAAATATTATGATTTGCATTTAAGCTCTAATTAGCTCTGAGCAATCTGGCAGATACTTGATTAGGGAAAACAATTCAATAAAATCCCCTTACAATGCAATTGTATACATGTCTACTTTAAAAAAAAAAATCACCTTGAGTTCAGGCTGCAATTGTATACTCATTTACCTGAGTGTAAGCCACATTAAACTGAGTTAGACTTACTCCTGAGTAAACATGTATAGGCCAGTGCTACTAATGTGGTTTAGGGACACAGGTGGCGCTGTGCTCTAAACCACTGAGCCTAGGGTGTGCCAATTGGAAGGTCAGTGGTTCGAATCCCCACGACGGGGTGAGCTCCCATTGTTCGGTCCCTGCTCCTGCCAACCTAGCAGTTCGAAAGCATGTCAAAGTGCAAGTAGATAAATAGGTACCGCTCTGGCGGGAAGGTAAATGCCGTTTCCATGCGCTGCTCTGGTTTCGCCAGAAGTGGCTTAGTCATGCAGGCCACATGACTCAGAAGCTGTACACCAGCTCCCTCGGCCAATAAAGCAAGATGAGCGCCGCAACCCCAGAGTCGTTCGCGACTGGACTTAACTGTTAGGGGTCCCTTTACCTTTACCTTACTAATGTGGTTTACATAGAAACCACATTAGTGGTGACATACAGGAATCTCAACTAAAGTATCCATGACCATGACAGATGGCCACATGTTATATTCAAACCAAGTCAAAGCTTTATTTGGAAGTAATGTTACTGGAATACTTTTAAATATTTGAAGATATGACAGCTTAATAACTACATTGTTCACATTTTTAAGTGGGGGTGCGGAATCAAAGCATGGAAAACAGTTAATATAGTCATTTTAGCCTGTCCAAAGATCAATGCATTTATATTTATTACACAGTACATTCATTCATGCTTCCCAGGAATAGTCACATGAAAAAGTTAATTAGTACTACAACTCTGAAGCTGCCTATTTGACCTGTATTGTATCCATTCATTATGCTACTAGTAAATTTTATGGAACAATGATTTTTAAAAGAAATTGTACATTTCCCATTGAAAAATTTACATCGGTACCTCAGTTGTCGAACGCTTCGGAAGGCGAATGTTTCAGTTTTCGAACGCCGAAAACCTGGAAATTCTTCCGTTTTTGAATGCGCCTCAGAAGTCAAACGGCTTCTGAGGCATGTTTCTCAGTTTTCTCAGTTGAATTTGCTAACCGCCCATTGCGCCGCAGTTGTCAAACAATTCGGAAGTCAAACTGTCTTCCAGAATGGATTACATTCAACAACCAAGGTACCACTGCATATCAGAAAGTTTTCAACCCTACATTATGGCTTATGTCATAGGTTTTCAACCTTTTTGAGTCCACGGCTGCCTTGACCAACTATATTCTTTCTGTGGCACCCCTGTGGGGTTCAGAAGCCCAGTTATGTCACCCTTTTCCTGCAGAACTGGCAGCCTTTTTTGAAAACTCTCCCTTGTGGCGTGTTCCCTCAGCCTCCTCTCATCTCCCCACTCCTTGGCAGTCCTCTGGGCAGCCACTGCTGCCGCCCCTGGTCTCTGAGCTGCCTACCTGCCCCAAAAAGGGGTGCCTCCTCACAGTGCCCCAAAGGGGCCTGGGACCCGTCTGTCCATTCCCAACAGCAAGGGCTGGCAGACTGGGCTCCCCTGCCCTCTCCCTTGCTTACTCTGAGGCTGCCTCAGCTCCTGGCAGCAGCACCCCCTGGCCAGCCCCAGAAGGACCATTTGCCTGCATAGCTTGTAGCCAGCGCTGCTGCAACAAATAGCTGCACAAGCCTTTGGGAGGCAGAGACATAAGAAGTCATCAAAGGAGGGAGGGGAGGGGGGAGGGACAGAGGCCAGTGTTGCCCACGACACCCCTGACCACCATTCAAGGCACCCCGGGGTGCCACAGCACACTGGTTGAAAACCATTGGCTTAGGTCTTTAAAATATCTATGTAGTTGTGTAGAATAGCCAAATTATTTTCATCAGTTGGAAGGGTAATTATATAAGAACATACAAAACTGCCTTGTACTCATTGGTTTATGGATGAGTATAATGGTGAATGGCTGATACCTGGTTAAAAAGGTAAAGGACCCCTGACAGTTAAGTCTAGTCACAAACGACTCTGGGGTTGCGGCGTTCATCTTGCTTTACTGGCCAAGGGAACAGACGTTTCTCCGCAGACAGTTTTCTGGGTCATGTGGCCATCATGACCAAGCCACTTCTGGTGAAACCAGAGCAGCGCACAGAAATGCCATTTACCTTCCCACTGGAGTGGTACCTATTTATCTACTTGCACTTTGACGTGCTCTCGAACTGCTAGGTTGGCAGGAGCTGGGACTGAGCAACGGGAGCTCATCCTGTCAGGAATTTAAACCACCGACCTTCCGATCAGCAAGCCCTAGGCTCAGTGGTTGAGACCACAGCGCCACCCACGTGCCGATACCTGGTTAGCAAGCCCTAAACCATGCTTAGCGCTCTCCACTTTCTATTTTTAGAAAAAGCCATGTAGGGCCGTAGTCTGGATCAGAATCTCAGTGCAAGGGGACATTTTCCTCTCCGTGCTGTTTTCCTCTCTGATATCTGGAAAAATAGCACGAGAGAGAGGCAGTTTTCAGTGTAAAATGGTATAGGGAGAAAATGTCAGGCTGCCTCCCTGTACTACATTGTGCCACTCTGGATCAAAGGCCCAAACTACTGCTGCTGCTGCTGCTGCTGTGTGTGTGTGTGTGTGTGTGTGTGTGTGTGTGAGAGAGAGAGAGAGAGAGAGAGAGAGAGAGAGAGAGAGAGAGAGAGATGACAAGTGCTAAATACTTATTTTTTAAAAAGCAGCATACTTTAATGTAACATGTCCTTGGACCCTCAGCCCATCAAGGGAAAGTCACAGGATATAACAAAAAATTTTTTTCCTTCCAGTAGCACCTTAAAGACCAACTAAGTTAGTTCTTGGTATGAGCTTTCGTGTGCATGCACACTTCTTCAGATAGGTATCTGAAGAAGTGTGCATGCACACGAAAGCTCATACCAAGAACTAACTTAGTTGGTCTTTAAGGTGCTACTGGAAGGAAAAAATTTTTTTTGTTTTGACTATGGCAGACCAACACGGCTACCTATCTGTCACAGGATATACTCATACTTTAGGCAAGAATGTTGTTTCTGATTTATGCAGTTAAAATATGTTCTCTTGACTCAGAATGTCATTGTTTTGAATCTTCCTTACCTTTGGATCTGAAAGGAGCGATAGACATTTTGCTGCCTAAACTACTTGGCAGGGTTGTGGAAGTAGGGTGCGATACAAATATGAAATTCATGAAACAGCCATTATTTTGAAATTGTATTGGGGGGGGCACAGTCCAGAAGCCAACACGAATAGGAAATGCCTTCTACAGCTCAGAATCCATTCTTGGTTATTTCTTACAGAAGAGGTTGGCTTTGGGACTGTGCAATCAGGAAGAAAGTTGATGGACTGCAAAACCTTTCAGTCTGAAGGAACTGCCTTAGGTTTGGAATGAGCAGTAAATGGAAGCTTGCACTGTGATGGTCATGTCCTATATCTGTCCAGGGGATAAATAACATACTTTAACTTCCAGGCATTCAAGCATGCTAACCTTCCTTGCATAAAATCGTTTAGCAAAAGGATCAGTTCAATAACTTCCTTGTTAGTCACCTGCTAGTCCTTTAGGCCACATATACACAATTTCAAATGCAACATCTCTAGCTTATTGATTTACAATGTCTATTTACTATTAATCAAACTATACAAATAAAAACAGCAGCAGTTTTATGGAGCTATATAGTCCGACATCTATCAGCATTGTTCCTGAGGATCACGAGAACTAATTAATCCCTAAATGTAAATTTCCTTAAACAGTCTTGTAAAATGCACATGAGCAGGATATTCGTGTAAAAGTAATACAGCTGCTTAAGCTTTCCCAAGACATTTTGCTCTCTGTGGTGAATGCAAGATTGCACCCCTGCATCCCACATGGCAATTGGAGCCATGCATCAACACAACTGGCAACTGAATCCTGTCTTGCTGACAAGACAGTGTCCTCCAGCACATAGGCTCGGTTTCAGGGTATTCAAGGAGAATGGTAGGGGGCTGTCACCATGGCCACACCTGATTAGATAGATGATAGATAGATTTCATTGCATTCCACTTTCCCTCCAAGGAACTTAAGGTGGCATATATGGTTCTCCAACTCCTCATTTTATCCTCACAACTATCCTGTGAGTTAGGTTAGGATGAGAGAGGGTGCCTGGCTCAAGGTCACCCAGTAAACGTTCTGGCTGAGTGGAGATTTGAATCCTGATCTGCCAGGTCTTACTCCAACACTACCCATTACACCAGCTATCTGAGGCAGCTGTCTCAATGCGCCTAATGGTAGGCGTGGCCCTGACAGACACTATCGGATCTATCTCTGAGGTAATTCTTACCAGGAGTTGACAATTTCTCCTTTTTCAAGCATGAACAGTGGAGATAAACAAGAAAACAAATCAAAAAGTACACAACCAAATTGAACAATTTCCACATAAATCATAAGATCTAATATAAAAAATAATATCAATAACAGCAACAACTCCCCCGCCTTCCAACAACCCCCCCAAACAACACCCCAGCCCAAGAGTCTGTTCTGCAGCCTCAGCTTTTGTAGGTGGTGACAGGTAGGGTCCCGCCCTCCCAGGCCAGGTGGGGAAAGGCCTGCAAGGCAAGGAGCAGCTCTTTCAGGACTCAAGCAGGTTTTTCAGGTTGCCTGGTCCAGAATTCTGTAGTGTTCTCTATGTAAGTAGCAGAATATTAAAATTGGCTTGGTGGCTAATAGGTGTGCATAGTACCTCAAAAAAGCAGCACCAAAAGCTCAATGTGCTGCAACCAACAGCAGCCCTGTGTGAATCCACCAAAGCCATCACAAAGAGCCACAAATGCTCAGCACATCATACAGCATGGTGTCTTTCACCTATCATAAACAGTATGTTTGGCTTTTGAAAGCCTCTTCACATCACAATATTCTTACACAGCAGTCTAGTGAGGGAGAAGATTGGCCCCTTGTGGTTCCCCACTTCTGACTAATAATAATAATAATAATAATAATAATAATAATAATAAAAAAAAATTTTATTTATATCCCGCCCTCCCCAGCCGAAGCCGGGCTCAGGGCGGCTAACAACACTAAAACAGTGCAACATTATAAAAATATTATAAAAAATAATTAAAATCAAAATTGATGGCAACCATAAACTAAAGTTTTGTAAAGATTGCCAAAGGAGGGAGTCAGGCTGCGCCCTGACCAAAGGCCTGGTGGAACAGCTCTGTCTTGCAGGCCCTGCGGAAAGATGTCAAGTCCTGCAGGGCCCTTGTCTCTTGTGACAGAGCGTTCCACCAGATTGGAGCCGCGGCCGAGAAAGCCCTGGCTCTAGTTGAGGCCAGCCTAACCTCTCTGTGGCCTGGGACCTTCAAGATGTTTTTATTTGAAGACCGTAAGTTCCTCTGTGGGGCATACCAGGAGAGGCGGTCCCGTAGGTACGAGGGTCCTAGGCCGTATAGGGCTTTGAAGGTTAAAACCAGCACCTTAAACCTGATCCTGTACTCCACCGGGAGCCAGTGCAGCTGGTATAGCACCGGATGAATGTGATCTCGCAGCGAAGACCCCGTAAGGAGTCTCGCTGCGGCATTCTGCACCCGCTGGAGTTTCTGGGTCAGTCTCAAGGGCAGCCCCACATAGAGCGAGTTACAATAATCCAGTCTGGAGGTGACCGTCGCGTGGATCACAGTGGCTAGGTCAGGGCGAGAGAGGCAAGGAGCCAACTGATTAGCTTGGCGGAGATGAAAAAATGCCGCCTTTGTTATAGCTGCAATCTGCGCCTCCCCAGTGCCCCTGAACCCCAACAAAACAGACGTTTTCCCATGAGAGGTCCATTTTTAATGTACCAGGCCAAAGGCCACAGCAAAATATAAACAGCAGCAACAAATGGTGAGCTTAGTATTTTCACCTGACATACCAGCTTTGTGTAGATGAATTTTAAAACAGTTCTTAAAATAATGAACATTCAGGCAGTAGCAGAAATAGAGCCAAAACGGAGCCACAGAGAAACAAGAGGGAGAGAATAGCCTGCTCAGAGAATCCCTGAGATTTGAGTTAGTAGATAGTATCTTAAAATGGGGGGCGGGGGAGGCCACACACACACACACACACACACACACACACACTGGCAGGGGGAGGGGGGAACCAGAAATACAGGTAAATGCTACAGGCTCTGTACTTCCCTCAATGCTCCAAAACTGTGTTCATAATATATCAAGGATCAAGCAGAAAAACAAAGTGATGGGTAGAATTGAGTATTTTGGAGGATGGCATGGCTGGCTGGAACTTTGAATTGTCTTGTCCCTGTTAGGCAGCAAGGCAGCACTGGCGGTTCATGGAGGGCTGGGCTGGGGAGGGACACAGGAACAAAGGAAGCAGCCTTATACTTGGTCCATCCAGTTCAGTATTGTCAACACAGTATTGTCAACACTGACTAACAGCAACTCTCCAGGGCTTCAGGCAAGGTTCTCTCCCCGTGCCACCTGTAGATGCTGGGGACAGAACCTTCTGCTTGCAAAGCAGGGGCTCTGTAACTGAGCTGCAGACCTTCCCTGTCATGTCCGCGACATCCTCCCAAAGGCAGGGCTGCCCCTGCCAACATGGGGAGGCAGCAGTGGGGATGTCAGGGAAGCTCTGCTGCAGCAGCAGTGGCTCTACAGGCATGTGCACACCTGCAGGGCCTCTGCCACCAACCTGGAGCTCCTGCAACCTCACAGATGCTGCCTAACCCTGCTCCATCCCTGCCCTAATGAGCATTGTGCTGCGCCTGGGAGGAATCTACCTGACCACTAGCACCACTGGGCCATCACTCAGGTGGGGACACACAGAAATATTTTTTGCTTGTTCATATCATTTATGGTTTCTGGATCTGTGTGCACAAATGCCCATCCTCAGAATCACAATCTGAAAAATATATATCAAGTTTTTGAATTTCAGCATTACCTGGAAGTATAACAAGTGACCTCCTGGTATTTTGTGGCACCCATGATCTCCCTTGTGCCCAAATGTAACTCTCCCCATGCATATCTAGGATGGTGACTCTGCCCAGAGTTCTGGACAGTGAAGGCAATACAAAGGCTGGCAATTATTGGTATGTAGCTCTTTCCATTCATTGCCACGTATGTGGTAGATACCACATGCTTGTAATGGCAGGAGAAAGAGAGAGAAATGGAGGCCACTTATATCCACTGTTGCTTGCCATTGTAGCTCAGCTGGTGCCGAATTACATCAGTGTGCATGAAATGACAATCTGGGCCATGCCGTCTCCGCAGCTTCAGCTAATAATGAGCTGCTAGGCTGTGTTCCCAGAGACATCTTGGAACAAGCAATTGTCATTGCTCATTGTTAGTCTAATGAGGAGAAAGGGAGAAACATTGTTAAATGTTTCCCTGATAGTCTGAGAGAGAGAGAAGAACAATTCTGTTTTGTCGTAACACCTTCTAGCCTTTCGTTATAAGGGCATTCTCATTAGGCGGAACTGAAAGAGGCGGCAAAGATAATACTTTAAAGGGTAAAATTAGGGTTGGTAGACATCCAGGATTAGGATGGATAAGACAGAAATGGATGGTTTTGTACAACATCCAGAATGTTCCTCATTTTGGATACATGCACACATATCCAGAGAAGTGCATGGCGCTATATCTGCATGCACAATTGAGCCTCTGCATCGTCTTCTCTATTTTTGAAACAGCAACATAAAGATAAAGGTAAGTGGGACCCCTGACCATTAGGTCCAGTCGTGGCCAACTCTGGGGTTGAGATGCTCATCTCGCTTTACTGCCTGAGGGAGCCGGCATACAGTTTCCGGGTCATGTGGCCAGCATGACAAAGCCGCTTCTGGCGCACGGAAACGCCGTTTACCTTCCCACCGGAGTGGTACCTATTTATCTATTTGCACTTTGACATGCTTTCGAACTGCTAGGTTGGCAGGAGCAGGGACTGAGAAACGGGAGCTCACCCCGTTGCGGGGATTCGAACCGCGACCTTCTGATCGGCAAGTCCTAGGGTTTGTGGTTTAACCCACAGCGCCACCCGCGTGGGAAGGGCCAAAGCTCATTGGTAGAGCATCTGCTGTGGAAGCGGAAGGTCCCCAATTTAACCCCCTGCATCTCCAAGTAGGGCTGAGAAACATTCCCTGCCTCAAACCTTGCAGAGCCACTTTCAATCAGTGTCGGCAACACTGAAGCTAGATGGACCATTGGGTCTGACTCATTATAATGCAGCTTCCTGTGTTGCTAGTTGCCCATCCCCTAGAGAAGCAGCTGGCAGGGACACCTGGGATGGGAGGAAGGCTGGCTGAAGTTGAAAAGCCATGCTGTGCATTTGCACCTTCATGGACTTACTGGATCATAGCAACAAATCTCCAGAAACAAATTAGTACTACAACAACAACAACATAATAAGGAGGTATACTTTGTAATCTTTCAGACCTGCCTCATAAGATCCTTTCATATAATTTCACTGGCCAGGTAGTGTTGGCTTTGCTTGCCCCAACCCCCTGCACATTTTTAACCAGCCGGTTGGTATATGGGTTGCCTAAATCATTCACAGGCCACATCTGTGCATACCTGCTATCAACACGCTTTGGATGCGTCATGCAAAATGGGATCTGCTGCTCCAGAGGAACAATTCAGACAACCTATGAACCATGACCATATCTGTACCTGCATAATAGATAAAAGAGATGTGTTGGCAATGAACACAGTAGTGGTATGAATGGACCCCAAAATTAGGCACTGCCACGATTCTTGCCATGACTCTCATTCAGAGAGTCACATGAAAGCTCCCAGATTTGACCTGCTATGTGTGGAACTGAACAAGAGAAATATCAACCCTCTACTCAGAAAAGCAGGACCACCACTCACACCTTCCTCTCCACAGCTGTCTCCTAGATTAAACAGTAGAGGCTTGAAGGAGGGGTTGGGAGAATGCACAATGGATTGGACCCAGAGAAGTGTGAATGGAACTCTATTCATGCAACAGCCTAGCACATATCTCTAAAGTAGCTCCTGAGGATCAGGGCATCCTCCAGAACTGTGTGGCATGGGATCTATTGTTAGCAAGTGTGATTGGCACCAATTCAAGGATATCACTTGTTGCATGAAGCTTCAGGGAAGCCATCAAAGAAAGGCTGCTCACAATCCTAGTGGTGAGGGGAAACCCCCCTCCACCCAGCAAGGACCCTATTGCCCCAAGGATCTTTGGCTGAAGGTTTTCAGGTATGGTTTCACACACACACACACACACACACACACACACACACACACACACACACGTGTTGTCTCCATAGATTTGCATAGGTGAATAATAAAGGCTGAACCCTGGAAAAAGCTGGCAGGGGAGAAGGGTCCTTGCTTAGAGGCCGGCTTCCCCTCCCATCACTCACTCACCATTTGGGAATGCAGCCGTTCTTTTCCTCCTTTGACAGCTGCCCTGATAGTCGCCTTTAGAGTAGCACCATTGACGGCAGCCCCCCGTGAACCTCCAAAATGGATCTGCAGCTTCAGGACCAGAATGCTTAGCTTCAGTCTTCTTCAGAGGAGATCTGCTTTGCTCTGGAGGTCCAAAATTCCTCTGAGACAGACTGCCTCATGTGGAGCATATGCACAACCATAAATATATATGTAAATGTGAGACACCATTAGATTGTGGGATCCGATCACCAACACCACCTGCATGGTGAAGAGGCACAATCCTAGTAGGACTATGATATCCCCGATGCCTTAGTAGGCCCTGAGACAAATGGTTGTCTCCATTTGGCTCCTTTACTACAATCCTATGCACACTTAACTGGGAATAAGCACCAGTGGGGCTTGTGTCTCAGTAGACATGCATAGAATTGCTGTGACATGCTTATGACTTCCATTTCTTACCTACAGGCCTGTATGCATTTTCGCATTGCTATTGTTGCTGTTAAAAATAGGAGGAGTTAATATGACCCCATGACCTTTTAGAAGTGCTTTGATCAAAATGAGCAGCAATCATATTCAGGGGATCTTCCATCCTGATTTGTTTGCACAGAAGTTAAACTTATTTCCATTAATTTGTCATTTATTCTGCACTTGTTAGTGCATTTCCCTACCACTTTCCAAACTGCAAACTTAACTTTCCAGTTTGCGGCAGAATCCCTCCTAGAAAAAAAAATCTGCGTCTGGTGGTGACTTGGGAGACCATTTTATGATGTTAAGGTGAGAAAAACAGTAACTTTGCTACAAATACCTTCAGTATATACAGAGCAACTGAAAATCTGCCACTGATCATGAAAGACTGTAGAGCTTGTCAGTTGGTTAAAAGTAACAAATATTGACTTCTTCTTTTTTACATATGGACCACTGAGGATCTAAGAATCTCTTGGCTTGTTAGTCAATTTTTCTCCCCATGTCCACACACCGAAACACATGTCCTGAAATAAAAACATTGCTCCAGACGTTTACAAGGACTGGGTACTAAGCTCCATTTGATTTAACAATAAAGTTGGCTGTTTGGGGAGCTATAACTTCTCTGTAAATGGAACTGTGTGAAATGTTTGCTTACAAATTCTATCCTGTAAAATGTCATGTTTCGGGGACATTTAACAACAAAGCTCTTTTGTTAATAATGCTTCCATGCTGAGCTTAAGAATCTATTAAAATGAACACAAAGCCCATATCACCATGTATGATTAAACAACGCAGGGGCTGTATTCCCATGGTACCCAGTTTTTATTGAAATAATATGGTTTCGTTGTCCCGGAGATTTCCTCTGAGATCTCACTCATCTGTCAGTGGTATCCTTCATCATGACCCCATGTTCTTGCATCACACAGTGAATCTACTACTTGTTTGTCCTATTTTATTTCTCTTATAGTTCAGTGTGGCTTACTTTGTCAGCTCCTTCGACAATATGTCTTCCAGAGGGTTTCACTTCTTTATTAATTTAATTTACGTCCAGAATTTATGAGCCGCCATTCAGCACAAGCTCTCAGGGCAGTGTACAGCTTAAAGAGCAAAACAATACAGCAACATTCAGCAACAAAACAATATGAAGCACAGAGCCCAGCAATGTCATCAGTCATTCCACAGACCACATGAATCATAAAACAGTGGGAATCAGTGGTTCAACTCGCTGTAATGCATGATCCAATTTTTTAAAAAAGATATTGGAGATGGTTCTCTTGGAAGGACATTCCTAATGTGAGGCACGATGATTGAAAAGACACTTTCTCCTATCCCCTCCTACCCAACCTCAGATGGTGGTGAGACACGTAGGGATTATGAAAATAAGGCAGGGATTGTTGACTTCAGAGGTTGTTGAACAGCTTCCATCAGCCACAGCCAGCAGGGGCAATGGTCATGGATCATGGAAGTTGTAGTCCAGCTCTATCTGCATGGCCATAGATTAGGGTTGCCATATTTTAAAAAGTGAAAATCTAGACACCAAAGTTGTTGAGCTTTTGAGCCTTTTTTGGGGGGGGACACATCGTAGCAGCTGTATTTTGTGCTAAGTTATTGATGTTCCTGTCTTTTACAGTTATTTTGCTTGCCTTCTGTAAAGACTCTCCTCCTGGAAGAGAGGGGAGTGGTTGTGGGTGGGAGCCGAGCTCCGCCTCAAGCAGGGGGCGTTAGCCCCGCCTCCCACTCACCTGGCTGGCGCCCACGCCCACCGGCAGGCACCCAACCAGGTGTCTCCGAGGGGGCGTGTACAGCAGCCTAAATTGCTGCGGCGCCAGCCCCCCCGGCCTCACTCTTCGTCGTCCCGTCGCAAGTCACCCACCCTCCACTCCCTTTGAGCTCAGGGTCTCAGTTTTCTTTGGCCTTGCTATGGACCTTAGGTTGGTCGCCCTGGTTGTGCGGGGCGCCTGGTAGGAATTTTTCCATTTGGCATTAGGCTTTTTGGTTTTTTCGCCTACCTCGTAGCAATCGTCACAACTTTCGTGGTATTGGTGGGTAGGTTAGGCATTGGAATAATGTGTTGTGGTGTGTCGAAGGGCTAGGTGTGGCCATCGCCTACGCCTTCAATTTTTGGGTATTCCGTTAAAGGAATCCGGCGGTCGTGTATTCTGTCCGATGCCTGCGTGGCGGGAGGCCATGGCACGATCCTCGGTGACATCAGGGGAGAGCTTATAGTTGGATTAGCATCAACAGGCTCCACCTACTGGTGAATAAACCCCCCTGTTTTAGACTCACTCCTCTCTGAGGGGGTGGAGTCAGCTGATGTAATTCAATGCCTAAGCCAATACCTTTTCACGTGCTGTAATCAATAAAGTTGTGGCCTTTTCTTGCCCATTAACCTTATGTCACGTGTCCTTGTGTATTCATTCCACTTTGCGGGGATCGGGTCCTCGAACCACAATGGGTAATTTTGAATATTTAAGATCCCAATATATTCATTGGAGATGAATACCTGAAAATATTCAAAATTTCTCACTTTCATTCATATTTTGGATTCAATATTCACCTTTTCAATCTAATCTTTTTAGAAAAGAAAAAAAATCAAAATAAAGATTCAAATGGTTTAGACTTATTGCCACCTCTTGGTTTGATTTTGGCACACTTCAAATATGTAATGATAAGCTCCAGACTGTCAAATACTGTTAAACATCACTGCATGTTAGATGTAAAAAACTACCATTACGTAACTGTTAGAACTATTAAATATTAAATAACATTGCTTGACAACCAACAGAAATAGTCAAATATTATATACTAAGTAACTGTCAAATAGTTTTAGGGGAAGCCTGGGGCTCTTTGGAAGCTAACAATTCAATAAAATCCCCTTACAATGCAATTGTATACAGGTCTACTTAATCACCTTGAGCTCAGGCTGCAATTGTATAATTTAGATGGATGTGAGCCACATTAAACTTAGTGAAATTTACTCCTGAGTAAATATGTATAGGCTAGTGCTACTAATGTAGTTTACATAGAATTGTAGAGTTGGAAGGGACCCCAAGAGTAATCTAGTCCAACCCCTGCAATGCAGAAATCTCAACTAAAGAATACATGACAAATAGCCATCCAACCTCTGCTTTAAAAATTTCAAGAAAAGAGTGTCCACCACCTCCCTAGAAAGTCTGTTCCGCTGACAAACAGGTCTTGCTATCAGAAAGTTCTTCCTGGTGTTTACTTGGAACCTCCTTTCTTGTAACTTGAATCCATTGGTTCGGATCCTCACCTCTGACGCAGAAGAAAACAAGCTTGCTCTATGTATCTTCCATGTTACAGACCCTTAGTTATTTGAAGATAGCTATCATATCCCCTCCTCAGTCTCCTCTTTTGCAGGCTAAACATACAAAAATCCCTCAAATATTATTCTAAGGCTTGGTTTCCAGACCCTTGATCATCTTGGTTCCCCTCCTCGGCACACATTCCAACTTGTCAATATCCTTTTAAAATTGTGGCAACCATAACTGGACACAGTCATCCAGGTGTGGTCTGACCAAGGCAAATTAAAGGTAAAGGTAAAGGGACCCCTGACCATTAGGTCCAGTCATGGCCAACTCTGGGGTTGCGGCGCTCATCTCGCTTTATTGGCCGAGGGAGCCAGCGTGCACCTTCCGGGTCATTAGAGCTTTGCTATTATCTCCCTTGATCGGGACACTATACTTCTGTTGATGCAGCCTAGAATAGTATTAGCTTTTCTTTTCTTTCCTTTCCTTTTTTGCTGCTGCTGTATCACATTGTTGGCTCATGTGAAACTTGTGGTCTACTAAGACCCCTAGACCCCTTTCACATGTACCACTGGCTATCCAAGTGTCACCCATCTTAGATTTGTACAACTGGTTCTTCCTGCGTAAGTGTAGAACTTTATATTTGTCCCTATTGAAATTCATTTTGTTTGTTTGGGCCCAGTTCTCCCATCTGCTAAGGCCATCTTGAATTCCAATTTCAGCTATCAGTACTGTCATGTACTGAAGACCATTGATTAATTATGCAAACTCTCCCCTGGCAAATAAAATACTCAAATCCAGCATCACTGGGTGTCAAATACAGGTATCAAGTATCTAGAGAATATTCAGCAAATATCAGAGCAGGCGGAACACACCTGGTGAATATATTCAGACACAAAAATGAACAGAATTTTTTGGGAACGAATTCATTCAAGTCTAAGAAAGCAAACAATGACCAATCACATCAGGTTGGCTGTTGCGATGATCACATAAAGATGTCAAAGTACTATCTAACAAATGACTCAGCCTACCATGATTAGGAGTACAGGTGGTCACTGAACAAGTGTACCTTTGAAGAGGGAGGGTTCCTTGCACAATGTGAAAACAAACATCTGCATGCAGAGCAGCTAGGCATTCTGTCAATTCAAACAGAAACTGACTTGCTGGGCCTGTGCCACAAGACTGTGCACAAAACAGCATGTGTTACCTCTAACCTAGCCAGCACATTATATTACCAAGGGGAGGAACGGCCTCGAGGTCTCTTGGCACAGTTTTTTTGTATGCCCCTGAGCCTACTACTACATTGCCAAAATATTAAAAAAAAACACACACACACAGCCCAACAACCTGAAGACAGCTCTGTTTGCAGGCACTACCAGGACTCTAATTTAGAGTCTTTGAATACAGTGGTACCTCTGGTTACGTACTTAATTTGTTCCGGAGGTTATTCTTAACCTGAAACCATTCTTAACCTGAGGTACCACTTTAGCTAATGGGGCCTTCCGCTACCGCTGCATGATTTCTGTTCTCATCCTGAGGTAAAGTTCTTAACCTGAGGTACTACTTCCGGGTTAGCGGAGTTTGTAACCCGAAGTGTTTGTAACCCGAAGTGTTTGTAACCCGAGGTCGTAGCTGTCAACTTTTTCCTTTTCTTCCGAGGAATCCTATTTGGAATTCGGAAATTTCCCTTAAAAAAGGAAAATGTTGACAGCTAGGCCTGAGGTACCAATGTATGTGCATAGCTACCCAGTGTGATATACCACCATATTTCAGGTTACAGTTTCTACCTGAGCAGTGAATTACCCTCAGGCCCTGGGCTGGCTTCATCTACCAAGGCTTCCCAATGAACCCTCTGAGGCAGGAAGAAGTAAAAGATGGCTTCCTGCTCTAGGTGTGCTTTACCTGAATAACATTGTCTTTCTGACCTTTTCTGTATTCCTGTATTCTTTCATTGCTCTTTGATACTGCCCCTCGTCTTGCTCTTCTGGCTTGCCATTAGAATCATAGAAGAGAAGAGCTGGAAGGGACCTTCCATCCTAACTTGCTTTCCGGTGCTGGCTTTGTCCCTTGACTCTGATGCCCTGGTGTAACTCTGTTCCTCACCTCAGCTTGCTGCCTACAGCTTAGCCCTGACAAGGGCCAGGGTCAAAGTTTTAGCTCAAATTTGGAGCTTGGGGGAGCGGGAGATTGGGAGAGAAGATTCAAACATTACGGGCAGTGTTAAATCAAGCATAAATGCTTACAAGGTGGCTGAGGGTAGTTTTTAAAAAACTTGACTGCACAGAAGCCACACAATTCTCCATGCAACAGCAAAGAGCAGCTGGCAATTTTGCTGCCATCAAGGGGTGCTTTAGAAATGGGAGCCAGAAGTGTCCCTAGAAATGAAGCTGTGTGTGTGGCAGATGAAGGTGTGTGAGGGGGAAGAAGGTTTTCCCAGTTGTACTCTTGACTAAATTTCCCTTCCACACTCATCTCTAGAAGAGAATGAAAGGCATGGGTGTTATTGTTACACTGGCGCTTACAAAAGTTATTAGCCAGACAAGACAAGCCCTTTGAAACAACAAATATATTCCTAAGAGCTGAATACTTTCCTGCAAATCCTCTGAACACAAATGTCAACATCTAGCCCTGTCACCGAACTGTTTAACAAATCTAAGGAATCTGTAGAATGTGGGAGGGGGAACTAGGGGCTCATCATGTGAAATGCTGCCCTGCTCCTCCATTCTCTGTCTGTCACAGTTGGTAGGTACAAATATAGCCCAATAACAGAAGACTAGATGCACCACTGTGTTTGTTTTGGATATCCCCCCATGGCACAGGAAGTAATGTGCACTAAGGGCACCATTTTTGGGTTTTACTGGAAAGAGAGGACAAAGATTCATCATTAAGAAGTCCAAAGCCCTGCTTTTGAATGTGTTCAAGAATTTATTCAAGATGAGATTGCGAAAAAAGAACAACAATATCCCAAACCACAGTTTATTCTAACAGTATTTATTGTACTTACTTTTTATGCCTCATAATAACTAGAGATATATAGATGTTCCTGAGGAATAATCCCCTGTGACCTGAAAGATGGAGGGGGGACCCCCTCCCTTCATTCCCTAAATCATTTGCTTCAGAACTTTCTGCTTTTAATAGCTTTTTTAAAAAAAGCTTTCGTAACAAATCAGCCAACATATGGAAGTGAAATAATCTTCACTTAACATTGTAGCTAGTTTTGCCCTTCCTCGGCATAGTATGCTATGCAAGTTATATAAATTGCATTCTCAACAGCCCCTTAAGGAATCCAGAGGAGTATTACAATTCTGTTTCCTCTTAGCCATGAGCCTATATTAAATAAATGGCGGCTGCTGTGATCAGCAGAATCCGTATCCTCCAAACTGATTCTCTCTCTTTCTCTCTCTCTCTCCTTCTCTACCATGGATCAGTAAAACTTTATTACCATGCTCAGTTTCAAAAAAAACCCCATCCAAATCCACTTTCATTAAGTTAACACAAAAAAGGTCATTCTGGCTATTTTTTCCGATGGGATTGATAATTTGGAGCTGTCCTGAACATTAAACAAAGCAATTTCTTTTTACATACCGGAAAGGAAACTGCTTTGCATCTAGTATATGTAATCCCCTATGTTATTAAAGTACTTCAGTGAAAAATGTCAAGCGTGTTCAGCGGAAAAGAATGTAGAACGCTATTCAAAACATGATGTATTTCTTTTCTTTTTTTAAGGGACTGCTGCATATTTTCTTTTATAAGAAAACCTACTGCTTAATTTGAGTCTCGCCTAACAAGGTTTCACCCCACAACCTTTTTTCTATACCAGGGGTGCCCTTCAGATGGTGTTATACTGCAGCACCCATCATGCCAGGCTATTGACTATACTGGCAGGGGCTAATGAGAGTTGTAGTCCAACAATATCTATAGGGCACACTGGCTTCCCTGGTTAGCCCTGAAATATCTAAAGCAATTATTTTCTTTACACACTTAATTAGGACAAGTGTCTCTATATGTGCATGCAAACAAGGGACTAATAAACCCTTTTGGAACACAAAATACCCAGAGGGGGAATATGTGTTTAGCTCAAATGTCCTAAGGGGACCATTTTCCATTGTGATCCTGACTCTCTTCTGCCAGAAGACTGATTGCTGCCCACCCAGTGGAGCTGGCTCAGAAACTAGCACATTTTCCAAATACACAGGAACAGAGGGCTCATTCACACTTCCACTTGTCTTGTAATCTAGGAAGCACAGGTCTGAGACGTTTTCTGCTTGCCTTCCGAGTGGTTTTCCATTTGCCCCACCAATTTGCCCAGGAAAACCAGCTCTTTACCACTGAATCAAAGCAATTTACATTTGCTCCGATTCAGAAGTAAAGAGCGGGGTTTTTTTCTGGGAGGAAGTGGCAGGACAGGCAGAAATGTGAATGAATCCTGAATGTCAGTAACTTTAGTGTGTTTAATCAAGGTAGCCGAGTGTCTTTATAAGGTACTTGGGGCAACAGCAAAGATGCGATTAGAGCAGGGGTCGGCAATGTGCGGTCCATCGGTCGGATGCAGCCTATGAAGACCATTTTACCGGCCCATGAGCCCCCCACAAACTGAGCCACCCACTCGGTGTGTCCCCCGCACGATGCACTAAACCAGCGCAGTGCGGCACAGGGACTCGCCAAGGGGCGCCGGAAATTGCCTCTGTGAATGTCCAGACGTCGAAAATCGTTTCTGCGCAGGCGTGATTTTCAGCGTCTGGGCATGCGCAGAAGCGATTTTCGGCGCTGTTGACATGCGCAGATGCGATTTCCAGCATCACGCTGCACCCATCTGGCCCACGGACGATCTCTGTGGGCGTGATCTGGCCCATGGCTGGTAAACCTTGCCGACCCCTGGATTAGAGCTTTCCCAAAAATGAGTCTTTACAGTGGTACCTCGAGTTACAGACGCTTCAGGTTACAGACGCTTCAGGTTACAGACTCCGCTAACCCAAAAATAGTACCTCAGGTTAAGAACTTTGCTTCAGGATGAGGACAGAAATCGTTTGACGGCGGTGCAGCAGCAGCGGGAGGTCCCATTAGCTAAAGTGGTGCTTCAGGTTAAGAACAGTTTCAGGTTAAGAATGAACCTCCGGAACGAATTAAGTTCTTAACCCGAGGTACCACTGTACTGAGAAAATAAGCAAAATGGCAAAATAATAACTACAAAGGCTGTCAATAGTGCACAGGGGGAAGAAGAGCAATAATGTGATGGCTGCCATCCATTGATATTCTACTATTTACTACACTTTCGTCTTTCGCTAAGTAATAAATATTTTGCATTTTGTTTTTGTTTCTAGCTGCCAGCCACATGGGTTGTGTGATGATAGTGTGGCTTCTGAGAAGGGGAGGAACCGTAGTGAGAATTTAAACACTGTTGAAAGACAAAATTATTCATTTCTTATACTCTAGCTGAATGCAGAGAGAGAACATAGGGGACATCGGGGTGAATACGAAAAGGAGGGAAGAAAAGGAGGAAATTTCCTCAGTGCAGAAAAGTATCAGCAGGTGTTCACTAGAAGGGGAAGTGCATGGGGGGGGGGAACTCTCAGAACCGGGGTTCAAACTAAGTCAGGCTTCATGTTTTCCAGCAAAACTCTTACCTGGGACTGCCTGTGGTTCAAGTTTTCAGCACTGTAAGAACAGGCACCAAACCAAGAGTAAAGACGAAGTGTCTGCTGGCAAAACTCAAGGAGGACACACAGAAGAAACTCAAGGAAGGAGAGCCACTCAGTTCAGGAGTTCTAGGGCGGCTGTAGCCTTTGATTACCAAAATGTACAGTGCTCCTATAAGAGCAATTTCCAGGTGCACAAAAAAGGAATGTTTCCCTTATTCGTGCTTATCAAAGGAGGGGAGTCTACGCTTTAGGTGGAATTTAAATGTACTTCTTATAAAGGACACTCAACATCTCACAGCTGTCCATATAAAATTGATAGGTGATAATAGTGCTGCTTTGATTAGATTCGGATGGAGGAAGAGTGAATATTAATGATTTCAGGGGATCTTGTAGAGAGCCAGCCTGACCTTGAGGCAAGGTGAGCCTCATGGATCAGGCAGCAAACTGGGAAAGTGGCAGAATAAGAAGCCACTACCTGCTCACTCAAAAGAAAATAGCCAGCCATGGTTGCTGGTCCAGCTGGCTGCTGGATTTGGAGCACCCAGCCATCAGCCAGCCAGTTCAGCTGGGAACCAGCTGTGGAGCACCTGCCATTGCCCACCAACTCAGTCTTATACCCTGCTCACAAACCTGCAGAAGCCACACAGTAATCACAGCAAAATAACAAACCAATCCTATGGGTATGTCATTTATCAGAAAGGTAAATGGCCTTCCCAGACCAGCATGAAAAAAGACTCCAGGGAAGGCTGACGTTGTTGTGCAAATGGCCCACAATATTGAAGTGACTAACTCCTGTGATTCCTTCACTGAAGAGGTGTTCGCCAGGAGAAATCAGTTTGCACACTGCTTCAGTCATACACAAAGTAGAAGGCCTGCTTCTGGGTGTCAGTCAAAAAGGATGTGTAGTGTAGCAAACATGATAACCTAACATTTCTGCTCTTGATATTCCAAGATGTACATGAGTGGTGACCCTCAGCAAGGGGAAGATTATATTTATTTAGCATATCACATAGTAAAATAGCTTGATTTGTATCGTAATGTGGCCTGACAAAATCCTCAAGCAGCCATGGAGATGGGAGGGATGTTAAATGATAGCCTCTATTCATTCTCCTTATTCATATAGGTATTATCCAGGTTTTAAAAGACATCAAGTTAAACACCCAAGCGGGGGGGGGGGGGAGCTACTGCAATGAGCAAAGGCAAGTCACTCTCAAATAATTCTGTGGCCAAAGGCAGCCCACACTACACATCCTATCACCACAATATGCATAATATAGATAAGGCAGCACACTCGGAAGAGCACAGGGTTATTTAATGTCTGCATCCACAATAAAACTTTATGCCATGTGACCCATATTTTGTGCCCTGGCAAGTTTATCTGACGTTATTGCTCCTATTGAAAACAGGCTGGATCCCCTTCATGGCTTGTAAAGTGTGCCCTTAGCAACTTATTTAATTTGTCCATTCCAAAGCTTTCACACTTGGAAACCTAAGGAAAAGCTATTTTCTTTCATATCTGGGCCCTGAAACTAGTTGTCTGATCATCAAAGCTTCTTGTACCAACCACCATTTGCATAGCAGTGACCTTCAGTGCATCCTCTTGAGAGACAAAAAAGTGGGGGACACTGGTCTTCTACAGTACAATATGTAGCAAACTTACATTTGATCCCAAAGTGTTGTGTTGGTGTTTATTTCCCCCCCCCCCAAAAAAGCAATAAAAATCGGTGGATTTCAATTTGTCTCTTTTAAAAACAGCCAAAAAGTAATACGTGCATAGCACGCAGTCAGTTCAAAGGCCTGGGTTTAACCTAATTCCTACACATTCATTAAGACCTGCATCTGAGGCCCTACTCATGCGCCAGACAGTAAGATCTCTGAGGGTGTCTGGCACAAGAGACAGAGACTTCTGAGTGGTGGCCTGTTCTGCATTCCACTCCTCCTGGGTTTTGGCTTAACTAGCAGAATTTCAGTTGTCTAGGAAGGGAGCATACAGAGTTTACCGCAACTTTCGGCGCCTTCCTTTTATTTGCATCTTTTATCCATGCTGCATTACCGATGCGCATGTGTCCATTGATAAAACACCAATCAAAAAGAAATCCTGAATGTTTTGGGTCCCCCCCCCCCCGTGTTTTATCAGTGCTCACATGTATACATCATCAATGTAAAGGAGGGGGGAGATGCAAAAGAACTGAAAGAATTGGAAAGCTGTGACAAATTGTGTTATGCGTGGTGCTCTGCATTAAATTCAGAAATACAAAATGGATTGATGGAAGGTTCCGAATGCATCAGTTTTACTTTGGAAACGGCCCCAAGTAATTTTGAGTTTATTTATTTTTTTATATACTGCTTTTCATCACAGGTGCCCACAAAGCAGTGTGTGTGTGTGTGTGTGTGTGTGTGTGTGTGTGTAATATCATTATAATTCTTACTATGCAATTAAAAGCATCAACAATTTCAATGACAACACCAATAAAAATCAATACCGCATTACAAAACAATCCACACACACACACAAACAAACCTCTGAACATAGCCTTTCTGCTTTTCCTGCTTGGCGGTTTTCCACAGGCATCTGGGTGACCACTGTGAGAATTGGATGCTGGACTAGATGGGCCACTGGTTCATCCTCCAGGTATGCACTACACAGAGCATGTTACAGTAATCTAGACAGGTTGTTACTAGAGTGCATGCAAAACTGTGGCCAAAGCTTTCATTGTCCAGCAACCACCATAGCTGGTGAAGTAGCAAGAGCTGGAAATGGGCAAACCTTACCACAAAGGTCAAGACAGACGGATGCCAACAACCACCACTAAGGCCATTTTGGGTCTCAAAGATACAAATCTGGATCAAGGACCACTCCCAGACTATGCATCTGGTCTTTCAGGGGGAGTGCAACTCCATCTAGAATCAACATGCCTTGTTTTGCAGATGCAATGCCCTTATCACATGGGAAAGAATCACCAGAGCAAGAGGAATAGGACTAGAATGCAGGTATCTTCACACATTACACTGAACTCGGGTACACACTTTCTCTCTACACATGTACAAGTGTTTGTGCGGAAGAGTGTGCACCTGTTCATTTGTATAGATCAACTACTGAAAAAAAACCCTGCACAATGCACACATTGAATGTAATGTGTGGACACCTCTCCTGTAAACACGAAACACACATGAAATTCCTCATATGCGTACTTGCAAATAAACATTTAAGTGATGCAGTTAAATCTTTACTCCTTTTTTTCTTATCTATCTAATGTCCTCCTTCCTGATATCAAACCTGGAGCATTACACCCTCCTCAGCTTTATTGAATTTCAGAACAAATTAAATTCCTACTCCAGCAGGAAATGGCCCATGTTTTCACAAAGCAGTCAGCTAGTGTTTTGGCATCACGGTTATTTTAAGAGACTCAGAATGTGTTTACAAAACACACAGCTATGTAGCAAATAGATAGATATGTGCACTTCAGGGATCAGCTAATGGTTTTCTTTTACATTGGGGATACAGCATGAAGGATAATGTAACTGACAAATTCATACTTTTCCTAGCTCACCAGTGAGCAAAACTTTGCCTTGTTTCTTCTAAAGACAGTGATAATGCTTACATCTGAAATGCAAGCTCCAGAATATTGTGCAACTGCAGCAATTATGCCCCTGAAGAATAATTTCAGCTTTTTAATTATTATTATTTTGCTTAGGTGAAGCAACTTTTGGAATAACAGCTCAAGTGTGAGTACTGGGAGGAGTAGCAGGTTGGAATTGGCTTCCAGCATTTCATTCTATTTCATTCGGAGGGAATCATCAATATGCTCTCCTCAGCACTGTTTTAGGGAACAACAGGCTCTATTAGAAGCTGCAGCATGACTAAATAAATAATAATAATAATAATAATAATAATAATAATAATAATAATAATAATAATTTATATCCCGCCCTCCCCAGCCGAAGCCGGGCTCAGGGCGGCTAACAACAATAAAACAGTACAAACGTACAACACAGCACAACACTCTAAAATCATTCATTATAAAATTAATTCAAATCAAGCCACTGGCAACCATTGGGCCAGAGCTCCGCGAAGATTGCCGAGGGAGGGTGTCAGGCTGTGCCCTGGCCAAAGGCCTGGTGGAACAGCTCTGTCTTGCAGGCCCTGCGGAAAGATGTCAAGTCCCGCAGGGCCCTAGTCTCTTGTGACAGAGTGTTCCACCAGATCGGAGCCACAGCCAAAAAAGCCCTGGCTCTAGCTGTAATGCAGACTCCACTTAGGTACACTTAATGATTCCACTTACTAAGGGGGAGAGGGTCAAGATGGGCGTGCAGTTGTGGGTTACACCAGGGGAGCCAATCAGGTTCTTCCAGTAGTACACCAACCGTACTACACCAACCTTCCCCACTAACTCATCCCTCACTCTCCCTGTAAGTGGCAGCACCCCTGCTGCTGGGAGACTCGTATTGTGGCTCCATCCAACTAGGTGAGCCATTTCTAGTGGAGGATATAAATTAGCAGCCAGGCTGCCAACTCAGGAGTTCTGCAGGAGCAGCAAGAGCATGAAACAAACCTGGTGGAAAAGTAAGGAACCATGGTGGTGAGCTGAGCCCCCTCCTCCATGAAACTTGGAGAATTTCATCCCACGCTGGAAAATATTTGGTGACATGCCTCCCCACCTCCATTCCACCACCCACAAATACAACGAAGAATTTCAAGATGCTGTTTTCAGTCAGCCACCATCTCCAGAGTTGCTGCCCTTCCTCCTCCTCCCTCAAGTACAGGTGGCGGCCTCCTAAAAGTGAAGACGAAAACCATTTGTCCGGACAGACAAGGGTTAAAAGTATGTTCACAATGTGAACATGAAGTTCTAAAGGGGGGGTATGTGTCTTCTGCCAATCTTTTTAAGGGTGAATTTGAAGCTGATTGTCTCCACCAGGCATAGGCAAACTCCAGCCCTCCAGATGTTTGGGACTACAATTCCCATCACCCTGGCCACTGGTCCTGTTAGCTAGGGATGATGGGAATTGTAGTCCCAAACATCTGGAGGGCTGGAGGTTGCCTATGCCTGGCTCTCCACCTTTGGTCACATGTTATTAGGAAGTGAGTGCAGGGTTTTCATTTCCACACTATTGGTGGGTTGTGCCCAAATTGAGGAACGTTCTGTGGCTGTTAGTCACACCTCTTATTCACATGTCTCTCCAACCAATAAATGCCAGAGTTATGAGCATGTGCAGAGAGATCGCTCTTTTGCAGCTTTTTTCTTCTTCAGAATTCTAATCGTGTGGGGGAATAGGAAATCAAAAGAGGAACTACGAGTCTGCCTGAGCTATGACAAACCTGGCTATTGTGACGGAAGTTTGTTTGCAGGTAATGACTGCTGTCACATGCAGTACTTTGACTCAGCACCATTGTCTTTCTGTACCGCATCTCTCCTCTGAACTGAGCTCACAAACTGGCTACTCACACTGGTCAGAGGGAAATGGTGTAAAATAATTGCCTCCCTAACCACACCTATCAACCATACTTCCTCCACACAGAAAATGGGATGATGCTTGTGCACATGCCACACAAATGGAAATGATCAAAGATCCTTTCCAGATCTTTCACAAAAGTTGGATATTTGCAGCAGAAGAAAAGTTGGGGGTTTGAGTACATTTTTTCTGGAACACCAGCTGGAAAAATTTTGCTGTCCTGTGGTAGCATGCCGAAAGCTTCAAACAAGAGAAAGAAAACCCTCAGAAACTCTACCACTACAAATGGTAAGTGCAGAAAGGTCCTTGGTTTTCAACTTGATGTCATGAGGGGAGATCATCACATCTCTGATGAGTAACCCAAAACAAATTTCGGAAGATCTTCATTGCATCTGCACTTTGAATGAAATGTAGTAGCAGATGTTGTTGGAGTTGTCCTTTTAAAATTGGAAATGTACTGAATAATCTAATTTGTTCTTTGGCAACCGCCTTCTGGAAGGAATAAGATTTTACTGCTACACAGCTGCATTCTCAGTCATATGTAAGTGGAGCAATAACATGGTTTAATTGTCACAGTAACAGAAAAGTTCAAAGAGGGAACGCTGCAGAACTAACAGATGCACCAGAACACTTCCCATTTCCACTTTTCACGCCGTATCCGAAATCTATTCATTTATCCCATTTGCATCTCACTCTTTCTTCAAGGAGCTCAAGGCTGGGGTTATCCCATTTCTTCCTTTTAACAACCGTGTATGTGACATGAGTTAGTGAGAAGATAGCAGTAGGTTCAAAGGCTCCCAGAGTTTCATGGCTCAGAAGAGAATGAGCATAGGTTCCTCCAATCTGTCGGTGCAATCTTGCTCTCGGATGTAGTCCCTCTGTGCTCAATGGGGCTTCCCGTCAGGGAAGTGTGCAATAGGGCTGTGCAGTAGGCCTACTCTTATGCTATCTTGGCTTTAAATAATATGTGACACTAACAAAGGAAAATAGAGGTACTCCTGTTACTCCGGCTGCAGGTACAAGCTCTTCTTGCTTGAGGACTGCATTTATCACTTCCTGGATTTTCTGGCATGAACAGGGATTTTTACTGACTACTAACTACTAGAGATATCTCCGCCATTCCCCCCCCCCCCCAGCATCCTCTATCAATTAACAAAAAAAGGAATTGCATCCAACAAAAGCGAAAAATGCCAGTGTTTGTGTCATTTCTTTCCTTCTATAAAACATCTTTATATTTGCACCCTGCAGCCTTCCCAGGTGCCCATGCTTCATTAAAACCCCATGGTATTCTAGGCTGGGCTTTCCTGTAAGTGCAAGGAGGCTGCCTACAATATGATAGTTAGTTTTTTGTTATTAATTTAAGAAAGAAAGAGCTTTCCATAAGGAAGACATTGTGAGGTCGCTCCTCCTATGGGACCTCTTCAGATCAGGAAGCACAGGCAGCCAGGGAGGCTGCTGGATAAGTGCTTGGGGAAGAAAAATGCATGCCACCCATGGCCAGCTGGCAACAATAAAGCAAGCTCAGTCCTATATCTACCAGAATCCTACAGAAATTCTGAAGTGCTCCACAAATGAGGCAAAAAACAACAACCAGAAACGTATTTTGCGTATTATTCGGCTTTCAAGAAATTGAAGGATACATTTTGGCACAGCACTAGTATTTAGTATTTAGATTGCATTACTACAGTGCTAGATAACTTTGGCCCCATTTCAGGTATCTCTGCACTCAGCGGACAATTGTCCTGACATTCTGAATGTGAAGTTCTTCCCTGCCAACTAGAGGCCAGAGCTATGGTGGTTGTGTGTTGGAGAGGGAAAATGAATTCTGGGAATCAGTCATTCTGTACGCTACCAAAGTTTGACCGTATCTGAGCCAACCACAGTTTGAATCATAACTTTAGTAGGGGGTGGGAGCAGTGGAACCTGGGTTACTTTACAAAACTCTCTTATTCCTGTACTGGGGAGTATTGCAAAGCATAATCTGAATGCAAAAGTCTCTTTGTATGCACATATTAGGAGTTATGCTCTCCAATTCCCATCTGCAAATACATTTTTTTGTGTACTAGGGTTAAAACCACCCTAAATCTTACTGAGATCTCTATGAAAATCAGAGCAAGTCCATGTAAACCCCATGCCCTCCAGATGTTTTGGACTCTGACTCCCATCATCCCAAAGCATTGGCCATACTGGCTGGGGCTGAAGGGAACTGGGGCCCAACAACATCTGGAGGCAAACTGGTAGGGGAAGGACAAAGCAGCCTAAACACACACTAGATCTCTGTGTTAGTCACTAATAAAATAGTACAATTATGACAATACAGTTATTACAACTTTTCAGTTTATAAGTATAGAAGGTGAAATCAGTTTTCCAAAATTAGAGCTTTCTGTACTTTTCTCTGCTATGCTAAATGACATTAGTTCAAATGTCAGATTTAGTTGTTCCCTTTTTCCCTTTCCTTTTAGTTATAATAAATAAAAGGGCTCTCAAATCCCATTATTTCATTAGGATTTTTCTGACTCTTGGAAATTTTAGTGTAATCACATTGGGGCATTTATTATTCATTTAAACTGAAGAGGTGATTGCAATTGTTGAGGGGGGGCGGGACAGGAGCAGCAGAATATTTCCCTCTCTTGTATAAAGAAACTTATATAGCAACTCCAAGAATAGACTTTTGAATAAAAAAATTGTTGAGGGTTGAATAGGTTTCGACCCTAAAGAACTCCTTTGGGATACTTGCAGGGGATTTCGTGACTGAGGAGAAAAAAAGTATATAATAAAGGGCCCTTCAAGGCATCTCAAGTGGATGTATAATCCTTTTCTTCTTCTTTAGTAACCCTCACACAATTGTTTTATTATTATTTCCATTTATACACTGCTTGCTGTCCAAAGATCTCAAAGCAGTTTCTAATATATATAAGCATAATAAGTACAATTAAAAAGCATACCAAATATTTACATAAAAAATAAAACAAATATATAAATGATATCAAAATACACAACACAACAAAGCAGTATAATGTAAACTTTTTTAAGCAACATAGCACATGTTATTCATACAACCACATAGGCAGTCTTACTTGCCAACCATTCTGCACAACCACTACAATAATTCACTACCTCAAACATTATCTACGTTAACCAACCAAACTCTCATACATAAACCACCTATACAACCCACAATGAAGCACAACCATGCAAGATACATCTCCGAAGCATTAATAGGCTCATTGCCCCACATCTACTGGATTATCTAATACTCCTATCCCATCTCTCACCTGAGAGTGGCCCAGTGGGGGAGCTGCCATTGCCTGGAGTGGGCACCAGCAAGGAAGTATTGTGAACCTTCCACAGTGGTCAAAAAGTATTGTGAATAGCAATCCCTTTTTCCTTACCCCCTGCCCCAGGCCAAGTCAAAGCCAGCCTCCTCCCTTTAATAGTCTTTACAGGAATATGTGACGGGGGTGTCCCCTGGCACATCAGCCTGGCAGTTCCCTTTAGCAAAAGTCTTCCTGAAGCCAACCCTCCCACTGCGTGACTCAGAGAGCAAGAGGTCAGCCTTCGTTCTACTGAAATGTTAAATCCTTCCCTTCCCTCTGCACCTTTCCTTTGAAAAGAACATGCCCTAAATACCTTCTGTAGGGGAAAGGTAGCACAAGTCATCCTTCTAGGGAAAGACACAACTTTAACAGGATAAAGTATGACAATCCCCTTTGCATATTTTCCAGCCATGCCTGGTGTTCTGCATATCTCTTCTTCTTTAGCCCAGCAATGCCCTGCCAGCGCATATAAATTCAACCACCTTGATAAACAAAGAACCCAAAGGGAGCAGCTACCAACAGCAGTCTAAATATTCTAAGCCCAAGTCAACCAGAATTACACTGTAGCCTATCATCACTTTTTACCTGCAGCTGCTTTGTTGCTTTCACAAAATAGCTTCTCCTTTAAAGCAGTAGCTAGTTTTGCAATATCCAAGGGCTGTTTCACACAATATATTTTTTCACCTCTGCAAGCTGTCCTGCTTGGCCTGGGCAAGCAAAGTGTGAAAACTGGTGATCTTAACTAGGGTCTGCAGCGATTTCCATGCTCGGGTTAACCAGAGTGGGAAGGGAAACCCACCATAACTCTGGAAGTTGCTCCTGATCATACCCATGATTTTCTAGTTCACACATTACAAGCTAGACCTGGGGGAGGAATTGCCAAAAGGCGTATTGGGTGACCTGGGAAACTGACACTATAGAAGCCAAATTTGTTTTGTTTTGCTACACACAAACAAACACCTCTTCTGTCCTACATCCAGAAAAATGAAAGGCATTATCAGAGTTTGCAGAAACTTTCCAGCCAGACAAAACAAAATATGTGCAAAGCAGGGCCAATGAGAGGTATAGCACAGGAAGTGTTTTGTGGGCCAAAAAGAGACCTAGACAGCTGGATTTGGCTCCCACACTTGAAGAATAGTCAGTGAGCCCATTCTAAGGACTGAGACAACACCCACTGCATTTGTTTTAGTTTCATCCCTTTCACCTTGCAATATCCATTTGAAGGCAGAAGTGCCTGTCAAACTGAACTAGGGAGTCAGAAAAGTCCCTTCCTGGGCAAGAGATTTAAATCTTTTCCAAAGTTAATTTCCTGATCCCAGATGGAGAACAAATCTAATCGGGTTTACTTCATTCTTCTTATGAACAAGAAAATGTTGCTTGCATACTCAAAAAGGGTAATGCACTTATAGGCAATTCAACCTCCCCTATCACAGCAGACAAAGACGGCACTTCTAAAACATAACTCATGGATTTGAATGTGAATTCGAAGGTGGATTTAGCTTAGCAGACCTGGGAGTGCTTCTGCTAGCCACCTTCTTCGGCAAAATTATGCACTGCCTACAAATCAGTAGAACTTACTCTATCCACCATTTGTACTACTGATCTTTAAAACAAAAATGGGGGGGGGACCACACCTTTGAGAAAGAATTTCAGAATGATGCCTATGGTAGCAAAGAATGATCCTGAACCCTGGGGAAAAACTCCCATTGACTTCAATGCTCACTGGGCCAAACAGTCAGAAACTGATAGCACAATTATACCAGGCTTATCATCATAGATGCTGTAAGACAAGAGTTATTATCAAACACTTGCTAGACTTATGTGACAGCTTAACATAAAGTTGATTGAATTAACATCTGAGTTCAGTAAATAACAGTACCATCCGAAGGCAGGAATATTAACTAGTGTTAATGTGCTTGTGCAGAGATTTACAAGATTCTATATAAATTGGTCCTTCCTCAAGAGTCCATTGGATTGTCGCTGGAGGATAGTTCCAGTTTTCAAAGATCCCTGCCAGAAAAAGTCCACTGAAATTGAGATTGTTTTCATTGGGTCTGTGATCTTAAAACATCAGAGATACCCAAAATTGTGCCCCCCCCCCCGATGTTGTTGGACTACAACTCCCATTAGCCCCTGCCAGCATGGCCAGCAGTCTTGGAAAATGGGAATTGTAGTCCAAAAACATCTGGAGAGAGAAATGTTGGCTATCCCTGTTTTATACCCTACTAAATGTTAAGGGATGAATGAAGGTAGAAATGGATGCATCTGCCAGTGTTGGTTTCTCTCAGTTTCACAATTTTTCCACATTTCCATATCAGTTTGCAATTTTGTAAAATGTATTTTTTTCTTATAAGATGCATTTGTATATGCTCTTTTCAGTAACATTTACCCCTAATGTATGCATTTTGGGTTTGGTGAACTGCATCATAAAATCTCAAGAAGCATGAATTTTGAAGTAGAGTTGCATTTTTGTTCCAGGAAGTGTGGACCAAACCAAATTTCTCTCCCATCTGTAGGTGGAAGTATTAATGGGAAATTTAACAGTAAACCGGCATTCTCCATTTCCTTCTTCATTCATACTTTCATTGGTGGCTTTGCATTGCCAGTTTGAGTAAGAAAAGCCGTATTTTATTATTATTATTTAAAATAGATGACATAGACCGAAGCCATGATAAATTTAGTAATGTGACCTACATGTTGATGAAACCAAAAGGGCTTGACAGTGATCACTAACTTGTCCCACTGATTTCAGACGTCTTTGGGTAGGGATTACTCTGGATTTGGGCCACAACCTGTAGTCTCCAAGTCTGCATTCAGAGTGCTTAAATCCCTTCAGTGGGATTTAAATAGCCTGTGCATAGGATTACTGCCCAGAAGTTGGTCTTCATATGTATGACTAAATGTGCTTTACCTTGGTCAAGAGGCGATTGAAAAATTTCAGTCCTAGTGAGCAAAGAAAACAGAAAAAGAGGAAGATATCAGGCCATTGGTCTATCTATTTCAGTATGACATACACTGACTGGCAGCAACTCCTCTTGGATTTCAAACAAAAATATTTCCCAGCCCAACCTAGAGGTGCTAAGGATTGAACCAGGAGTCTTCTGGTGCTAAAACACTAAGCTGTGGTCCTCCCCTTAATGGAGGCATAGCAGGCAGCATCCAAAGGTGGCTCCTGCAGGCAGCAATAAAGGCTTTCAGGGAGAACAGGAAGCTGCAGTGAGAAAGAGATAGTGGGAAAACCCATTGAATAAATAGATGCCTGCTTCCATAACTTTGGATTCCACCCCAGTGTTTTCCTTATAACCAATACCTGCAAAACAAACTCAGCATGTTGAACAACACAAGTGCTTCTTTGAAAACAGGGACCAGTTCCTGTCATGCTTTGATTGTTGCTCACAATATAGGTCATGCCTAGGGCAAGCCCTTTCTGCACAATCAGGTCTCTGTGTGTGCATGTGTTCAATAAATGAGCACCGCTTCTCGTTCATTACTGAGCCCTTTCCCAGTTCTCTCAAAGGTTACATTTCTGGTGCAAGGATATTACATTTGTATTCCTCCAGCTTTCAGATTGTAATGCTTTTCTGCCTGGAAAAGCACGAGAGATCCAGGAATAGTGCACTCAATTGCTATGTGTGTGTCATGCGAAGGCAAAATATTGTTGGGGCACACTTTGGTCAGGCAAAGTGTCCCTTAGTACTGTGCAAAGTTAAACACAGTCTCCCTGATCTGGCAAAAGTCACCCTGATCTAGGTGCACATCCCTATCTGTGGCCTATTTGCTGCCTGAGTGCATGCTTTTAAAATGTCATTGGAGATGCCACCAGTTGTTAGAGCACCTATAGCTGAATTGGGGCCAATTTGTCAATGTCCAATGTAGTTAAATCAGTTTAGTTGCATTAATTTCAAGAGGCTCTAACTTTCCTTTCCCTTTTGCTTCCTGACACCCTTTATTTGGCTGTTACGACAAACAACAAGCCAGAAGGGAGCTCATCATTTTCCCTGGTGACCTTTATCATCTTCATTTTGGAATGAACAAATAAGGTCAGTCTTCAGGTCTGTGCATTACTGCTCAGTTGAATAAGCCTGCAAATGATGTGAAGTTGCTCTGGATAATAATATACAAAAGAACCAATGATGCTGGCTCAGTTGATTTGCCAGAGGATGTCATGCTGCAGAAACCCGAAATCTCCATAGCAACACATCAGGTCTGCTAAAAGTACTGTGACAAAAGTAACTTAATTTAAGCTTCAATATAGCACTTATAACCAGATTAATATGCAAGGCAACACACAGGCATTTGGTACACTAAATTATTGTATAATGAAATATATACGGCTAAGCCTGACAAGAGGCAGTGAAGGGATTTCCACTGCATGTTAAAGCACCTTGATATTCTGCTGAAGTGTATATGATACAAAGTTAAGTGGGCAACTGTTAAATTATTTGTATATAAAATGAGTGGATTCTCTTAAGTCAGCCTGGATACCTCAGCTGGTTAGAGCTTGGTGCTGATAACGCCAAAGTTGCAGGTTCAATCACCATACGGGGGACAGATGCATATTCCTGCATTGCAGAGGGTTGGAGATGATCCACATGGCCCCTTGCAACTCTATGATTCTATGACTCTCAACATCGAGCGGTATGTCATTTAATTTAGAGGCTGCTGATCAAAGGCAGTTTTAGTGTGGCATAAATGGTGCAGTCACACCGTGTGCCACTTTGCGGGGGTCACCAATTCAATGTTGTAGAACAGAACATGAGAGGTAGAGCGTGCCAAATCTTAGCACTGCACATTACTGAAATTTGAGAGCCCAAAGTCCACCACTGTGCTGACTATGAGGACTTGGTACTTAATTGACAAATGGCAAACACTCCCAGACTGTTTTGAGGCCATCAAGAGTGACCAACATCAGTTCAGTGATGTGTCTTTATTCTCTTCTGTGAATATGGATATGCAAATATGCAGGCCTGTTCAAAATAATTTTTGGTGCAAGCTCCGCATGAATTACAATGGGAGAAAAGGGGTGTGCCCACTTCTAAATATCTATAAAGGAGCACGGCGTGTCCCCCACCAGAGGTACTACCCCTGCCCTAGCACCGCATACACCCCAAGTCAATGTATAAACCACCATAATCCCCCAAGCTCAGTTCATTCAAGATCTATATGTAGGGAGAATGTGAGACTGCCATCTCCCCAACCATGCAATTTTACCCACCAATTGCAATTTTATTGCTTATGTGGGTGAACCATTGATTCTATGAGCTGCGATGAGGATCTGTGAGTACGGGACAGTTTAGGGGAGTTCCCTACCCTAACAGACCAATTTGCTGACTGTTCTATTGATTATTCTCAATTTCCTTGTAACAAGGTTTGTTTTACATACTTCTTGGTTTTGTATAATTAAAAAGTTGATCAACAAAATAGGCTTTTTAAAGCAGAAGAAAGCATAGGTATGGGCTTGGATTTACCAATTTGTGTGTGTTTGTTTGATGTTCGTGTTTTTTATTGGGGCTCCTGTTCTTGTACTTCTTTCCTTTAAAAAAAAAATATGATTTTTTTTCTGTTAAAAAATTAAAAGCTAAAAAGAAAAACACACCCACCCTCCCATCATGCTGCTACACATCTACAGTGAAATTTGCATAATTTATAGGTTCATAGGACACATTTCCAAACCAACCTGCTATGAGTAATGAAACAGAGTGCCACAGTTCAGCAACTGAATATCAAATGCAGCCACAGGGGCTGATTTCTAAATCACTGCACGCGTAATGAGAGTTCAGCAGAGTTCTTACTCCTCCTTGGTAAAATATAGATGAAACATACAGCATGAGCATTGGTAAAGCATGCAGAAGTCTTGCAATCCTATGATGGAAACATCGCTCAGCCTGATGTCGCCTTACTTTTGCCTTAACTTTTTTTTAACCTTCCCCCTCACCTCCAGGAGACCCCAGTGTGTACACTTTTGCTATTTATATCTCTAAAACATGGGTATCTTTTCTTTACCGTGAAAATGAGCAATAAGAACCAGTGAGTTTATAGTAGGGGTGGGAAACATGTGGCTCTCCAGATGTTGTTGGATACCAACTTCCACCAGCCCTAAGCTAGTGCTAAGGGATGTTTGGAGCTGTAGTCCAGCAAACTCTGTGAAGGGCCACAGAACAAACCTCACTGCCATAGTGCATGGAGAGCAGCCTTGTTCCTGGGAAGATAGCCTTGCTGCAAGGGAATAATAGGAGATAGGAGAAGCAACCATCCTTGAAAGAACTAAGACATTTTGTCAGAAAGGGGTAACCTTTCTGGTATTCAATACTTATTCTGTTTAGTTTGGGGAGGGGGAGTTTTTTGGGAAGAAGAAGAAGAAGAAGAGGAGGAGGAGGAGGAGGAGGAGGAGGAGGAGTTTGGATTTGATATCCCGCCTTTCACTCCCCTTCAGGAGTCTCAAAGCGGCTAACATTCTCCTTTCCCTTCCTCCCCCACAACAAACACTCTGTGAGGTGAGTGGGGCTGAGAGACTTCAAAGAAGTGTGACTGGCCCAAGGTCACCCAGCAGCTGCATGTGGAGGAGCGGAGACGTGAACCCGGTTCCCCAGATTACAAGACTACCGCTCTTAACCACTACACCACACTGGCTCTGGGAAGGGATTAGCGTGCTTATATTATACTATACTATACTATACTATACTATACTATACTATACTATACTATACTATACTTATACTAAGGAACTGTCCTGTCTATCTCTTTTTTTAAAAAAAATATGTTAAAAGGGGGGGGGCATAAATTAAACCTTGTTTATAAAGTCTGGAGCTCAAAGCAGAGATTCAGTCATCACCATGGCTATCACAGACACATTGAATAGGTGCAAGTGATATCCATGGAACACTGTTCTATTTTGCATCTGCAAGAGCAAAAGATACATTAGCAAAAAGAACCACATTTCCCCAGACGTAGATTTGTTTTTTTCATTTAAGTGCTGGGATGTCCTTGTGGTTAAAAAAAAAAGTTTCATGGGGTAAACAGCTGGATCTCCTTGAATGATTGAGCAGGAGCAATTTAGCACTTATTCTGCTAAAATTTATTTATCTGGAAAAGCCATGATTCTTTTCAAAGTTTCTGTGTGAAGCAATGTTGAATATCATGGCAGTCTGCATTCAAACACACATGTTGCGCCTCTCCTTACTGTCCAGTCACACGACTGGCAGTAATAGTACATATCATGGTTAACCATACCTAAAGATTTTAATGGATTTGTAGTTAAGTACGGAGACTTGGATTCAACTAAACTAGCACGCTAGTGGAAACCAGGGCAAGGACTCCCACTACCGGTGCACTGGAACCTCCCTTCTCTCCTCACCCTGTGCGTCTCGCTCAAATTTAATCACTCATCCTCTGGCTACTCACATTGGAAAGAAAGTAACTATACATATTCTGTTCCACATATATGTGAATTTGGCGTCTCCCTAGCACCACGACTACAAACCCTTTTTTATCCAAGGGCAATGTGGGTGGTTGGGTGTGCGCACACTGCAGTGGTTTCCAATCTAGGCCCTACATGACTCTGCTAAGCATTACAATGTGAGGCTTTCTAGAACACTGCTTCTGCTTCTGATGAGCTCTAGCTTTGCTTTTGGTTTTTTATTAAAGCAATGTAAGCTTTTTTAAAACACAAAAAAACAAACTTAATCTCTCTCTCTTAACCCTCTACTGCTGGGCTTTAACAACAACAATCCCAAGCGATTCCATGCTCCACGGGAAACGTTTTAGATAGCCTAAAAAAACCTAGAGAAACCAGACACGTATAGGAAAATATAGAGTTCTACAGGACAGGAAACAACAGGATGACATAGCCAAAACTCATAGAAAATAGTTAAGAACAGTAACAGTATTATGATAGGGTGACCCAGCCCTCAAATATCTCTCTTTGGCTGCCCCAACCCAACAAACATTGAATCTCCAGAGGAGAAACATTATATGATGTGTTCCTGTATTTGTAGGGGTTGCAGTCAAGATTCGCCTCTTCCTTGGCCCAAGGTGCCCCCAAATAGCCATACTGTCCTTTGGGCTAGCTTCAAACATAGATGCCAGGCTGAAACAAACCAACCAATTTTGTTTAGTGTGTAATCATGATTAATAACTCAGAAAATATGAATGAGGAACTCCAAACTAAGATGGCTGCAGAAAATTCTAACACACATAAACAAAGGGTATGTATTCATCCCGTATTCAGACACAGCACTGTAATTCCAAAACATGTAGTGTCTTTCCCAGCATCACTTCTTAATTCTTTTTTTAGCAAATGAGCTGCTGTGTGTTGTTATACTTGGCCTTTGCTTATTGGAATATCAACATGGAGGTCTATGAAACCGGCAAGAATTTCATAACTCACCAGCCATATGTAAGCTGTCACTTTGACAGATGCATTTCCCCAGGCTATTTTAATGATAATTTCATTGAGGGAAACGATCCCAGATTCAATCCTCCCTTGAATTGTCAAGACTCTTCCAATGTGACTTCCTTTTCCTTTCCTTTCTTTTTTTTAAAAAAAATTCAGAAGTGATGAGATTCTGAACAGCATTTCACACTGAATGCCGCTGTCCTGGGATTCTATTTTCACAATGTGTGATAGAGTTGTGACTGCTACCACTTAAAAAAAAAGAAAAGTTCATGCTTCTTTCAGATGCTATTGCCAATTTATGTTCTTTGCCCTCTGAAATTTCCATTTAGAATAATAACTAGAAACATGTCTGAAGAAGGGATAGGCAGAAGACTCTGTGGTCTTTTATGTACAACCTGCACACAAGTTAAGGCATCTCATCATATTTGTGGAGCAAATAAATTATTTAGCGAAACGAATAAAATAAATTGCTTGTGTCTCAGATCTCACCACCGATGCAAGCAAGACTCCTTGTAGGTAACTGGAAATGTTATTTTCATTCCATTCATCAGGGCCCCTCCAGACTGGTGTGTGTGTTTTTGTGGGTGTCATTGACACAATAAAAGTGCATTAGTCATGGATTTATACTGAGCCATCCACACATCATTCCACTTTATTAGCTCTGTGATGCTTCCCCAGCATGAGTACATTATTGCCATCTAGAGAGGTGCTATACAGAGCAACACTAGAGGGACAAAAATAAAACTGGAACGAAGCTGTATATCCACCCCAAAACTTTTCCAGGTGCAAACAGTATTGAAGGTGGGACCACCCTGATGCCACCATAAGCACAAATCAACATGAACGTGCAATAAAAAGAACTTCTGGGGAGGGCCTAAAAAACACCAGTAAAACAGGGAATCTAAGATATGTATAACATATGGAGTGCAATTCAGGGTTGCGCTATGGCAAACATTTCAGCTTGCCAGACAGAATACCCCCGCTTCCATGTGCTGTTATGAGGTTCTCCTGAGCACCACCACCAGAGTCACTTTTAGGGGCATGGGGAGAGGGAGGGAAAAGCCCTACTGTGTATGCCTGATCCAGCAGGCCTCTGTTCTTTTCCTTTTTTAAAAAAAACCACACCAACAACTTTAAATTAAGTAAACAGTGGGTGGGTGAGATCCATTGAAATCATTTGGGCTGACCTCTGCGTAAACCTACGTAGGATTCTGATGCACATGTGTGAAACTCAGGTTGGTGTGCCCCCAATTCAAAATGTACATCCTTACACTGTGTGGAACAGTAATACCCGGCTATCTTTCACAGTTGTAAAATGACTGAGATAATGTATGGGAAGCGCTTTCAATGCTCAAAAATGTGACATGAAGTACTGAGTGAGCGTTACAATGATGAATGTGCTTGTCTACACAGCGTTGAAAGGCCAGGTCTGCTTCTGCCCATGACAACAGCGTCTTCAGACTACGATTGCGTACACACTAAAGTACATGATATCCCCCAAAGAATCCTGGGAACTGTAGTTTCACCGTCAGCGACTGATTCCTCGCACCCTGGACAAACTACTGTTCCCAGGATTCTTTGGGGGAAGTCGTGTACTTTTAAAGTGCTTTAAATGTAAGGTACCGTACACAGCCTTAGCTGTTCCATCACTTCAGGGACATGGGATTTCAGTTGTAGTTGCTAGGGAAGGAGATACTTGGTACCCGCAGGGCTTTTTTCCAACCAGAACTTGCCAGAAGTCAATCCTGGAACCATTGCCATTACAGTGGTACCTCAGGTTACAGACTCCGCTAACCCAGAAATAGTGCTTCAGGTTAAGAACTTTGCTGCAGGATGAGAACAGAAATCGTGCGGTGGTGGTGGGGTGGCAGGAGGCCCCATTAGCTAAAGTGGTGCTTCAGGTTAAGAACAGTTTCAGGTTAAGAACGGACCTCCGGAGCGAATTAAGTACTTAACCCGAGGTACCACTGTATAAGAGACCAAGGGAGGTGTTCATGGTGAGTTCTGGCACCCCAATGGCACTGGGTACCCCACTCAAAACCATCTCAAGATCTTGGGGAGTAGCCACAAAATCTTCCTTCAGAGTTCGCCTCAGGAAGGCAGAGTATGCTGGGGGTGGATCATATCTGCTTGCTAATTAACTTTCTACTGCTCCAATTTAAAAAGAACCCATAAAAGAACTGCCTTTTTTTTTAAGTGTGTGTGTGTGTGTGTGTGTGTGTGTTAAAAGTCACCACCCCACATTCCACGGGGGATGAGTTTGCCTATTTCCTGCAGAATAACTATTGACTCTCCTCCCCCTCAAACAGACACAGACACACACACACACACACACACACACACACACTCCTTTCATTATGCTGCGATGCTTCTTTAGTTGAGATTCCTGCACTGGAGGGAGTTTGACTACATGACCCTTGGGGTCCCTTCTAACTCTACAATTTTATGCTTTTATGATTCTCCCTCCCATCCTGATTTGGGCCTGCTGCTATTATTTGCTTTTTCTGTGGAAAGATTCCCCACAGTCCCTGAAAATGGGGGGAAATTAGTCTTAAAGACCAACAGCATTTTGCCCTGGGCATTTGTTTTAATGCCAGTTTTCTCTAGTGCTGCAAGTCTTTTCCCCCCCATACAGTCAACAGTTTATTTAATGATCCAAGTCGGTGGGGGAGGGGGAGCCATACTGTCTAATTAGGGCTTCTCCTGGGAGGAAGTGACAGCCAGAATATGGGAAGGGAGAATGGATTCTTTGGGCAAACTATAATTGGTTTAAGCCTAGTAGAATCTAGAAAAAGACACCCCCCACCTCCCCCCCCCAAAAAAATATCAACATAAAATATCCACGTAATATTCCTACATCTCATTATGTAAATTTTATTAAATGACAAAACTGCATTTCCAACGACTTCATTAAAATGTCTTCCCCCACCCCAAAATGAAATAGTGTTGCCTGCTCCCACAGTTCTACTCCAAAGTGAGCCCCATAGAATTCACTTGGCTTTGCAGAACAATTCTCTGCATCTCTACTCAAAGGGAAGCCCACCTGAGCAGAAAGAGACCCACCCCCGGGTATGTGTGTAACACACACACACACACACACACACACACACACACCCTTTCCCAAACCCAAAACAATAGAAAATATGCCCTCTAAGGTGCGCTGAAACTATTAATAGCATTTCATTGTTAGTAAAACAGCATGTTCTCAGCACACTTTAATATCTGCTATTGTTTTAGGACATTCCATCCCACAATGCAGATGGGGGACCAGTGGGCCTCCAAATGATGGGAGTTGAAAGCCACAGGTTCCCCATCCATATTGTTTCTCTGATTCACTCTGCCTTGCAATCCTACCCCTCCTGAATTCTGGTTTATTAGGATAATTTTAAAAATTAAATTCAGGAATTGGAGCATGGTGGTTGCAAGTTTCAAATTCATTTTTTCATTTACATGTTTTTACCAATGAACATTTGTACACTGATTAAAATATTTTTTGGGGGGGTCACAATATGATTGTGATCATCTAGATGACTGCATCAAGGTTTCCCTTATGTGGTGTTTAACCAGGGCCAACCTAAGGATTTGTCCTGCCTGTGGCAAAGGGCAAGATGGTACCCTACTCCTCTTCCAGGTATTAAAGCCAACTGGACTGGTGGGTGGCTGAATTTTACTCAAACACTGGTAATAGGATAGCATCCTCCATGGGACCTTAGGCCAGGTTAGGGGGCATACTGTAGGCTGGGTAAAACATGCAACTCTGTCCTCCCAATACCTTGCCTTTAATACCCTGCCCCCTAGTATCTGCCTCCTGAAGCAGCTGCCTCATGCCGCCTAATGGTAGGGGCAGCTTTCTGTTTTAATGGTACACATGGGTAAACCACCACACAAAAGAATCCTGATTAATGTACAGTCACAGCTACCTTTTTTGGGTACCATGACATGAATGCATAAATGTAACATATGCAAATATATTGATGCAATCACATGTATGTTGACATCAAGATTGCATTGGGGGGGCACTGCTCTATAAATGAATGCATGTACACTGCTGATAAAGAAGGCAGGGCATGGGGGGCAGCAAAGAACCCCTAATGAATTAGTTATACTTCAGAAACAAGAAAGGGTAATTTGCAAAAAGAAGGCCAAGTAATCTGAAGCTCCAAAATACATGGAGGAAGTTGATGAGAATTATGGAAGCATCCCTAGGTTGGGATTTCTAACCTACTCGGTCGTTTAGCCTTATGATCGTAATGATAGGCCAAGCACCAAACAAATAAATTGCGCTAACATATTCTGAAATAGACAGCATATATATATATATATATATATATATATATATATATACACACACGCCAAAATACTGCAAATCTGAATACTAAAATACTATTCAGTACGCATGGACAGTCAGTTTCCTCCTTAAATTGCATTCTTCAGTCCTTCTGGATGTAATTTTGGCTTGTGGGAGGCCCTCAAGGAAAATAGGGGTGGAGAACAAGGTCATGAGTACATATCCCTAGTGTTTCATAATGCACACTGAGCATCTAATACTAATGGCTGCTTCATATGTCTCCCCATGTCAGCTGCCTCAACCCAGCTAGCTGCTTGTCTGCAAGACTCACCACAGAGTGGGGAACTTTTTCTAACAGCTTCCAGAATCAGGACCGCTGTCAGGAATCTGTCAGTCGCCACAATAGATACTTCCTGCTGGGAATATGCTACAGTAATTTAAAAAGCTCTCTCTGCCAAGAGAAGATGTTGCTGCTATGGTACATCACTTTCACAGCCATATTAGGGAAATGTGTAGCGGGTGCATTAAGAAAATCAGGCACAATGCTGGTCTTTGGGGTCACAAAGTTAGAAATAGGTCGTAAATGGGCTCTTTGCTGAATCTTATTTTCTAGCTCCCCCTGCTGGAAGGAAACTGAAATGTTTAGAGAAGGCAGCACAACAGGACACTAGTCCTGTGGCAGAGCTACTCTGCCTCTCTTTGACATGGCCTGTCTGGCCTGGTTTTCATACCGATACTTAGTTTCAACATAGTTGTGCAACTCTGCCAATCACCTGACATCACGACGACATCATGTGACAGGTAAGATGGCAGTCCCGCCCACCTGCAAAACTGACCGGGGGCGGGAGAGGGTTCAGCTTTGGGGAAGCAGAATACAGCAGGATTGAACCCTCCACTCATCAGCTGATGAATGGAGGGTTATTTATTTGATCTATATCCTGCACTTCCACCCAAGGTGCCCAGGGTGGCTCAATCCCACAGGGTGCAGGTATCTGCCTTGCTAGTGTGTTCCCCTTGGAAATGCAAACTGGACGGACAGGTTGGTGTGGTTTGGGAGACCAGGGTTCAAAACCCCACTCGGACCTGAAGCTCACTAGGTGGACTTTGGGCCCATCACTGTCTCTCAGCCAAGCCTACCTCAAACGGTTGTTGTGATGATAAAATGGGGAGGGGGAAGAACCATGCACACCAAACTCGATGCCCTCTGGAAAAAAAATGTGGGAAGTATATGTAATAATAACATTAAAGAAAAAAATCAGGACCGTCATGTCAAGAGAAAAAAAAGACATTCAGACAGCTTACTGTTTTCTGGTCCTGCCTCACTTAATTAAAAAACAGTATATTGTCACGCCTGAAAATTCAGTAACTCAGAATGTTCACCTTCAAGAAACGCAACTCCAGGGCAGTGAGGGGGGAAATATAGCATTACTGCTGCATACTGTATTTAAGGACTTGATTATTGAAGTGTGTACTCACCTGCATTATAAGGTTCTGATCCAAATCCTCTGGATACTGGAGAAGAAATAAGAGTAATATCATCTGTAAGACACACGTGGCTCTGGCAGCAAAGGGTTCTTCCATACCTAATCCTCTTGTTTTCATGGGAGTTATTCTGGCTTTACACATGTGTATGTAAGATCAGAATGGATTTATTTTTGCCTTGCTATTCTTCTTGAAATGCCATTAACTTTAATCCTCAATTTTATTTAGCCCTTCCCTGTGCCAGGCTGATGCAGCCGGGCTGACCAAAAGGTAGCAGTATTTTTTTCCAGTCAAGATTCTCCTTTGAAGCACCTTGTCAGCATAATGTGTCTCGGTGTGTTTGATTATCTAATCTACGGAGCAGATCAGCCCTCTCAGAAAAGAATGCTAACTTGCTCCCCCGAGAGCAGAGTCCTTATTACACAGGCAGGTATAGGCATCTATCTCCTAGCTGCATCTGTGCGATCCTAGTAAAAAAAAGAAAACAGATTAGGCCGATAGCATCAGAAAGGCATTTGTGCTTCCATCACCACTTTCCAAACAGGAGATCCCAAAGCATGATTTGGGCATTAACTAAGCAAATCAAGTATGTCAGCAAGATAAGAAGGACTTATTGGCATCTTTAACTCTTGGACAACAACCTGTGCAAAGGAAGCACAGATGACATGTCTCAAGGTCACAAACACAACGAGCTGTTTCCCCCAGAAATTTCAAAGCCCTATCCCAAACTTTGCAGGTCTTACTCACTCTTCCTTAAGTTGTGATTTATCCTATCCAAAAGCTCTTTGGGGTATTAAAGTAAAAACCCTTGAAGATTAGTTTATTATTGTGAAGAATCTTTAATCATGCTGTTGTTATGATTGACTGGGTATTTCTGAAAGCTTTGCATCAAGAGCTTATTAATAGTCCTACTGGGGGTGCTAGAAGACTGAGTGGGCCTGTCAACGTAGTAGTAGTACTGGGTGAGTAATTATATCTATAACGTATTATATATAATTTAGACTGTAAACTCCTTGGGGCAGGCATCTGCCTTTTTTGTTCGTGGAACTCCCTAAAGCATCGTTACACATTGATGGTAGTGCATTAACAGCAGCCGCTAGACGGTGCAATCTCCCCCTGCAGGCAGGCAGACAGACAAAATAAAAGTTCCTTTTGTCTACATAAAGAAAATGTGGTTGAAATTTGAAGACATTGGTGCATTGATACATATTCATATAGCCTTCATTCACGTTCGGCCTTGCAAACACTACTTGGTCGAAGCCTGACCTCAGGTGGGTCACTAGAGCAGAGCTATCTACACAAATGTATGTGGGTTTTTTGTGTTTTTTTAAGCATGTGGGTCCCCTGACTGCTGCTTCACCCTCCACCCCACTTCCCCCATTGCAATTGCTGCATCATACATGGTCTCAGAGGCATTTCTGAAGAAATGAAGAAAGGGAATGGCCAGCTCAGGCTTCTGTAGTGCACGTCATAGCTTGCTGCCAGCCCCTATCAGATGCCTGTGTGCTGAGTTCTCACTCTCCCCACTTTATCCCATAGGTTTTTATGTGGAGGGGGTGGGTGTTGGTTCTGAATTCCACACTTAACAAAGCCACCAATGGGTCACAGTTTAGAAAAAAACCTGAAGTCCAAGAAAACATGTGTAATACAAAGAAAGAAGACGGATGCTGTGCTTGCTTGTGGCAAGTGTGTAGAACCAGTGAGAGATATACACTGGAGAATAATCACCACCACATTTTTTCCAACTTTTCCTCAAAGTTGTTCAAGGTGGCATAGACATATTTTCCCCATTTTATCATCACAACAACTGTGGGAAGTACAGTGGTACCTCGGGTTAAGTACTTAATTCGTTCTGGAGGTCCGTACTTAACCTGAAACTGTTCTTAACCTGAAGCACCACTTTAGCTAATAGGGCCTCCCGCTGCCGCCGTGCCACCAAAGCACAATTTCTGTTCTCATCCTGAAGCAAAGTGCTTAACCTGAAGCACTATTTCTGGGTTAGCGGAGTCTGTAACCTGAAGCATATGTAACCTGAAGCGTATGTAACCCAAGGTACCACTGTACAGTAAACTGAGAGGTGACAACTGGCCGAAGGTCACCCAATGAGCATTATGGCAAGGATTTGGTCTCCCTGGTCCTAGTGCAACACTCTGTCACCTAAAGTTTGAAAGACAGTAGAGAAAGACTACACCCCCCCTTTCTGCCCTCCCCCAACTGTGTCCCTAGCTCTGCTTTGGTTATTTATTTATGTGAGCCATAAACTTCATACTGAGCTTCAACAGAAATGATGAGAACCATTTACATATACCTTATTTAGCCATAGATGCTCCCTGTGCGATTAAGAACCCTGATTCTCAATCACATCAGGAGCCTCCATGGACAGACAATTGGTTTGTTGTTGCTCTTATTTTTACTATGTATTTTGCAGTTTTTATATTGTGATCTGCAGATTAAGAATGGTATACTAATTCAATAAATTATAACAATAATTCATGCAAGGTGTTTCTAGAATTCATGCAACCTTGCAGGTCAGGTTAACATGCACCCCCATTCTACTAATGTGGCCACTTAGGACACTATTGTCTACATTAACTGGCCAGGGATCTTTCCCAGCCAGCAACTTTCTGCATGCAAGGCAGGTAGGCGCCCTACTACCGAGCTATGGCCCTTCCTAATTACATAATCATAAATATACATAAGTATACTCTCCAAAAACAAGGTGGAGAGCTGAGCCTCTGAATCAGTTCACACAGCTCACAGGCAGATTGCTATAGGAGAAGCCATTCCTGCAGGTACTCTAGTTCTAGCCCATGTCAGGTTTTAAAGGTAAATATCAGAAGTTCCAGAAGTAACGTAGTGGTTGTATTGTGTTGTAACCATTTCCCTAAATAAAGGGAATCAAGGAGAACGTACTGCCAAATAACATGCAACAGATGAAGAACCAATGGCGTTTTCCTAAGTTATTCTGCATCCCAAACATGGCAAATGTAAATTAGTTTAAAGTTTCAGCAAGTTTATTATTAATTATTATTATTACAGTCCCTTCACCCTGATGTCCCAGGGCGAGTTACAACATTAAAACACAATATTAAGAACAGTTTTAAAAAAACTTACAATCATCAAAATTAAGGTGGGTCCTTTAAACAGTTTCACAGCTCGGCTATATTTAGCAAAATGCTAAGCAGTTGTACAAGCTGCTTTCTATTTTCCATCCTTCATTCTAATAAGTGTTTGCCAGAAGGTGTTTCAATCCGAAAGGGTTAAAAAGAAATATGTGATTTCAGGCAGGCACTGTATTTTGTTGTGCACGGGGAAAATCCCAGCCCTGAATCACTATTCTGTCCATTGTTACAAGCGCAACTTTGGGATTACAGAAGTAAAAAATTGCTTTCTCTTTTTCGCTCACTGAGTTCATGAACCAGCCTGTCCACTGATTAGAAATCAGATCAGGCTTTCCTTGGCATTTATCCAGTGGCTGTCTGGTATGAAAGGTTACAGAAAATACGCACAAGCACCCCTCACCTCTGTGAACACAGCAAGGCCATCCACGAGTCTGGAATTTAGAGAATGTGAAGTGCAGAAAATGCTATTTTCTTCTTCTGGTTACTTCCCAAATGAGAATGCTAGTCAAAGGTCACTGCGCATGAGGAAACTGACGGTTTCATTAATTTCCCCCTCAAATGCTTCTGGGTTGATTCAAACAACATTAAAAATAAATGTTTATAGCAGGGTACCTTCCTGGTCACTTCTCTTCCCCTCTCTCCCAGATTTGTCCTCCCTCTCCCAAAATATAAGAAACACAGGAAGAGTGTGCTGGATGAGGCCAATGGCCCATCTAGTCCAGCATCCTATTTTCACAGTGGCAAACCAGAGGTATGCAACATCAGCCCACTCAACTGTTAGGAACCTTTGCATGGTCAACAGGGTGGTACTTTCTAATTGCAGAAGTCCCTCTTTCCTCTTCCAGTTCAGCCTTTACAACCTGGTACCTTCCAGATGTTGCATCACTTACTTCTGGCCATGCTGGCGGGAGCTGGTGGTAGGTGGTGTCCTACAACATCTGGCAGGCTCTGTGCTGGAGAAGACACCCTCCATGTCTAAATATTGGAATAGCTGCCCATGGCCCGAGCCTGATCTGACATTTCTCATGGTAACAGAGGTTTATGGGATAAAATAATGACTACACTTGGGAGATAATGTTGGGATGGGAGCCAAATTGGCTCTAATCCTCTGACACTGGGTATTCATCACTTTCCTGTCACCCACCCACAACCTTTTAATTTTTCCTATAGAACTGTATGGAGTCATGCAATTCAATGGGTGAAATCTGGATACTGATCAAGCCAGCTGCTCAGGGAAGAAGGCATTTTGCTTTGTAGGGTGGCCAACTATGGACCCTGGAGGTAATCTGCTTCACCATGTGTATGGCGCACCATACACATGGTGACAGTGCCCACCATCTACTGGTGATATTTGCTCTGGAAATTCAAAGTGATGAAGAGACAAATTCCTTGACATAAAGACAGCATTCCCAAACATGGTACCCACCAGATGTTTTCTAATTACAATTCCTGTCAACCCCACCCAGCCAACAGCACCAAAGATCAAGGGTGATGGGAATTATAGTCCCAAACATTAGGAGGGGGGCACCAGATTAAAGGAAGCTTAATATAGGAGATTGCTTTTACTATACTTGCTAAGCATGCCAAGTGGAAAACCAAGACCTCTCTTAGCTTGTTAGCATAAAATACGAAAAGGACAGAAAGCTGGATTGAAGCCTGGAATCTTTTTCAATCTGTTAAATAAGAGCAATTGTTTGGATTAGTGTTTCCCCTCCCAAAACTGCTATTTATTCTTAAGCCATGCACTGATCTTAAATGTTATGATATACAAGAAACTCTATCATCAATACCAGAACTTACCCCCCCCCAAATATGGCCTTATAATAATTGTTGCTCAGTTTTCAGTTTCTTTTGACTTGTTTTTATTTTTCTTGTAAAATAGCTTCTTTACCATATCAACGATGGGCAAAGGAGACACACAATTCTCTAAGGTCTAAATGGATCTCAGGCTACAGGAGATAGTAACAGCAGACCCATCTGCTTAAACCCAGGAATCCCCCAATCATGTGTACACTGGGAAATAAATTATTACAAGCAAATGTAAGTCACATCATTGGTTTATTCCCCCATGTAGCCTCTCTAATGATGCCAGTATATCCCCAGCTGAACTCCGATCAAGATCAGCAACAGGGACTGGCATCATTGAGGGAATAAATTTGGTCCGGTTTGTACTTCCCAAAAAAATATGTAAACTGAAACCCAGCCAACTTTTCAAATTCACAGTTCCCCAAATTTTGTGATTCAATTCTCGAAGAAGAAGAAGAAAAAGAAGAAGAAGAGGAAGAAGAAGAGGAAGAGGAAGAAGAACAGATGTACACAAATGCATATATTAAGGAGAAATGGGCAAAAAATGCACATACAAACATTCAAAAACACATTACATTAGAGAAATTGCTTGCAAAATGCGCATATTAAGAGAAATATGCACTAAAATTCTGATGGAATCTCATGAGGAGTAACAAAAAGCAAACTGATGTGGAGAACTAAATTTAAGATTGGGAAAACGAGACACCAAGAGGAACAAAAAAGGGACAGATTTGTCCATCCCTAATTGTTAGGCATGGGGTGAGGCCAATGCCGCAATAAGGGACCCATTGGCAACCACACCAGAGATCCCCAGCCCTTTCTCCTTCCAGTTGCTGTCTGTTTACCCATCCTTGCCATGTGAGTGACCAGCTATGGAAGCAAACAACATTATCTGTTCTCCTTGCCCTCTGCCTCTGGAGGTGGGGCAGACTAGGCCCAGAGGGCACAGGGCAAGCAAATGGGCAGCAGCAGCAACAAGGATGAGATGAGTGCACACTGGCCAGAAGTCAGCCCAGCATGAAGAACATACTGGAATCCTGGAAATTGAGACCCACGTTTGGGGCAAGTACCCTTTAGGAAGAGAACCCCAGCAGACATTTTATATCACAGCAAAGGAAAGTGTGGAAATATAGGCAGTAAAACCTTTAAAATGTGCCCTTCCAGTGAACCCCCCAAAAGTACCCATTTAAAAGTTCTCTCCAGTATGGTATAAGTTCTCTCCCTAGCAGAGAGATAAACCACACATTTGGCAAGTCATAAAATGGTTTTACTTACAAAACTCTTCAAAGGTCAAATTCATATGATTTTCCATACAGCAATCAGGTATAAGTTTGTAAACTATTGGTATAGGAAGATGGTGGTTTCAGACTATTCTGGTCTGAAGCAAAAGAGGCTAGCTAAAGTCATGTGGTTGGCTGGAGTGACCAGCTCAGAGCTCCTTACATACTGAATTCACATGTAGAATGAGGTAGCAAATATTTGGTTACCCATTTCCTCCCAAGGTGAGGGGAAGTGACATAGGCTAAGCCTGGCAGGACAACTTACTCTATGGTTTTAACCCCTTCATGCACTAAGTAGACTCAAGGATGCTGGTTATATGATGCTGGTTAACCTACAGAAAAGTGACTAGGAGAAGTGTTTGCAGGGCTGTAATCAGAACGTGTGGGTAAAGGTCTGCTCCACTTACTAGCATCAACACTTTGTCTTGAAAAATCAGACCTTCCTCCCACCCTCATCTTGCTGTACATGCAACTGGATGTACAGTGCATGCAAATCTCTGGGCTTAAGCAAATGGGACTGCAGCTTCATACAACCTAAGCATTTGAAAGTCTGGCATGTGCATACTGTATTATCTCAAAGGGGTGCCAAAGGCGTTTAAAAAAGAAAGGATCCTCAAGTCTTTGCAAATTCTGCTAAGCAACAGAGAAGGAAGATACATAGGGCTGGATTCAACAAAACCATTGCACTAGAGGGAGGCAATGCAACAGATCCCAAATAGCAAAATGGGGCTTTCCCCGCCCCTTTCACACAATTGGGTTGCACTGGCGGAACTATTATAAAAGCACAGCACTGAATTCCTCCCTTAGGATTTTGTCCTATTTCACAGGCAACATGACACTGATCCACACAGCCAATGCCAGTTCTCTGGGGCACACACACCTGCACGAACGATTCACACAGCACCTATAAATATGCATTTGCCAGGTGCACATGCTACAGTTTTCTTGAAATCCATTAACATGTCCACTTGCAGCTATTAAAATGGTAATAAATTCTCCAATGAGGACTTGCATTTTCCAGTTGCGGATATAAACAGAAAGCAGTCTGTCTGTCTGTCTGTCTGTCTGTCTATCTGTCTGTCTCTATTTCTCATGTGCTGTTCTGGGCCCCCCTTCCCACTTTTATCCATGCAGAAAAATAAGAGCAAATGCACTCCTGTCATAGCTAATGCCTGAAACATTAGTGTTCATTAGTCTTTATTCTTCCCCTCCTCTCTTTCACACATGCGCCACAGCTGCCTATTACTTCTTCAGCCTTCTTCTCCCCTCCAGACTCTCATTCACTCTTTCTTTCTTTCTTTTTGGCAGCCTAGTTATCAGTACCTTGTTATATCTCTCTTCCCCAGAGCCATTTTCTCTCCTGCATTGCCAATTCAATCATCAAGCACAGGACAACTCTTCTCACACACAAGCTGCATACATTGAAGAAGGGATTCAGGAGAAAGCATGACTGGCAGCAAAAGCAAGCTCCAGCTCTGATAGGTTGGTATGGACAGACCAATTAGTTTCCAGTCCATGTCACCTTTGAATGTGTTCATTCATAACCCTATTCCGTCCCATTTCTACATTAATCTGAATTTTTAAATTAAAAGATGCATGAAAAATTTGATTGAAATCTCTTTTTGAAACTTTTTTTCATGGAAACCTGCATTTCAATACATACGAATTCAAAATACGAATTAATCAATACATTCCAATGGTTTTTGAGCTGAGAACTGCATCACAGAATTCAGAGATGCAGAAAACTTTACAAGAAAGATTCCAGCTAAACATCAGGAAAAACTTTATGACCAGGCACAGGCAGACTCAGCCCTCCAGATGTTTTGGGACTACAGTTCCCATCATCTCTGACCATTGGTCCTGCTAGCTAGGGATCATGGGAGTTGTAGGCCAAAAACATCTGGAGGGCCAAGTTTGCTGATGCCTGTTTATGACAGTTAAGAGCTGATCCGCATTGTAACAAACTCCCTCCAGAGGTGGTGGACTCTCCATCACTGGCGGTTTTTAAAGCAGATGCTGGATAGCCATCTCTCATGACTGCTTTAGCCGAAATTCATGCATAGCAGGGGATTGGACTAGGTGACCTTCGGAGTCCCTTCCAGCGAGTTCTATCATTCAATGACGGACAGATGCATCCCAGTCCACACATTAGCTGGGCTAGTCCAGATCAGGTCAGTTCGTATCAGAATTAATACAAAACAAATCCTTAAAACTGGATGCTTCACCTCTTTGTATCTATAAGATACAGTGGTACCTCAGGTTAAGTACTTAATTCGTTCCGGAGGTCCGTACTTAACCTGAAACTGTTCTTAACCTGAAGCACCACTTTAGCTAATGGGGCCTCCTGCTGCTGCCGCGCTGCCGGAGCCCGATTTCTGTTCTCATCCTGAAGCAAAGTTCTTAACCTGAAGCACTATTTCTGGGTTAGCGGAGTCTGTAACCTGAAGCATATGTAACCTGAAGCGTATGTAACCTGAGGTATCACTGTATCTTTGATTTGCAGAGTGCTTGCTGTGAAGGCTCACAAGAGTGTTTTTCCTAACCACAAGACCAACCCTTGGGTATCCAAGCTTGCTTTGACCAAGCCAGTAGCAGCTATTAGGGCAAAGGCACTTACCCAACCTCTCATCACGGGTGACGCTGCAACAAACTGTGAGGGGAAGGGGGGCAAGGTCAGTGAAAACACACTGGCTTATCCAGTCTGGGTCTCCCATTAGTGTCTCAACACCATACCAATCTCATTGCCACCTTTCCTCTCCCATTAAGCCACAACAATGCTGGTGGCAGGTGGTCAGATGAGTTCCACTCACTGCACTGCCAACCACTACTGGAACATGGCCTAACAATACTCCCAAACTCACCTCCTGAGAGGATATAAATTATTTCTTCCCTCATTAAGCACTTTTTGCCCTTCTGTTCATCCTGGAAAAAGGTGCTACGAAGCTTAAAAGTTCATACCTTCATCTTAATGGAACTTAGCACAATCACTGCTCAGTTGGGTTTAATCACAGCTTTGGCATCATTTAGGATATGGGTAGGGGATGTTTTTCAGCAGGAGAGGGCTGCTTCCCATTATAGGCAAGCTTCTGAGGACTGCATTGCCAGGGGAGGGTGTGGCCAGAGGCAAAAGTGAATGGAGGAATGTGTGTGACTCTTCCCTTTACACAGCAGGCTGTGTTCTAGCCAAAGATAAGTCAGAGGTTTCTAAACACACACACACACACACACCCCTCCATCCAGGCAAGCAAGAACCATGATCACAGCTCAAGAATACATTCCAGTCAGGCACAACCCCTCAAGGTAGGCATGGAGTAGAAAAGCTGAGAAGGTTTCGCTAGATACTAAGTCAGACCATGTAGCTCAGAATTGCCTAGACTGGCTGGCAGTGGCTCTCCATGATTTCAGGCAGGGAATATGCTCCCAGCCCTATCTGGAGATGCCGGGGATTGAACCTGCATGCAAAGCAGTCCCTGAGCTGTGGCCCATTCCCTCATCCACAGTTTTTTTAAATGCCATACTAAGGGTAGGGGGCCGTTTTTCAATGGGTGTAATCCTTCCCTCTACAGTCACAACAAACATTTCTCATACCAAGGGGAGATTAGTTTTCAGATGGTGGGTGGTTGTGTGACTCCCATTGGCACTTCCCTCCCCATGTGCTCCAGTCAAAATGAAATACAACAGGCTTCCCATGCTTAGTGCTGCACACTGCTCATTTAACATATAATCTAGCTGGACCATATCTAGGTTTATGTACTAGTTAAAGGTACCAAAGACACAGGTGCCTTTCATGGTCCTTCATATGAGTTATAAAATAGTAACTGCAAGTGTTATCTATTTCTTATCCTTTGCAATCGAATCTTGCTTAAAGAACATCTTGTTGTGAATCTGGTGTGTGTCCCTCTTCCACCACCACCACTGGAGGTCCCAAATCATAACACCCTCTTTAAAGGTAAAGGTAAAAGGGACCCCTGACCATTAGGTCCAGTCATAGACGACTCTGGGGTTGGGGCGCTCATCTCACTTTATTGGCTGAGGGAGCTGGCGTACAGCTTCCGGGTCATTTGGCCAGCATGACTAAGCCGCTTCTGGCTAACCAGAGCAGTGCACGGAAACGCCATTTACCTTCCCGCCAGAGCGGTACCTATTTATCTACTTGCACTTTGACGTGCTTTCAAACTGCTACGTTGGCAGGAGCAGGGACCGATCAACGGGCGCTCACCCCATCGCGGGGATTCGAACTGCCGACTTTCTGATCGGCAAGCCTTAGGCTCTGTGGTTTAACCCACAGTGCCACACACGTCCCTTACACTCTCCTTACAAACCTGTAATGCAATGGTAGCCTCAATGAGAATGGCCAAGGGTGAAAGGAGGATGGGAGTGGTAGTCCCAAACAACTGGAGGACAATATGCTGGAGTAGCTGGGGCAACCCAGTCAGATGGGTGGGGTGCAAATAATGTTGTTGTGTTGGCTACCCCTGTTTGAAATGTTATTGTTGAACTCAGAAAGAAAAGGCACTGGGCTTCTGCTGCTTTTTAATCGAAATTAATTTTCAGGATGTGGCCATTTGTTTCAGATTCACGCAAGTAGAAAATGAGGTCCTCCTTCCCTGGGCAACAGTACCGAATTTTTCCTTGTCATTGCAACATGGTCTGCCATAAGATAGTAAAATGTTCAGGTACAAAAGGAAGGCTAAAAACATCTAATTGTGCTTGCAATGGATTTTACAAGCCTCAATGGAATTAATTACTGAGAACTTGCACATGTAGTAATTAATTTTATGCAATTCAGCACCATCTGTAGATGCATTATTTCCTTTCAAAGCTACTTTAATTTGATGTAAAAACTGAAATTGTTTAGAGTTTTTAGAAAGAGAAAGCCATTTACATCCTGTTTGTGTCAAAACAATTAGATAAAGAAGTTAAATAGTATTTAGAAAGTGAACTCCCCCGCCCAGCACAGACACACTTTATATTTATTAAGTGTGCAGGGGAGGGGGTGTCCTTCAATGGTGGGGGGGAAAGCAGTCCAAGAACAATGCAGTTGCTTTAAAGTGGTGTATAACCAGCCCTAATAGCTTGGGAAGATAAAATTCTAGGTAGATTAATACACTAGTGGACCTACAACTGCACTGAAGTTTGGGTGTCCATTAGATTGGATACTCTCAACAACCTAAGCACAAAACATATTCTGATACTAATCCCTAATTCTGCTGATGAGCAGAACAATTATGAGCGAGCATATCGACCATAGGATAGATCAAGGGTCAGCAAACTTTTTCAGCAGGGGGCCATACCACTGTCCCTCAGACCTTGTAGGGGGCTGGAATATATTTGGGGGGGGGATGAACAAATTCCTATGCCCCACAAATAACCCAGAAATGCATTTTAAATAAAAGCACACTCTCTACTCATGTAAAAACACCAGGCAGGCCCCACAAACCACCCAGAGATGCATTTTAAATAAAAGGACACATTCTACTCATGTAAAAACACGCTGATTCCCAGACCATCCGCGGGCCAGATTTAGAAGTTGATTGGGCCGGATCCGGGCCCCGGGCCTTAGTTTGCCTACCCATGGGATAGATGGACTGGACCCATTCTGGCCTATCCTAAACCCTGTGTGGATGGTTGAGATGGCGTAGTGCAGGGAAAAGGGAAACAATCACAGTGGAAGGAACGCAGACATTCCCATACCACCCATAGCACTATCACCAAAGTACCCAATCCACATATAGCTCCCCCAGCAGGCACACCCACACCTTTCCACCACGGCACCCAAATGTAGGCCCCACCAGTGGCACCATAAATAAACACATGTGGTGGCGGCAGCACTGCAAGTGCACCAATATCCCCTTAGCCTGCCCCCTCCTCAATAGCACCCCTGCACCGTGCACACCCTAACCCTGCCAAGGAAGCACACAGAATGAGAAACAACAATGCAAAAAAAGAGTACATATTCCAAACTGGCAAAGAAAGAAAGAACAGCAGCAAAGCCATCCTCACACCCCCTGCCAAGCACTCCATGATGCTTCTAGTTGGATGTGGCACAGAACAGGGGCATTTGGCCCTTGGAGAAGGAACCAATTCATAATGCTGCACTCAGGTAAAAAAAAGGTTAGCCACATCAGAGGCAGTTTCGGGGTGGCACGACCAGTGCAGTTGCGCTGGGAACTACACTGCAGCGGGCACCACAATAATGCTGTTGAACAGAGCGTGAGAGGCCGGTGGGGGAGAGATTTTAGTGTTTTACACAGGGTGTCAGGGAAATTTGAGAGCCCAAAGTTCTCCATCAGCCACACCTGCTGTATGCCCAGTGGCCAAAAGCGTTAGGAAAGTAAGTAAAAGCCAAAGGAGCTTAAAGTTCTCCCAGTTAGACAGAACAGCAACAAAAAACATTGTCAATCCTCCCCTGACTATTGTTTATGTTTCAGGTGCTTCACGTTTTAATTCCAGGAAAACTGCTTGGGAAATGGCAGGCCTTCCATTAATTACTTTTCTCCCCAGAATATGAGAATAAAAGACTTGGATGTGATTTATTATACAATGCGAGTAAGGAATTCCAAAACGGAAAATATATTATGAAGCTTTTCTGTTGCACCAGTTAGAACAGAATAAAACTTTATTGTTTAAAGCCACGGGCCACCACAATTTAAATACTGCAAACCATCAATTTAACATACTCAACAAACAGGCATACAAGGAGAAACAGACAAAAAATGATGCTTCCTCTCCTTCAGATATAAATCCTGCATTGCCCTTCCACAGTAAGCTATGTTAAGTGTTAAAAATATGGGAGGGGGAAAGCACCTCTCACGCACCCCTGTAGGTTGTTTGGCAGAACAAATTTTGCTGCTTGAGTGGTAGTAAATACTTACCGTATTTTTCGCTCTATAAGACGCACCAGACCTTAAGACACACCTAGTTTTTGAAGGAGGAAAACAAGAAAAAAAATATTCTTAATTTCAGAAGTCAGAACAACAAGAGGGATCGCTGCGCAGCGAAAGCAGCAATCCCTCTTGTTGTTCTGGCTTCTGGGATAGCTGCGTAGCCTGCATTCGCTCCATAAGATGCACACACATTTCCCCTTACTTTTTAGGAGGGAAAAAGTGAGTCTTATAGAGCAAAAAATACGGTATTTGCCTGCAAGCTGTGTACAAATCTGGTCCAAGAGGGGTCTACTTGACAGGGTCCAGTTGCACCAATAAATTCAGTGGCAAGACCAACTTTGGGTGGAGATGGAACTGTCAGAATCAAAGGACGTCCCTCTGCTGGTGCAGCCTTCCAACAAGCTCTCATACGTCTGCAATAGTTTGTGTTGCATTCACAAGGTGCACATTTATGGTATGGAAAGCGTAATGTATACATTATCAACTAAATACTGTACACAAGCCCCCTTTAAGAGAAATAGCTGTGACCCAGGAGGCCAGCGGAGGTGTGGCCTGGCTGATGAAGCTTAGTTTGTACTCTGAGCAGGCTCCCAGACCTCATCAAGAAAACACACAATTTACAATTAACAATTAATCTTGTGGTGTGTTCATACATAAACAACAGAAGATAAGGCACAAAGCATGACAATCTAAATGAATCCCAAGTAGGTTCCCCTTGATGCCTATATTAAATTATCCCTCCTTCAACAGTGCAGATGAATAAAGGACTGGTAAGGGAGGTGAGTAACTATACCAGTTTAGGGACTTTTATATCCACTTATGAAAAGAACAACTGGGAGACTTACTAGCCAACATTCAAGTCAAATGGTTTAATATCCATCCTATCTATTTTATTTCTAACAAAGAAATATTTGAGGAAACTGATAGGGTTCTTACACCTTTGGAGGTTTTGGGTGTGGTAGATGAGTCTGATTCAAAGGCATACTATACATTAACAAAAGATAACATGGAAAAGATTGTCAGTTGCAGGGTGGTTTGGGAAGAAATCAGGGTGTAGGGGAAGAAATTCCAACCGCTCAATGAGGTAGCACCTGGAAGGTAAAAATGCTGGTATATCAGAAAAAAATACATTTTAAATAGTCAAAAATAAATAAACAGATTTCAAAAATAGTCCATTAGTTGGTACTCAGTGAGATTATTGCCAATAATAGGTACAAAGTCCCCAAGCTGTTGGAAGGGTTGCAGTCAGAGATGTGATGAAATTATGAAGATGGGTATCATTTAAAAAAATATTATTCTAACATCAGCATCCTTAATGTGGCTCTTTATTTGAATTCAAATTGGATCCAAACTGGATCCAAACTGGAAGACTTTCTATTTCAGATCTGGAAACTGCACTAAGAACAAAGATAGGTACTTAATGGCTTTTCTAGTCATGAAATTTTAAAAATAGAAGCTTAACTGTGACTGATATCAAGATCCTCATGCTTCCCGTTCCAGAACGTCATGTCTGAAATATAGCATTTGCATCTCCCGAACATGAAAGCACCTTCAGCATCTGCTGCAGGCCTTGAGACATGCAACAACATTGTGGTGGAACAGGAAGCACATGGAATGTTCACCTCCTGTTCCTGCACAACAGCAGTACATCTGAAACAGCTCTGTGTGGAAGGTTCTTGAGCTGCAAATGGCTCCCTGTTGAGCTAAGTACCCTTATGCTTGAACAGTTGCACAGCAGGAAAACATTATTCTTGTTTTGAACGAAGGAGTCCAAAAGGAGCGATAAGTCACGTTTGTAAAATGTGCAGTTCTTCACTCAAGGGAAGAAAGGGAAAAAATACAGGAACTGGACTGAAAGTTTCAATGGCAAAATGTGAATGTCATGGTAGTAACAATAAATGAACCAGGGATTTACAATATTTAGGACAGGACAAACCTTGGTAGTTTTATCATTACAGAAAACGACAACGGAGCAGGTTAATATCTTTGGGGAACCTGTCCTAGTTCTTTATCTCTGCTGCCACCACCCACTTCTGTGTCACCTAGAGACAAGGGTGCAGGATTCCCACTGCCTTATGGTGGTCTCCTTGGGAGTAGGGGAAGATCTGGATGAATACCAAGTCTCCAGCTTGGCAGCTTCACCCTGTCCTTTCCCCAGGCCCTTTGACAACCTGGACAGCCCAGAAACCCAATTAAGTGGTTCATTCAAAAGGAATATATGTAGGCAAAATATGAGGGAATAGTAAGTATGCAGCTCAAAACTGAAATAAAACATTAGCAGAATATTGGTTGGACAAACCCTAACCCTATACTTAATCCAAGCAAACGTACTCTCCAAGGTCACCTCTGGTTCAGGTATCAGTTGCAGGTTGAGAGGTTCATAAGGGACAAAGAACTGCATGGCTACAGCCCATTTTTAAGAGTTTGGGACCCAAGTTAGAATTTGACCGTTTCTAGTCAGTTAGAGCCATGGGGGTGCTAGGGAGATGGTAGGTGCCTCCCGGGGCAGAGGAAGATGGTTGTCTTGGATGGAAATTGCCACTAGATTTCCCCATCTTCCTACTAGGCAGGCTTAAAATCACAGATTGGCGGGTAGTATAACTGCACCACATGAGTCACACTAAAACTGCAGACCTAACTCCAGTTACCTGGGAGTAAGCTCCACTTAATTCAATAGGATTTACTTCTGAGTAAATAGTATAGTTAAGACTGCTGCAGCCTGAGCTATTTGGAAAAGGACTGAAGTTGGCTCAGCTGGACAATCTCAAACAATAGGAGTAATCCAGGAACTTCTCAGCCATACAAATATGGAAAGAGGGGGGTAGGAAAAAGATACAGCCACCCAGAGACTCCCATGTACACTTCCCTAAATCCTATAGATATCCCATTCGCCTCAGTAAATGGGAGGATTCATTCTGTGATTACAAAGGAAAGCATAATCTTCTTTCACTGAAGTGAAGGAGGTAGCCTCTGTGGTCAGGAGAGCTGAACCACTGTGTCTACAGCAAATCACAGAATAGTGGGATATGGATTTCATGCTTGGCATACTTCCTTTGATAACTCATTTTGTCTGATAGGCACATATAGTGTCATAAATTCTTTGTCATAAAAGAAGTTTCATTTTAGGGGTTTTTTTTTTGCAAAGTGGGCAGGGGGGGAGCTAAAAACCTCCCAGATTATTTTTTTTAGAATTGCACTGTTAGGCATAGCTCTCACAAAGAGAAGACGACGGCATAAACTTGTTTCTCAACTGCATCACTAAAGACTACCAACATCACATAACTGAACGTTCCTCCATTAAAGAAAGGAAACAAGAGGAGGAACCATGCACATAGAAAATTTTCCATCTCCAGTTCTGTTTCCTGATCAAAATTAGGAATACAGGTGGATGGTGTGGTTTTTTTGGGGGGGGGGTCACACAAAATTGGTTCAATTTATATGCAAATTTTGTGTGTGCGCGCGCATGTTTAAAATGGAGAAACTAGGATCACTGAGCACACAAAGAACTGACCCAGAGAACAGAAATAGGTTGACCTTCCCATCCCTAATGGGCATGATGGGAAAAGAGAGCTGTTCACACATTACATCCAATGAATACACAGTTTGGGGCTAGGACTACGGGAGTCAAAAAGGAGACTGTGTAATCATGGCTCTCGTTTGCATTCATTAAAAACAACAAGCATTTGGGGAAACAGAGCTGATAATAAACAGCCTGTATGGTGCATCCATAAATAAATTAGAGCCACCTCAAAAGACTTCTCTAGTTTATACCAGAGTATTTTACTGCAAGCCTTTAGCTTTGACAAATATTCACACTTAGGTGGCAAAAAGCCCTCTGACACTTACTTTCTCTTACTCTGAACTGCGGCTCTTGAGCCCCAGAATGTTAAATCCATTCTTTCATTTGGGAACAAAAGCCCTGCTCTATTCTGTTACCCTTATTTAAAATCCGTACCACAGAACTAATTCAATTATGCCATAATACTCAGTTGTCACATTAGTCCCCCGTATTTCGGAAATTCTTGCATTTTTCACAGCTAATTTGCTTCTCCAATTTCACAGAGGATTCAAGTAATAGTGCAGCTTCAATTGTTCATTGCAAGCACTGGGGAATAAAACCCTAAAAGGATTGCCTTCACATCACTTCCAGAAGAGACTGAAAATTGCTCCACAATGTTTGCCTCTTGCGTTTGGCGGTGGAAGATAATGTACTTCCATCCAAGCTGTTAGGCTGGCTACAAAAGCACTACATCTGGCATAGCAATCCTTAAAAAAATTAAAACCCATTTTCGTGCATTTTTAGGGAACTTGGAGAAAAGCAAGAGCTCCAAAGGTCTCCAGCATCAAGCAACGTGGAGTGCTTTTACATGCAAACACAGATTACTCTGTACCTCACAATGTCAAACAGCAAACCCAAAACAAACCTAAAATGAAACTTAGATTCACAAGGTGCCTGAGGGCTTTCTTCTATGCACTTATAAACTAGGAACACAGCAGGAAGGTGCAGTAAGTGTAGCTGCCTAAAGTTTCATATCAACTACTTACCCCAAAGCCCGAGTCCAGAGCCAACCCACGACATTTCGCAGTCTGAGGTAAGGGACAAGGTGGCATCTCCCATTCCACGCATAGAAGCTGACTGAATCTTGCTTTGGCACCAGAGGGCGGAGGGGGAAACAGCATCCACTACCACACCTGAGGACAACAGGCTACTTCAGGCATGCAATGTGACACACATAGCTCTGTATTCCAAAATCTTGCTGCTGTTGCTGCTCACTCTTTTCTTTTTTAATTTACAATTGCTGCTCACTCTCAAAAACCTGCTGCCAGAAGCAACCACACCTCTTTACTTGCCCTATTAGAGAAGCCCTATTATGAGGCCCACTAGAGGCCGACTAAGGACTATTCATCCACCTACCTTATAGCACAGAGGTGGCCAGAGGAAGCATGGGGGCTACTTGAGGCAATGAAATCAGCAGAGCACTCACAGTCCATTCAAAAGTCCTTGTGCCACATGGAGTAGGTCAGTGTACATTAGCAGCTCAGTTCAGCTTATCCCCATACAAGCCCAACCACTGCTTAGGCCACACCTGCACCATAAATTTTACACACACTCATACCCCAAAGAATCCTGGGAAGTGTAGCTTGTTAAGGGTGCTGGGAGTTGTTGAGACACAGAGCTACAATACACAGAGTTCCCTAGGAAGAGGGATTGATTGTTAAACCCCCTCTGCTAATTGTAAGTATGTGAGGGGAATAGGGGGTCTCTTAACAACTCTCAACACCCTTAACAAATTAGGGTTCCTGTTTTTTTGGGGGGAGGATGCCATAATTGTTAAAGTGCTATCATAACAGTGCTTTGAATACATTGTGTGGATGTAGCCTGAAACTTCTGCACTGTGATCACTGCTCCACATGCTCTCAGCATCTGAATTGGAAACACCTGTGCCAATGAGGAATTGCTCCACCTTGCTGATGTTGTGAGTTGGAGCAGTCCTTGTCTCTGGGGCTTTCCAAAGAAGATGCAGCATCCTATCTTGTCCAGAAGAAACTTCCTATGGCCAATGAGTGGCCCTGTGGACTCTGTTCCATTTCTGTTGGTTGCTTTTAATTTGTACCGCTGGTTTTTCAAGGACTGGAAAGCAGGTGAAAGCATGATTCTGAAAGGGGGAGGTGGTCAGAGAAGAAAGGGTTAAACAACACACCTGCATGCCCCAACTGCTATTGTTTCTCCTCTCAAACTTCCAGCTTTCATCATTAAACACATACACTATTGCAATGTTGTTAACATCAGGTCCACTCACAGTGTAACACCGAGTTTGGCTTTAAGTGGCCTTTTGAAATATTCTACAGGGTAACTAAAACGCCTTCACATTTGTAAAAAATATAAACACAAAAAACCCTGGTGGCAACATAGAACATATTTTGATAAAAGAACAAGCTTCACCTATTTTTATTCTAATACAGTATTTATTTTAAAACTCCCCAATGCTATTGCCAGATACCATTAGCATTACGACCCTTGGTCATGAATTGTGCTCCCGTGCCTTTAATAGTTGTTTGGCAAATAGATAGTCAAAAGGCAAGACAGGAGCCTCTCTTAGTCCTCCTGGAGATCCCATGGACCAAAGATAGGACCTTCTGCGTGCAAAGGAGATGTCCCACCCTGAGCTGCTGCCTCCGGTACTGGAGATAATAGCTCGGAGTCATTGGTTATCTTAGGTTTAACTTTGAATCCACTGCAGAATGTAATTTCATGAGATTTTGCTCCCTTCTGTTGCAACGAGAGCAACAAGCCAGGTCTAGTCATCCTCAGGAAATTAAGTTTGTGAAATTAACTGCAAAGCTGGAATTGCCTGTTCAGGAATCTCTATGGGCTTCAGGGGCAGTTTTATTCTTGACCAATTAATTATCTCATTGAGGAAAGCTTACCAAATGCAAACAGTAATAAAATATAAATAATAGGATAGGTTTTAATTGATTCCCACCGTAAACTTGAGGGGTGGTGGTGGAATGCTTTCATGGATGCTATTCTGAAGAAAAAGAATAATTGGCTCATTAACCATAGCTGTATCAACTTGTTCTCATTAGGAAGGTCAAACAAATAAAAAGAAGTAGTTCTGAGGAGCACACCGTTCTACATAAAAGAGGGCAAAAGTTCTACAATTTCAGTCAAAGGGCTCATGTAGGACATAGGCGCTTCCTGTGTTGTTTTAGTACTGAAGCGGGGTATTTGTGACAAGCAGTTGCAGGGGTGGCCCAAGGCATCTCAGGTGCTGGGGGGGGGGGAATCCCCACCACCACCTTCATAACAAGCCATACCTACTGAAATCCCGTCTTTTTCTAACTATTAAAGGTACAGGAGTGCTGCCCTCTTCTACTATCAAGGATGCAGAAGCCCTTGTCCATTTTTAAAAAACTTGGATACCCTACTCCCCACTGTCTTGGGTTCTGGGGACAGCAGCACTGCCAGCTTTGGGGGCACTAGAGACTTAATGCAACTGTGCAATACTGTAAGCGGGGTGGGGGAATCTCTCCCCCCCCCATTCTATATGGGCTCCATACCAGCTAGAGACAAAGGCAAAATGAATGGGACCAGAGTCAAAAAAATAATAACGGATGGAACAAGCGATGGGTGGAGCAAGGGAACAATGGGTGGACCTCTGTACAGTAGACCACATTCCATCTATAAGAAGGTCAAATGTTCCTACATCCCCAATGCCCAGTCTTTATCCTAATGAGCAATAGGTATTATCCTACAGGACAGGGTGTGGCCTGAAGAGGAGATAATCACAGTGGCGGCCAAATTTGGCCCTCCAAGCTGTTCTTGGACTACAACTCCCATCATCCCTAGCTAACAGGACCACTGGTCAGGGATGATGGGAACTGTAGTCCCAAAACAGCTGGAGGGCCAAGTTTGGCCACCACTGACTTAGGAAGAGACCTGGGGGCTGCATTCAACTCCCAGGAGCCTGAGGTTCCCCAACTCTGCTATAACCAAACAGGCACTCTGACAAGGCAGGTCCCAAGATGCAATTCTCAAGGCTGCACCCCTTGCTTCCCTCTAACTCCAGCTTAAAATGTTCAGCTCCCTTCTCTTCCTTTTCTTCTAAAGTCTCTCTTCTCCATGACTTCACCTTCCCTAAGCTGTCATGGGTATCTAATTCAAAAGCAAAGACGGATCCCCAGCCAGTAGTAGCCAAACAATTAGTGATGAAGCATTAACTCTCCACTCTGGGCTGTTAACCAGCAATCCACCCAACACAGGAAGGATCAGCAAAGATAACTCTTGTTGCAAGACCCTTTCATAGGCTCCATTTCTATGGTGTTTGTGTTATGGTGTAACAGAAGTGCCAACACCTCAGGCAGAAATACTGCCTGATCATTCACCTCCCTGATGCAAACAGTAAAAAGAAAGAAAGAAAACAATCTTTCTTTTCTTTTTAGCTGGATGCCTGTGCCATATACCTGGCCAACAGAATAAACAGCAGTCACTAACCATGCCATGTTGAAAAGAATGGCAGTTAATCCAAGAGACACCTGCAGATGTTCAGTTCACCAGGAAACCCTGCAATATATCTTTGGAGGGTGTCTGAATCCGTCTTTTATTTATGAGTGTAGTGTCTCTTTGCTTGCTTGGGTCATTATTTTCGGTGTACATTTTACAGTCTGTTTTTGCAGATGGTTTGTGTATAGCCAGGGCACTCAAGCTGAGTTATGTGGTGCTGTGTAAAAGGCTTCCCACAAATATTTTGCAGCGACTACCTAAGGGAGGAAGTGAATGTTCAAAAGAACAGGCAGGAGAGAACCAAAGTTAAAGATCAGTCAGAATCAAAGGCAATGGGCACAAAGTTACTCAACTGTTATTCGTGGTATATGAGACACAAGGTCCTTTACACGCCTCTCCAATGTACCCTCAAAGCAATATGCTTGAAGTTTCAATTGAACACATGTGGAACTGAGCCTGGGAGAGTAATTTGCCCAAGGCCTATCAGGAAGTCTAAAGCTAAGTGGGATTTGAAGTCAGGCTGCTAAGTCTGTGTCTACAAACATGTTGTCCTCTGTCTTCCCACAAGACACACACAACCACAAACCCCTTTTCACCTAACATGACAAAATAACATAAAATGGGGGATTTATAGAATTCCAGAAACAGACACACAGAACCTTTCTACATAATGTTTTCAGTTCAGAAGTTGGATAGTTGAAGCAATTCACCATTTCAGGCATGAAGGCTCCCATCAGAAAGTTCAGAAGGTGAGGGAAATAACAGTATATGTTTGGGGAAACCTGCAATGTTTCACCTGGGAGAAAGTCCCACTCTTTTGTTTCCACTAGGAACCATACAGGGGGGCGGGGATCACAGCAAGGTTGTCCAATACAAAGTTGACTGTTTTTGTGAGCACAACATCTTGCAAACCAGTCACTTCCTTCTTCCCACATATATTTGCATTGTTGCAACCACTGGCTCTAACTAGCAAACAACTACTGTTCATACCATTAAGCTAATTCAAAGAGATGCCTATCAACCAACTTGCATCTTGATCTATTTCTTAGTGGAAAAACAGCTTAGGAATATTCCCCCCATCTTTTGGGGGCATAAGGCCAGTCTAGTTTGGCAACAAAGAACTCATTGCCTAGTAACATTTGCATTAGTATTTATGCTGAAGCAGATCATGGAAGACCCATGGCTCTGTATATACATTCATGCAGAAGGTTTCATGTTTAATCCCTCGCAGCATCTCCAGTTAAAAGGATCAGATAATAGGTGATGTGAAAAATCTGTCTAAGACCTTAGAGAACCACTGTCAAAACCGACAAATAGTAGAAGTTAGTTTCCTATGCTGCTGTCATGGAAAGGTGTTGAGGGATTTGCTAGTACAGTGGTACCTCGCAAGACGAAATTAATTCGTTCTGCGAGTTTTTTCATCTTGCAAATTTTTCGTCTTGCGAAGCATGGATTCCCTGGGTATTAACGGTTTTAAGAAAAAGGAAACAAACTCGCAAGACGTTTTCGTCTTGCAAAGCAAGCCCATAGGGAAATTCGTCTTGCGAAGCAACTAAAAAAACGAAAAACTCTTTCGTCTTGCGAGTTTTTCGTCTTACGAGGCATTCGTCTTGCGAGGTACCACTGTATATCATATGGTATGTTGAGGGTGTCTTTTTGAAGCAATGCTCATTGTTGTCACTCAGACAAACAACCTTCAGCTATCATAGCAGATTGTCTTATGCACCATGACACGCCCCTCCTTTATAATTCTGTGTTCATGATCTTATAATCAACATTGCTCACTGGAGACTCTGGGTTTTAACATTTTCCAGCGGCTGATGGTTCTGGGTATGTTTCCATTGAGTCTGTGTGTATGTACACATAGCCAGAACATGCCCATATGTTGAAATAGTCTGGGAAGGTGTAGCAGCTTCTGTGAGGTTTCCTGTGTTCTGGCTTAGTAACAAATGGAGTTTAAGAGCATGCTCTCCTGGACCAACCCCAGCTGCTCGTTCACACTGCTTCGGTAATGACCATCATTCATGGGTTATGTTGCATCATCAAGGCTGATGCTCCTCCTTGTGATTTTGTTCACTAGTGGCTGGTCTGGTGCCTTGGCACCCAGGGGCCAAAAGATATCACTAGAAGGTCTCGGGTTGCCTCTGCTCCAGTGGCAAGAATGCATGGCAGAAAGGTGAGATGGTCATAAACAGTCTGTGAAGAAATGAAGGCACACGCATTTGGAAGAGTTGTGAATAGCAATTCACACACACACACAAAATGAATTTGGTTACAATGTAAGGCGCGATGTGCACTGATGGCAAAGCAACAAGTATATGGAATACAAATGCATGGTCAGGTACATATGCTGTCAGGGAAATAAGTAGTCTCAGAAGAAGCTATGGGAACCTCCAGAAAGTTCAAATGGGGGTGGTCAGTGATATTTTAATAAACTGCTAATTGCCTATGATATGGAAAATCGTGGTGGAGTTCCAGATTTAGTGGCATGTCTAACCTGTGGGGCTGCTTGAAAACAGCTGTCACTTTTTGAGGAAGGAATCCAGCCAATTTCCCCATTCATTTGTTGCCAAATGCTCCAAATCCCCAGCCAGTTCCGTGCAATGACTGGCAGGTCACAGGAAGGAAAGCCAACTGGCTGCCGTACACGATTTTTAAAATCCCAGCATTTACTGCCGTCTTACTCTCTTTGCCCTACAATGAAGGATGTCAGTCTAGCCATGCTTTAACATTGTGATTGTTTTTTAACTGTTCAGTTTACAGCTGTCGTCTTCTATCAGGGAAAAAAATATCAAAGAGGTCAAAAGTCTCTGGTAGCCATTACTGCAGGCGGAGAAGAGCAACCTGTCCTGTCTCCCACCCAACACATGCAGACAGAGGCTCCTACTTGTAAGTAAGGAAGTGATCTTTATTCAGGCAAGTAATAGTATAGTCATGGCAGCAGACTCAATGTTCAGGAGTTCAAGAGCAGGGCAAGAAGTTGAGAACCAGATGGAAGCCATGAAGACGTCCCAACAAGTTTCCCCACCTCTCCCACCAGCTTTTAAATATGAAGTGTGGCGTGCTCATTTGCAATACTCTCTTGGGAATGTCAAGACTGCAGCTGCAAACCTCTGACCAGGTGGGTGGTCCACCTTTCTATCCACAAAGGTAGACCCTCATTCTAGGCAACAAGGCTACACCCTCCTGTTCAGTCATTGCTACCTACCTCCCTGCCACTGCCAGTCAGCCTCCCTGGCCCCATTGGCTGAACAAAACTCTCTCCACCCTCCACCGAGGCTCTCCACTCTGCAGAAGATTGGAGAAGAGAGCCATTGTCCCTTCTCCTCCTTCCAAAGCAGCTGAAGTTAGTGTGGAAAGGGAGAATTCCCTGCTCCTCCAACTTAGGTTCCCGTAACTCCCTCCAATTCTTCCATTTCCACCTCCTGCATCAATGTCTGCAAACCAAAGCACATTCCCAACAATGCTCCAGGGCTCATGACACAACCCTTTTCTTTCAACACTCTCAAGGCATTTGACCATTGCTCTGTAGACAGATAATCTGACTGGCTCCTTTGTCCTTAACCCTTGGTTTTACTTAAACATGGGTACTGTTACATTCTTACATCTTACATTCTTATCACCTTTCCCCCCCTCCCCCGATCCTTAGTGCTTCCTTTGTGCTCTACAAGTCAGCTGCATTGGTCATGATCAAGTTGCTACTGTGCTCTGTTACAAAATTATATATAACACCCTGTCCGTTTTGTCCATGTTTTCATTGTTACAGATTGTGGTAATTTTTGTCCTAGATAGAGCTGTTCCAACTCATCTCTGCATTTACGGCTCACTCTCTTTCTCCAGATGAAGTATATGTCCTCTGCCTCGCACATTACTTTCGCGACAAGGGATTAGCTATTTCTGGAAACTGCTCTGTTCCCTGGCTCAACTAGTCTTTTGTAGTTCGGGCTGCATCTCCCCCTACAGCTATTTATACTGTTCTGATATATATGACTTCCTGAAGGCAAAGGAGACAGCTGCCACAGGTGTCAAAACCACCACAAAGATTCCATAGGTCATTGGTCTTCATGTGATTTTGTTGGTTCTTTTACTAAAAAGGGGGGGGTAGAGGGTGCAAAGAGGATGCCATGACAAGAGGATTTTGTTTGGAACATGTCACAGTTGTAATTACATTGCCCAAGAAGAGAGTTAGATTATGCAGCTCATAAGGGAAGTTTTTAATCTGTGATATTTTAGTGTATTTTTGGTTTTCTATGGAAGCCGCCCAGAGTGGCTGGGGAAACCCAGCCAGATGGGCGGGGTACAAATAATAAATTATTATTATTATTATTATTATTATTATTATTATTATTATACCATAGTGTAGGTAAAGATTTCCCTTCTCTAAGACCAGTAACACATGGTCGCTCTTGGTTTTACTGATGACTGATAGCTTAGACAGCAAACAAAGACTCAAAGCTCACCTTCCACTTGGATAACAATATAAATAAGGTTCTTGCCCATGTTTCATTCATGTGCAGATTTCACACACACTTCCAATGGAAGGTGGCCGGATCTTGGCAAAGTACATAAAGCCCAGACATTTATTGAGGGAGGATGAGAAAATGAGACACGTACAATAAAACTATATTATTTTCTAAAGGGAGAGAATAAAACTTGAAATTTTCAGGCTATGAGAAGTTTTGACCAGAAAAATTGCTAGGCAAAAGACCAGGCAACCAGAACCTGAACACCCAGGTCAGCTACAGCTAGGAATGGGGGAATCTGGGTTTGTGAGTTTTTGGGGATGTGTGTGTGTGTGTGTGTGTGTGTGTGTGTGTGTGTGAAAAATATCCTAATGAAACATCATCCACATTTTAGTGTGAATTTCTCCTCATAGACACATTTTGTATTCAGTTTTGCCTAATATAGACATTTTTGCAAGGCCATTTCCCCCATATAATGCATTTTCACCAATATAAGCATGCATCACTCTGCTATATGCATTTATATACATAAAGTGGCTGCATAAATGCTCTGCAACATCTGGAGAAGTATGAAGATTCAAGGATGACGTTTCAAGCCATTTGAGTTTGCATATTGTTTTAGAAAGTGCAGAGCAGGTAGGTTTGCCTTCAAATGCAACCTGAATCAGAGTTCTCATCCATCCACTGCAACCAATTAATGAACAATCTACTCTACAATGCTACAAACATGGTTTGTTTGTTTTTCAATCACAAGCTCAGGCAGTGAGTGCCACTTGGATTGTAGCCAAAATGGGGCTACCCCAAGGTTTAAAGGTAGTGCAAAAATATTTTTTTTTTAAACCTAAGGGGACAAACTTGGTAGGTGGATGATCTAAAATTAACAGCAGGGCTTATATGGATGCAGACAGCAAAGAACAGAGAACGTTGGAAAGAACCTGAAGAGGCGTATATCCAAAGATGAATGTGAGATACTGGAGGAGGAGGAGGAGATGATGAGAATTAAAAAACAACAACAGCCCAATTAGGACTAGCAATGCATAACAGCATAACAGTTGGAAAAGGAAGAAGAAAAAGAACACAGCAGGGTGGGAGGACGGAAAGCCAAGCCTGGAGAGAATTAATCCTTGATCAGCCGCACTTCTTTTAGACAGGAGGACAACATTTTATTGCAGCTCCCTCTTGAACAAACTGTTGGTAATAATATAAAAAGTCTGTCTATTTTTTTGTTATAATGCTTTTATTTATCATGTTGTTTTAATGTACAGTGGTACCTCGGGTTAAGTACTTAATTCGTTCCGGAGGTCCGTTATTAACCTGAAACTGTTCTTAACCTGAAGCACCACTTTAGCTAATGGGGCCTCCTGCTGCCACTGCGCTGCCGCTGCACGATTTCTGTTCTCATCCTGAAGCAAAGTTCTTAACTTGAGGTACTATTTCTGGGTTAGCGGAATCTGTAACCTGAAGCGTATTTAATCCAAGGTACCGCTGTATTGTTTTCTTAAGTTGTGTTTTGCTGTTGTCTTGGGATTTGTAGGAAGAGTACTATAAAAATATTTGGCATACATAAAAAGGAGAAGTAGAGAGAGGGCTTGTGGAATGTAGCACAAAGAAAATCCTATGGGAGACAGTATCTTTCACTGGGTATGGCCTGAAGGCACATGAAGCTACCACTTTGCTGAAGCTAAGCTGGTCTGGGTCTGGTCATTGCCTGGATGAGAGACTGCCTAAGAACCACATGCCTAGGAACAAAGGAAAAGTAGCTCATAACGGAAAGAAAATAAATAAATAACATTTCTGTAGGACCCTGCCTATAGGGACTGGATAACCCAATGGCTGGAGAAGGTTTTACTTCTACCTCAGGAACAGGGCCACTCCTACCATGGGACAAAGGGAGGCAACTGTGTTAGGTGGCAAGTGCCATGGCAGTGGCAGCCTTCCCCATTATGCCTCCTCAGGCACCAACATTTATTGGGCCAACCAATCTCATAAATATCATGTCCTTTACTTTCTGCTTTGGAGGTGCTGTGAACAAATTTTATTCCGACATCAACAGTATCTCCAAGAGATGTTTATGTTGCCTTCAGGCATGATGCATTAACTGTGCACTGTTCCCTTAAGAACAACATGGACTCGGGGCTACCCACTTCTCTCTATTCCTGTGGAGTTCTGCTGCCCTGTGCTTTAGATTCCTGTCAAGTTGTTGTTTTTAAAAAGTATGCACACATACACAGACAATTTTCATATATATATTTTTAAAAAACTTTTTCTATGTTACCAACCCCTACTTGAGCACGAATGAGTAATTAACAGGCAACAAAATAGTGAATGGTGACCATTTACCTCTATGGTATAAAATGCAGTGGGTATGTGCAGCCTTTAAAGTGAAGGAGAACACAGATCACCAAAAGTGAACATCAATCAAAGAACTTGCATTATGCAGTCTAGGATGTTGTCACAACCCACATAGTCTTTATCAATCTATATACCTACCTACCTACCTACCAACCTGTTCTCAGTTTCAGTGCGGAAGGCAAAACTGACATTAATATTTCTTAAACACACAAAATCAAGATTTTTGTTGTTGTTTTTGTTTTAAATGTAATGTTGGGATTAGACTGATAAAAAGCTCATCCTATCATACCGGGTGAAAGTGCTTGCTTCCATTGATTACAAAGTGACAAATCCTCTTAAAGTCCCAGCAGGATCCTAACCAATTTATGGACACCACATCTCAAAGGTCAATCGCCAAAGGACATTCGGAGAGCAGTGCAGTTACCATATTGAATGTTCTTTTCAATACAAAGAGCAACTGTAATTGCTATTGGCTCTGTAGGGGGGAGAATTCGCATTATGCCTGTGAGCCGCAAAGCATCCCTCAGCAACACCGTTGCCATGTTACAGGAAGACAAGGAGGAGGCAGCTTCACGGATACAAAGGGTTTTTGTTCTTCAAGCAACAAGTCCCCATTTCAGCACCTGGGCTCCTTAAGAAACAGTCAGGGTCTAAGCACCAGGCAAAGCCTACCTAGGCAGATGCCTTTTCTAGGCTGTTGTACCTATCTCTGAGACTCAGAATGGAGTGGTGGGCAGCTGGACTGCCACCATTTTAAATTCCCCACAGTGTGCCCTGGAAGGATGTTACATTGGGCCATTATTAGAATAATTAGAATAGTCACAGGTGCCTGTCACAGAGCATGATGGTGGTGGTGCTTGAGGGGACCCATAGAAAGCATTTTGCCAGGCCCCCCTCACACCTAAAGTTAGCCCTGTGAGAGACATTGTCTAAGATGGAGTATATTTATAAATGCTACATTACACTGATTTGGGAACAACAGCTGGAGGTCCATGAATCAAATCTAGCCCAAGAGGTGCCCTCTGCCCTTTAAAGTTATCTAGACCGAGACCCAAAATAAGAAATTGTATTTTAATTTATTTTGTTGTCGACTGCCCAGTCAGTAGAGCATGAGACTCTTAATATCAGGGTCATGGGTTTCTATTCCCACATTGGATGAAAGATTTCTGTACTGCAGGGGGTTAGACTAGATGGTCCTCATGGCCCCTTCCAACTCTATACTTCTATGACAGCAAGCCATTTTTGAAGCTGGGAACTAGGCACTAGCTGAGAGGTCACCATGCGCTTTGGTCTTTTGGTCTGAAAGAAGGCTCCTTACTAAACTACTTGCTGACAGAGAGATAAATGCCTTCCTGGAGGCTGCAAGAGCAACTCTCAGTGTGCGCCCAATTCAAAGCGATTACCAACCAAATTAAAATAAACGAGCAAACAAAATAATCAGCATTTTCAGAAACTGCTACTAGGCAACCCTTCCCTCACATCACATCCTTTGGCACTATGTAACATAGATGCAATAAAAAAATAACCCCCCTCCCCTGCACCCCAGCTGTAGCAGTCAGGATTGCAAAAACTTGCCGCAATTTGTAAGAGAGACAGATTTAGGAAATTACATAAAAACTTCAAATTAACCAGCTGTTTTTATTTATTTATCGAAAATTAGAAATGACCATGTATGTCCAATATCTGAACAACAAGATATAATGGGGGGGGGGGTTAGGTAGGGAACAAAACTTCATCTACACAAAAATGAACCTCTAAAACACCCCTAAGGTACATAAATAATGGTAAAGGGACCCCTGACCATTAGGTCCAGTCGTGACAGACTCTGGGGTTGCGGCGCTCATCTCGCTTTATAGGCCGAGGGAGCCGGCGTACAGCTTCCGGGTCATGTGGCCAGCATGACTAAGCCGCTTCTGGAGAACCAGAGCAGTGCACGGAAATGCCATTTACCTTCCCACCGGAGCGGTACCCATTTATCTAATTGCACTTGACGTGCTTTCAAACTGCTCGGTTGGCAGGAGCAGGGACCGAGCAACGGGAGCTCACCCCTCATGGGGATTCGAACCTCCGACCTTCTGATTGGCAAGTCCTAGGCTCTGTGGTTGAACCCACAGCGCCACCCGCGTCCCCAGGGTACATACCGTAAATTTCGCTCCAAAACACGCACTTTTTTGCTCCTAGAAAGTAAGGGAAAATGCCTGTGCGTGTTATGGAGCGAATGCACGGATCGGAGCCATGGCTGCCATCAGTCAAGCAAAGCGGGAGCCGCTTACACACTCTACGAGGCTCTCGCTTTGCTTGCTTTAAAGCGACCTGGAGCCGGGGAGGAGGGAGGGAAGGAGAGTCATGGCAGCAAAGCCGGCAGCAGCCGCTTACACGGGAGGAGGGACGGAGCTAGCAAAAGTCCGTGCGCTCTCTAAACAGAGCAGTGAGGCTGCAGAGGGATGGCAGGAAAGATAAAATTTAAGCAACCAGCAGCAAAATAAAACCAACCTCGAGCTCTGAGCCAGCGCAGTGAAAACCAGGAAGTAAAAAAAAAGGCTGGGGAGGGCATGAGGGAGAGGGGGAAACTTCGCAAATCCCCCCCCCCCCCCGCGTCTCAGCTGATCCGCGGGACGGAGCAGCTTATTTTCAGGCAGGATAGATTTGAGCATTGTCTGGGTCCTAGTGCCCCTACCGCTTTTTTGTGCTCCATTCTATTGCTGCTGGTGGCTGCTTATCATTCAGGCTGCAAGGAGGAGCGCTTTTACACAGCTAATGGCGAATCCCCTGCAATCCAAGTCCTCCTCACTTGCTCAAATCTATTCTGCCTCAAAACAAGGAGCGGAAGGAAAAGGCTGCAAACTGTTAAATGGAAAAAAAACCCAGGCACAGGGCAAATACCTTAAGTATACCTTTAAAGCAACAGTGCTCTTCCCCCCCCCCCCCCCCCGCTCAGCTCGCAGAAAAGCTCCTTCTCCACACACCCCACGCGTGCTCCTTGTCCCTTGAGTTCTTTTCCTTCCCTCCCCACTTAAAACGTGGTTACAAAGCATGGATCCACATGGATCCTCAGGATTTTTGCACTGGGTCACCCCAAATTCACCATCAGATCACATAGCATTTCCATGGCTATAGCCTGCACCAAAAAACACACACGCACCCACTGTTTCATGGGGCCGCAATGGCGCAAAAACGTTACAAAGCATGGATCCACATGGATCCTCAGGATTTTTGCATTGGGCTACCCCAAACTCACTGTCAGATCACATGTCTGTGGCCACAGCATGAACCATAAAAATCATACATCCACTGTTTCGTTTAGAATATTTTTTCCTTGTTTTCCTCCTCTAAAAACTACATGCGTGTTATGGTCAGATGCGTGTTATAGAGCGAAAAATACGGTATATACCATACATTTAAAGCACATTCTCACTCCCCCCAAGAGGGCGGAATGAGGTCAGGGACGGAACAGGCCTATACATGAGCACTGATACGGGCACTGATCCGGAATGCAACCCTCACACAAACGGGGAGTTGCCTATAGCTCTACATGAATGTGCCACCCGCTCAAGAATTTCTGCTTCAACGATGGAGCATTCTGCCCCTCTCTTCTGCCCATGCACCCTTAAATCTGTTCTGATGGGTCCCCCAGATACTTTGAAGCCAATGTGAGGAAAGTGTGGGATATGCACAGGGAAAGGAAGTTAGCTTGCGCAAGCATAAACACTTGCACCAACTGAACGAGGGCACCGGATGCCGCCCTTTGCCATGGCATCTTTGAATGTGAGAACAATGAGGTGGATTTAGATGGGGCCACCTGTAAGAAAATTGCAATAGCCCCCAGTGGATTTATAAAAGGGGCCAACATGCCACTTAATACGTCATCTAAATACCTTTATAGGGACAATATAATGGGAAGGATTCAAATGTAACTTGAGACTGTCACCATAATTCACTTTATGCAAAAGCCTGTAGAATACCCTGAAAAGCTCAATGGAAGGGAATCCACCTTGCATGTCGGAGGTCCCAGAGTTCCATCCCCACCATCTCCGGGTAGGGCTTAGAATGTCCCCTGCCTGAAAGCTACGGCCAGCCACTGTAGACAATATTGAGCTTGATGGACCAATGGTCTGACTCAGCAGCTTCCTATGTTCTTATGTAACCAAAGCAATAATAGTGGCTCCAGTTAGAAGCACAACATGGAAGTGCCAGAAGGCACAGGCATGGGGCTCTTTGGATCCAGGCCAACAGAGTACTTCTAAGTGCTATAGGCTGCATATCTGAGCCTCCTCCATCATATGCTGGGAGATGCTGCAAGAGAGAGGCAATGAAGCATGCAATGAAATTGGTAAACAAAGCAGATAGCTTAACTACTACTGTATATCATCACAGCAATCTGTTTACTGGAACAAGATAACATTGAATTTGCATGTTTGAAGCCAAACAGTCGTGCAGCTTGCAAATCAAGAATGAAACAGTGGGCAATTACAATAACATTCATTATTCAAGAAATGTCCTTAGATGAATTCCTTATTCGCTCATTGCATTCTTTTAAAATTCCTAAGAATGTAACTGAAGTGTTTCTAACACAATTCTCTACCTAAATAAAATATTGCAATTTCTGTGAAAGTGTCAAATGTAATTGCATGTACAGAAAGCAATACTACTTGCATTCACTTAATTGAGTGTTTCAGAAACAGTTAATTCAAACAGACTCCGCTCATTACCAAATTGAGTTTTTAAAGCCAATGTGTTTTTTCTCCCCCCCTTCTCTCTTATGCACACATCCTAAACCAGAGCCCCATGAACAGCTTAATTAGGTCTTATAAGCATGAGCTATCCTATTAATTTCAACAGAGTGAGCACATCTGTGCATGCAAAGGATAGGTATACATGAATGGGGCTGTGCTTGGAAGCAGCAAACTCCAGTGGCACATCAGAGATCCCAAGTACACAAGGAACTACTGTGCTGAAAACCCCTCTCAAGGTCATTGTGGACCACATGCTTCCCTGGGCAAGGACCATCTTTGGTGCTCCTTTCCATTTGTTCAACTTTTGAACAATATTTTTTAATCCCATTTTGTAATCTCATATCTTTGATGCACAATTTTCAATTCCATTTACCCCCCTGTCAATTAAATTGATATACAATTTCACGCATGGAACTGATCCACAACCAGGCGCATGCACACTCTTTAATTTTTTTATTTAAAATGTTCATATGCCACCCAATAACTAAGGTTCCCAGACTGATAGAATTATAGAGTTGGAAGGGACCACAAGAGTGATCTAGTCCAATCCAATGCAATGCAGAAATCTTTTGCCCAATGTGAGGCTCAGACCCACAACCCTGAGATTAAGAGTCTCATGCTCTACCAGCTGAGCTATTCTAATGGACAATTAACAGTAGAAACATGAAGTCTAAACACAACAAAACCGACAAAAGCACAAATCCAAAATACAAGGAAATTTTACGTCAGTGCAAAGCCTTTAAAAAGCACTGGAATACTCTTAGCTTTGAAAGCTGGGGTGGTGGTCCTAGCATCCAAAAGATCGCAATGGAGGAATCAGGCAAGCCTCTCTGGGGAGGGAATTCCACAAAGGTGCACCACCACTGAAAAGGTCCTTTCCACATTTGGCAGAGGCAGCCATAGAAGGGCCTCAGAAAATGATCCTACAGTGCACCTAAGCATACATGGGAAGAAGCTGGCTAGTGGCCACTGGCTAGAGACATTTAGAACTTTTAAGGTTAATACCAGCACTTTGAATTGGACCCAGAAACAAACTGAAAGCCACCACAGATGGCAAAACGCTGGTGCAATATGGTTTGTGGAATGGGCAGTGGTGGTGTAAGCTTTCCCCACACAGAAATCAGTTTACGGTAAATCAGGGTGGGGGAAGTTGTGATCCTCCACATGTTACTGGATTACAATTTCCTTCCTCTTTGGCCATGACCATGCTAGCTGGGGCTCCAACAACATATGCAGAGTTGCAGGTGCCCCATGCCTGATTTAAAGCAAACCCCACCCTGCCCAATATTTGTGTGCAGTGTTAAATTGCAAGAGAAGCCCTCACATCACCTGTTGTAACTTGGATAGAGGGATTCTCTTCACCTCCCTCTCAGTTGTTCATGGAAATAGTTGCTAACATTCATCCTATTCGTTTTTTTACAGGACAACATCATGGTGTCTATTAAGCGTGTTTGTTAAGAAGACATGTCAAAAGTAATGCTTAGTTCTCATTGAGGTAGCAAACTGCATCTTAGGTTGGGGAAGAAATTCAATCCAGTTTGCAATTAAAGATGAACCTACCAAATTATCACTTTTGAAACAATCCAGCTATCCTTCAACATTCACACATCTACAGATTTTGCAGTGTAGTTCCTCAACCAAGCAATGTGTACAAAATGCATGTACTTTGGTAAAGTGTACCTTAAAATGCAGAAATTAAAAATAAATAAATACAGAAATGTCTTATATTAGGGGAAATTGCTTTGCAAAAATGGACATATTACAAAGAATTACATTCAAACACATGTATATGGGGGGAATTGCACACAAACGCTGAAGAATTTTCATGAGGATTTTTCTTTAATGCAAAGTGATATACAGTACTGAATTTAAGACTAGCAAAATAGTAAACTGAGAAAAACTGATAAATTCACCCATGTGTGAATTCATCCCTACTTGTGTCAGAGCCATAGCACTCTAAACAGAACAAAAGAGGACATACAGGTAAGCTATTTGATTATTATGCTGTGGGGAAGGGAGCAGCACACAGAAAATGAGCATGTTAAAGAGAAAGCTAGACAAGTCCTTCTTCTTGAAATGCTAGCTTTCTATGTGCAGGAAATTTGGTGGGGGATGGATGAGTTATCCAAGCCCAGACATGGCTTTACCACCTCAGCGAGAAATAGGCTATGATACCTTTATACAATAAGCTTTAAAGGCATTAGTCTCGTTGTTTAAGTCAAAGAGGTGAAAACGGCAAACACAGCTTGCTTTTACCATTCACTCGTCCTTAGAACAAATTTGTCCTCTACAAGATTACAGTAAGTTGCAAGGAGTGTAAGGTGTCAAGAAAGAGCAAGAAATCCTTTATGAAACTGGACAGGGAGACAGTGATGAATGGCAAGAAATCAAGACAGCTAAAGTGATGAAAATGTTTGCACACACACACAAAAATGTCTCCCAGCTCTCACATAACTGATTCTGCTTTATAATGAATTTCAAGTCCACCAGCCTAATCACAGTAGGCCCATTCTGTTTCAAACTGTCCTTGTTTTATCCGAGTCAATGTCTCTCCTTATCGCTTCATATGTCACCCAGCCATAAGGCAGTTCTCCTACTGTCTCAGTACCAATCAACTGTCATACTCTGTTCTTACATCAAGACATTTCACTCTTAGTATATTAAACATGCTAAAAGCATTCAGAGCATTCACAGGCATAAGTTTGTGTCATTAGTGTTAGCTTTTTAATACATTGCTACATATACAAATCAGCATTGTGGGTGAAGTATTGACTCTCACCAGCAAAACTTGTTAATTGTTTGGAAATGGATTCTGTGACAGCATCTCCCAAACTGTCCATTTTGGGACAACCTATTGGCAGACATACTTTAAAGACAAGGCATCCCATATCTCTGTTTCTTTAGTCATTTTCTGTTGAAGTAATTATTTGGATTTTTGACTGACTTCAGGTGCAATATCAAGAATTTGGTGAGGCAGCAATCTGGGCTCCCTGCAGGGTAATTTCCTAGAGATGTGTCATTAACGTAAATAAATTACTATTTTCCAATTCTATTATAATTGCTTTTTTGTAATTTATTGATTGTATGTTTTATTCATTGGCCTGGTTTGCATGTAATGCTAAGTCAACTTACGACTTAGTGAGAATGAGCAAATGTGTAGGTACCCAGAGCAAAAATTGTGACTGTTCCCCCCACCTCCTGGTCCTGAAGCTGCCAGATTCCTAAATCCAAGCCACGGCTCAGCTTAGCAGCTTAGGTGCAATTCTGAGCTTGGTTTATTTTGCTTCCAACAAGCCATGGGCTGTTACGTAGTCAAGTTTTGTTCTTGTTTAATCACTCAGATTGTCTGGGGTGCAGTTTTAGAATAACCTGAATAAAACCCTAGGTGGATTCTGATATCTCATAACTCCTAGAAAAACAAGCAGTAGGCTTCTAAACATTACAATACAGTCTGGTGGCTGTTTCTCAATAAATTAATTGCTTTTATTACCATAAGTTTCCTGATAGAGTCCTGATAATGTCGTATCACTACTAAATGTAGGACATGGAATAGGGTTAGGTGATGCAAATGAGTGCCTTCTGTCCATGGTGGTCCACAAAATCACCAGGAATCCATACCCAGATGCCAGCATGTATCAGCCATCTCATTCATCTGGTACACAGCTAGCTCCCCCTGCAGGGATGACTCCTGTAAATGCACCCTATGCATATAGAACCCAATGTGTGTAGGCCAAAATTGCACACTCAATTACCAATCCCCACCCGTGGAGATGGACTGCAAAACCTCAGCCTACGTGCATGTTGGATTTTATGTGCACCCCGCCCCGACAGAGCCAGCACACATGATAGGTGAGGAGTAAAGTCACTTAATTTTCTGATGTGTTAAATAAATGACCAAGAACTTTCAGATCAGTTTATATTTGAAATATGCAACTATACAGAACACTTCATGATTTTTTTGAGTCTAAGATCATTAGAGGGCATCTTCCAAACCTGGGCAGAATGCAACTGAATCCCACTCAGAATACACCCATTGAAATTTATGAATCAATCTTAGTCATCTCCACTAACGTCAATGGGTCTACTCTGAGTAGGACTAGCACTGAATTCTAGCCTGTCTTGAAAGCCATCTGCTCGGTCATGGAGTATCTGCTTCAATAATAAAGAGTGTGACCCCCCAGGAATGTTCAGTGTAGATTTTTGCCACAGTGCAGCCACCTTCATGCACCTGAGATTTAGGAGTCAGGACTTGCAATCAACAGGAATGTTTTTCAAGAAAGCTTCAACTCTGGCACCTTTGTTTTGAGAAAGCACATACTGCCCTCTGATATTGACTGGTTTAAGACACTGAGAGCAAGCACGTAGCGAATCAAATATTTATAGAAGAGCAAATATTCACAGGGCGAAATATCGGAAGTCAGCTCTCAAATACTATCATGCATTAATCGTATACTGTTTGATATTGTATCAAATGTCAAATGCCATAGCTGTCCACTGTCAAATGCTGTCAGAGATCCAACAGCTGGCAAACACCAAATATGATCTCATCTCTGCTATCAAAAGCTGTCAGATTTCAAAGTAATATATGACATGCTGAAATTAAATATCTCCAGATGTTAAACTATAGCATCGAAATTTAATATTCAGACATTAGTTTCAGAAAGGATTGGGAGAATTTGGAGTTGGTACACCGAACTCTCCTTAATCCTTTGTCTACCAGCAAACAAGTGGGGCATATCATACATCAAGTATGGCTCTTCCTGATATAGGAAGTGGCCTTATAATGAGTCATAATATTGGATCATCTAATTCAGTACTGCACACACTGACTGGCTAAGGCTCTCTAGGGTCTTAGACAGAAGTATTTTTTTCAGCCATACCTGGAGACACCGGGGATTGAACCTGCAACAAAGCAGGTGTTTTACCACTGGGCTATGGTCCTGTTCACATGATCTAGCAGATACTAAATTTTTGGCCTACCCAACACTACAATGTTGTTATTAGGAAAAATGGGATAACATTGCCCATGCCACCCAGAATTCCTGAGGAAGATCGAGATATAATAATAATAAATTCCTATGTCTAGTTTCAGGGAATTCCTCCACATGTGTTGAAGGGGAAGGTGTTTACATGCAGACATGCATGGGGAAGAAATTCAGTTCAGTTCTCATTTTAATGTGAATCTACCTAATTTGCATTTCCCAAAAACAACACATGCACTGAGACCAGCTATCGTTCAAAATTCACACTTCTCCAAATTTTGCACCCCACCCAAAATGTGTACAAAAAAAATGGCATATGGAGGGAAAGCATGCATAAAAATGACTATGTAATTGAAAGTAACACACACAAATGCAATATATTTGGGGAAATTGATTGCAAAAGTATGTATATTAGGCAACACTACATACCAAAAGTGTTGTATTAGGAGGAGGAATGCACACTAAAGTGCTGACAAGTTTCTTGCTTTATTTTGGGGGGGGGGGTGAGCCTAAGATTAGAAGGGGGGAAAAGAAGAGAAACGGAAGGAAACCAAAATGGACAAATTTGTTCATCCCTATTGAGAATATACTTAGCCCCCAACATTTATTTACTACTGAAAAGCAAACAGATTCCCCTTTCTCAGAATGCCTATACACATTGAATTTCTGTCCATGCACAAAATATTTTAGCCTGCAGATGCTTGTGAATTGCTACTTAAAATACCAGCTGAGTTAGTTTACTGGGCTGACTGTGCAATAATAATTGAAAGTGATTGCTTTTCATTCTGTAACATCCTGATGGTATCATTTTACTACACTGAAACCAGGTTTCTGCCCATGTTGTAATTCTTATCTTGAATCTCCCTTTAATGGGGTAGTCACTTCCATGGTCTGTTTCTCCATGTAAAACAACCTGTTTAGTGCTTTTGGGCTCCAGAGACCCTGTAAATCATGAACTGAATATTTCCCCCTCCTCCGTGTTGCATTCCTCCTCTTTCAATTTATGTTCCCCTAAGAACTGCTGCTAAAGCTACATGTGTAGAGATTAAAGGCTGGTCTACTGTGGCTTACAGACATCAAAAGCCATGAGCTGTACGCGACTGGAGTAAATTGAAAGGTACTGACTTTTGTTAGGCTACAAAAGCCTCTCATTATCATGCCAGTGGCAAGTGTACCTTCCTAGTGATCGGCGATGTCCATCAAAGTGATAAATACAACCTCCCATGAGAATACAAGGGCTCTAATCCTTGTGGGATGTGGGGTCTTGTTGTTGTTGTTGTTGTTGTTGTTGTTGTTGTTGTTGTTGTTGTTGTTGTTGTTGTTTTCCACTTACAAAAGGAGGTAGAAAACAACATGAGGCAAGCTTTCAAGGAAACAGTGGATCCCTTTGAATACCAGAGATCTGGGATTCTGGCAAACTGATGTAGTTGCTGTACTTTCTGCATCACCATGATTGTGAAAGGAGGGAGGTGACAGTCTGTTCTCTGTGGTACTTCAGTACCACCAGACCAGAGGGCGGTACTGCAACTACCAGCTTGGTGACATAAAGGGCCAATCAGGAAATACCTCATCCTATAAAACATATGTGGGAATCCTTTAGCCAACCAATGTTCCTGAAAGACAATCCCATCACCAAGTGCTTCCTGGGGCTGATGGGAGTTGTAGTTCAGCAACATCTGGAGGGCTAAAGGTTCTCCATTCCTGTTATAGGGCCTCCAGTTCTGGCCTGGCTCCTTTATCCTAAGCCACTTCTTCCTTGAGAAGGGACTAGCCTTCTATCTATCTGCCCTATCTATCTAAGTGGCCCTATGTGACTACATATCCAGAAGCAACGGCTTGCGTCACCCTCAGAGTGCTCCTGAGAACATAATACACATTGCCATCCTTGCAAATAATTTGGCATTTTCTTGTTCAGGAATAATACAAGTCATACAACTTGTAGAGGGAGTCACAGAGCCAGAACTTTCACTTTTTCTTTCTTTTAGCTCCATAGGAAAAAAATTCTGAACAGTGCTATTTTTCTAGAAAAAGAGGTGCCAGAACTCACCATGAATGCCTCCCTTGTTCTCATAGAATGGCAATGGCACCCACCCAAAAGGTGCCAGAACTGAGTTCCCCCAAATTCCTGTTGGGAAAGAAACCCTGGCTCTGAATGGGCGAGGGGATCTGAGGGTTACAACCTCCTGCCCTTTGGAACAACATCCTACTGTTCTCAGCATGTTCTCCAATGTTTGGTAACACCTTTCTAACATTTATAATGGCCTGAAAGAGACACATCTACTTCCAGGTTTTTGGTGACCGGGTGGTACTGATGAACTAGAATTCCCCATAATCAAATGTGCTATTCCAACATAGAAGTTTGTCACATTAATTCAAAAGTGTTGTGGACCACTTTGAAGATTGCCATGTTCCCCTTCCACCGCTGGAGACAGCATTCCTTTGACTGAATGCCAGTCACTTGGGATCACAAGTGGATAGAGTGCTGTTACTCTCAAATCTTGCTTTCGGGATTTCCGTGGGCATATGGCTGGCCATTGCAAGAACAGGATACTGGGCTAGATGGGTGATTGGCCTGATCCAGCGCACTCATCTTATGTTCTTATTTTGAAAAGTGGGGCACACATTTTAATAAATAGTATAAAAAAAAGCTAATAAAATATTTTGAATGTCACTGCTGGGTTTGTTTTTAATTAAATAATAATAATTAGGTACCACCTTTGGTGGAGGGTTCAGCATCTGAAAAATGTAAGAATTATATGTGAGTAAGTGATGGCTGACTTGGTGTTTATGAGAGCTAATCACCACAGAGAAGGAAGCTGGGGAATCCAGTTCCTTTATCTCCCATGTGCTGCTTAAGTATGTCTCCTACCCATGCTGCTTATAAACTGCAGGAGGAAAAAGATGCTCTAACCGAGTGTGTGCATGTTGATGTTGTTTAAGATGCAGTGTGGGAAAAACTAGCTGAGGAAGCCTAATAAAAAGAAATCCGTCAGGAATATTGGTAAAACTGCTCTGGGGATATTTCAACATCCCCTGTCTACTTGTGGAAGGAAAGTAGACAGGCACTTGGGAATCAAAGAGCTGTTGTTTCTCACATACATGTTTAAGAAATGGGGGAGTGTTGTACCCCAAACTCACTTCTGTGCCAGGCAGAACAATTCTACTCAGTGAGGGGAGGGAGAATCAAATCCAAAGTTCTCTTAGGCAGTGGCGGGGCTACTTGCTCCAGCACTGGGAGTGGTGTACATCCAGGGGCATGGCTGGCACGTGTCCCAGACGGCATGGCACGCCGCCCACATGGGGCGTGGTGCACATTGGGGGGTGCGAGGTAAGCGTCCCAGGGGTGGGGGCAGTGGTGATGTCACCCCCAGGATGTCACCTGGGGCGGACCGCCCCGCCCCCCGCCCCCACCTCTGTCCGCTAGTGCTCCTAGGCTTGCATTTGCCGGGCAACAGATTGGAAGGGAGTGCCATTTCCAGGCTTGTTTAGTTCCCCAGCCCATTCCAAGGATGGGGTGAGGGGACAGGAGGACTCTGTTCTCACAGTTGCGAAGCAGATACCAGTGGGAAGCCCACAAAGCAGAACCAGAGCACACCAGCACTTTCCCCACCTGCCATTTCCCAGCAACTGGTATTCAGAGAAATACCACCTCCGACAGTGGAAATGTAATCCAGAAGCAATTTTATATAACATATGAGACCTTAATGAAAAATGGCAGGTATTTTAAAATATACACAGTTCTGGGTCTTTATATAAAGGTGCACACTTTGGTTAATCTGAAGTTTTATATTCATTTTTTTCAAATATATTATTTTGCTATGGAGAAGAGGAAAGAGGGATATGGAAAGACAGTCCCATAATTTTCTCCACAAGCAGAAGGCCTAAAGCAGGCTTGGGGAACTGTTGTTCTCCAGACAGCTCTCATCAGCCCTAGCCAATGGCCACGGACGGTGAAACCTGCAGTTCAGGAACATCTGGAAGAGCAAAGGTTCTCCACACCTGCTGTAAAGGGAGAATGCTATTGGGCCCTTGTCCTGCTTGTTGTGGGCATCTGGTTGGCCACTGAGAGAACAGAGTGCAGGACTAGATGGGTACTTGGCCTGATCCAAATGGGCTCTTCTTGTGTCCTTTGATTTTCAATTCACAGTGCAGACATCTGTACCAGGTTTTGTGTTGGACAAGCAACCCTTAGGATATGCCAAACTCAACAATGCTATGAGAAAGGTGGCTCTTATCTGCAGTTTATAAAGTGATAGTTGAGATACAGGGAATTGCCTAAGAGCACCTAACAAGTCCAAGGTTAAACCAGGAGTTTAAACTCAGGTTTCCCACATCCAACTGCAGCCCATTATCCAGTACCCTGCATGGACTCATATGACCTCACTATAAAGTGTGTGTGTGTGTGTGTGTGTGTGTGATGAGTTCCCTGCCCTGTGCCAGTATGTTCGTACTTCCATTTCAAAGGTATCTGGCTGCAGCTAAGATTTATCAGATTGTGTCCTTTGCGGATAACTGAACCCATTTTTTTTTTTTTTTTTTTGCTTTTGAAATAGGAACTGTACATTGCATTGATGGAAGACAGGAAAGGCATGCATTTTTGTAACACAAGTCATAAACAGCCAACCCACCCAAGAGGAATGTTGGCTGGGAAAGGTTCTGGCTGAGTTTCCTTATATTTCTCTCTGCTTGAGCTTACTGTGTCTGTCCTGGCCCAATGCAGACATGTAAGACTGTTAAAGCAATGGCCTTAATCCCACCAGCATCTCTTGTCTTCCTTCCAGAGGCATGTACAAAAGCTATAATAATGTGTCACTGGCACTGCTACAGTGAGTTGTACAGAAATGTCAGTACGTTAAAACAGCTCTGTATTTTTTCCCTCATACATCTTTCGGGGCGAAAAATGTATCTTGTTTCTCTTCTCAAGATTTCATCTTTAATCCTGCCCCATTATATTATCGTAGGGCTATTAAGGCTCTTACTACAAGGGTCATCAGTCTTGGAACATGTACAGTGATGTTTTTGATATATTTCTATAAAGCAATCTCCTTACAAATCATGGAGCATTAGCCATTAATAGTGGGGATGCAAAGGGATTTTAAAACTGAGATTAGTTTAAAATTGTGGCTAAACCCTTCCAATTCTGGTGTAGGGTAGACAAACCATTGTCGTCATTGGGGGGGGGGGGCAGAAACCAGAGAGAAAAGAAAAGTTCTCTTGAGTAATTCCTCCTACCAATGCTGTCTATGGTTCTGTGAAAAAAGGAAGCCAGAACTTAAGGCACTGATGGGCAAAAGGCTTCCCATTTTTCTTCTACGCACATCTGGGCTGGTCCAAGAAGTTCTGCTGCCACAAAAGATAAGGTGGAACCTCCCCATGCCACATAACAAAACCAACCAGACCCAGGAGTTGAAGCTATCTCCAAACCAAAAGCATAAAAGCATCTAAACACTATTAAAAACTCATGAGAAGAAGGACTTCAAGCAGGTTTCCAAAACCATCCTTTGGGAGGAGTTATCCACAGCTTGTGTTCACCACAGGGAAGGCTCTCTCTCTAATAGCCACCCATGGAACCAACCTTCGGAATATTTAGAAAATAATTCCTATCAACTTTTCCAGAAGACAAATTGGGGAAGAATGTCCTTTCTGCTCTAACAGGACCCCTGCAATATATTTATTGGACATTTTCAGGTCAAGCTGGGCGAATATTAAAAATTCACAAAGGATAATACTATTAGTGTCTGCTGGTCCTGATGGCTATATGCTACCTCCAGGTCCAGATTCAGCAGGCCTGAATCAGATAATACCAGTTGCTGAGGAATGACTGTGGGTAAGGGCTATTGCCCTCATGCCATGCTTCTGGGCTTTCCAGAGGCATCTGATTGGCTGCTGTAGGAAAGAGGGTGCTGGATTAGAAAGAGGATCCTTGCCATTGGTGTGATCCAGCAGGGGTCTTCTAATGACTCCATGTGTGGCCCAGGATAACTGAAAAAGGGTGAATAGCCCTTTGTTTTGCACTGCATTTTGCTGTCCTGTTCTCTGCTAAAGCTGATCTACAAATACTGGTGGTTGAATTGTTGTTGTTGTTGTTGTTGTTGTTGTTGTTTAAAAAGCACATTTCTGTACCTGAAGACGTCTTTAAATGAAAGCAGTAGAGAGAGCCTTTATCCCAGTGAATAGAGGCATGATAATTTTATCTCCAGGAAACATGAAGTACAAAGAAACCTGCCAGCTTTTAAAGTACACTGAATCTGCTGAAGCCACAAATGTCTCAAGCTATTTTGAAAATATCTGCTGTGCCTGATATTTGGGAGCCAGATACTGAAATTCAAATTGGAAAGAGGGGCTGGGGAAACTGCACAGCTTTCTAGGAATGATCAGCGTTATCTTGGAGATGAGAATCCAGAAAATGGATGCATATTTCCCCATAAATCATTTGTGAAGGTTTATTCTTTATTGTAACCTAGATTAATTCTAACCCCACCCACCCCTTTCTGCAACAAATGATACCAATCTTTATTGGAAGGGGAAGCAAGTCCTATTTCATTTCCAGTTTTGAGATATTTCAACAACATCTAACCTAGATATTAAATAAACTAATGGATTTGAGAGTTTCATATTAAAAATTCTGGTCCAAACCCAGCAGAGGGTTAGGCTTGCTTAAACCCATTGCAATCAAAGGGCTTGAGCATGCTTAACTCCATCTTGGATTTAGACCTCCCTGTCCCAACTTGAAAAGAATGTAACACGGAAACAACAGGGGAGCTGCATTGAATGTGATACTTCTCATTTTACACTTCATATTTACATAGATCTGACACCCTCTGTGTTAGTCAAGAATAGAACTGCCAAATTGCAAAAGTGTATACATGCATAATCCCCATTTGTATATATTTGGTGGAGAGTCAGATTTATAGATCAGTTATTTAAGACATTTATGTACCACTTACATAAAAAACAAACAAACCAATACACAGAAAATGGGACAACAAACACTAGCTTAAAATGCCTGCTAGAACAAAGCCACGCACCTGAAGTTTAGCAAGGAGGGTACCTGGCTAATCTTGGTTGGGGAGGGAGTTCCAGAGGCTTGGCAACTACACTGAATGAATAGATGTTATGATTTTTTTGAACAACAGCCCAGACTTCAGCAACCTGGTGCCCTCCAGATATTTTGGGCAATTCCCATCAGCCTCAACCAGCATGACTGGGGGTGATGAGTGTTGGTAATCCAGCAACACCTGGAGGGCCCCATGTTGACAAACACTGCAATAATGCTGGCTGAGGTTGATGGGAGTTGTAGTTCAAAACAAATGGAATGCAAAGGCTGCAATGGGCACCAACCTTTCTCTTTCATTTCTGTTGTAACAAAAAGCAAAACAAAAACTTTAAAACGTTTTTAGAGATACTATAAAATACAGTGAAAATGAAACCTGTTGGGAACCAAAGAGACTTCTAATAATTTATATCCCAGTCATTGCAGTATTTGTGGGATTATTGAATATTTAGTCTTTCAGTAGTAAGATAAGACTAAAAAAAAGGATGACAATAAAAGGCAAATGAGAGGAAGAGGATGTGAGGCACCCCACTTATGATTCTGCACAGAAAGTCCTACTGCATTTAGACCAGCATTCAAAACACAAAGGAGGTGCATGATGAGTAGTCAACATGGCCCTGGTGTTCAACAAGTCATCATCCACCTAATCTTATCAGTTGCCCATGGATTCTAGTTCAGAGATAATATACTGCAGTTAATCTTATCTGCCCTGCTTGTGGTCACCTTGCTTTTCTCCTTCAGTCTCTAAGGTTCACATAATGTCTTCAAGCCAAGATGAAAACTGATCGATACTTCAAGCATTCAAAGCTTGTTGCTGCAATCCAATAAACATAGATTTTATAATAACAAGAAAGCATTCAAAGCTCTAGTCCATGGGAGACTGCCCCAGGTTTGAAATAACACAACACGACTCCTTGATTTAATATGTCGCATCAACATGGAACCCAAAGAATCTCTCCTTTGTTTTGCATTCTGTTCCCTTTGAGTGTTCTGCAGTGGCAAAGTGTACTGCAATAAATAGGATTTCTACCATTTGAAAATTATATTTAGATGCAACACCAGAAGAATACAATTGATTTAATGAATGTGTGCCAAGCAGTTGTGTCTTTAAAGGCTTCAGTTTATATCTTTTCAACATTCAGGACCTGGATAGGCTAATCCATTTGCAAAGCCATTGCTGGAATAACTAGGAAACATAAGGCACAAATAACTAAATAGGAGTTTGGCTGCCTGGGTTACTGGGAATTGGCGAAACAAAATATCACTATTGGTTATACGTTTATGTCAACAGATGTGCTGAGTAGCAGTCTCCATCTCACCATATTTCCTTCACACTATGTTTGAGGCTCAGTTATAGTGTTTGAGTTCACTTTTGGGTATAAATCTAAACTAATGTCTATAATTGTATAAACATAGTTATTATAGTTTATTCCCCTCCCCTTTCTTACAGGTTTCTTGGAGCATTTTTTTATTCCTTGTGTGGCTTTCTGAAGCGTTTTGGACCTTGCTATAAGTAGTTGCTGCCAAACAGACAGCAAACAGAAATCCCTGGGATTGTTTCCAAATAAATCAAAATGCACCTGCACTGTGTTCCCATATATTAGCAGTTGAAAGGAAAGAAAGTATACCGGTAGAATTCCACAGTGTAAAATCCAGCTGTGTATTCATGGCAGTGACAAAAAGCAATGTTCCATTTATGACTGAAGTCAAACATATGCATCTTCCGAAACACTAAAATGTTCATTCTACTAGATTTCTTTCCTTCTTTGGAAACCTTTGGGGTTTTCTGTTTTTTTTTAAAAAAATACAGGTGTTGTAAAGGTATAGAAATATCCCATGGGTCATCTTGCCATTCAGAAACAATACAACAGCTTGGTGTACATTCTGAGATTCAGTCAGGAGGAAGACATGTTTGGCTAGAGAACACGCTCATCTGAATCTTCCCAGAACCAAAGCTACAGTTACAAGAATGGCCCCAGTTTAGTCCACCAGGGCAGAGATTGCTTTTGTTAGACCTATATTATGAAAAGTGTACACAGCATTTAGGAGTCTGTATGACTCTCTGCTCTCTATAATTCAGATGCACCCATCAGAAGAACAAGATGGAGAAAGAAAGAGAGACCGCTGTAGACAGATGGATGCCCAAGGTCAGAGGTGCTCTATCTGGGGCCTGGAAAGATGCAGTAGCCTCTGTGGTCAAGTGCCTTGCACTTATGAATGCACTTCCTTGTTCTAGCTCTCCCCCCTCTCATTTTTTTATAATAATAATAATAATAGTAATAAGAATAAGAATAAAAACATGGCCCTCAACTTTTTAAAAAAGTTACTCAGCCCAACTTTAAAACAGTGCACAAATACAGATGCTCTCATAGCAATTCCTGGCCATTTCCATAATATCTTTTTGTTTCTTAACATCTGTTTTATCTTTGGTCAGCAGGATCTCTTGGAATTATTTTTGTTCGGGTAATTAAAATACAGTAGAGATTCCCGCCTCCCTCCAATGGAAGGCAATCCGTCCTGAAGCAAAGCTTCCTCTCTCTTTCCACACAACTTGACTACAGTGGTACCTCGGGTTATATACGCTTCAGGTTACATACGCTTCAGGTTACAGACTCCGCTAACCCAGAAATAGTGCTTCAGGTTAAAAACTTTACTTCAGAATGAGAATAGAAATTGTGCTCCGGCGGCGCAGCAGCAGCAGGAGGCCCCATTAGCTAAAGTGGTGCTTCAGGTTAAGTTAAGTTTCAGGTTAAGTACAGACCTCCGGAATGAATTAAGTACTTAACCCGAGGTACCACTGTATTATAAAGCAGAATTGGAGCTGGTGCTGTAGAGCAAGCAATAAGGGAGGCAATGCTCTAATAATTGCTCCACTTGAAAAAAAGAAAGTTGTTTGTATTCTGTACACAGCTGTCAGGAACTCCTGTGATCTTAAAGAGAACTCATGGACCATGCTTGGAGGCAAGATAAACTATGCAAGCTCTGGTAAAACTCTCATGTCCATCCATGGAGAAGGCAAGTGTAGTATTCATTTATACTACTGGCTATAGCAATTTTGTCTCCTTTGGATATCCTTGGTCTGGTCATGCAATTTTGTTTAGTCACTTAACAATGTGAGGAATGTGTAGATCTCTCACACACATAAATGCAATTTCTAATTCCTCTATACAGAGACATCCTTCCCACCACCTCCTGTAGGGTGGGGAGGGGGGAACAATCAAAGTTTTACTGACTTTTTTTTTTTTTAATGGGAAGTTAGAGTTCAAACCAACCAACTGCACGATATCTTTCCAAGGCCTACCCAAGCAGAGGTAACCATAGGACAGCCAACGATCATTTGCAAATTACAAAGCAAATGTCCTGGCTCGCATCCCAAAACACACAAGCAGTGGTTCTTACTTGCAAGTAAAAAAAGAGAGAGAGAGAGATCTTTAGTCAGGCAAATAACAGTAAGAGTCAGCAACTCATGAGTTCAAGCACAGGGCAAGAAGTTAAGAACTGGACAGAAGCAACAAGGAGACTCCAACAAGTTTCTGTACCCCACCCACCAAGCTTTTAAAGACAAGGTGTAGCACTCTCTCTTGCTTTACAGCAGGCATGTCCAACTCTCAAGAGACAGCGATCTACTCCCACTATTAAAAAGAACTGGCAGTGATCTACCCATTGGATTGATGAAAGTTGTTGAGCTTTTTGCGGGGGAGGATTTTGAAACGGTCCTTTGGGGTGGGTGGGTTTCCTCCAACCTGTGAATGCAGTGCTTTTTTCTAGGCAACAGGACTGTACTCTCCTGTTCAAGCTCCTGTATGGTTGATGCATGGTGGCTTCTACCACTTGGCACAGTGAGGTGATGAGGTGACTGCTTCAGGCAACTGATTTGGGGCAACAAATTGTTATTTATTCTAATTTATTCTTCATATTTTTTTACATCAGGGAGAGCAAAAGGCACTTGTGGGATTTTCTGCCCCAGGTACTATGCATTTGACTTTGCAGGGAGGGAGAGTTGATTGTTCTACATGAGGCATGAATATACGCCAGGGGGTGCTTTGAAGAGGAAATGGGGAGCAAGCAGGAGAACCTTACATGCTCCCTCCCTTGGAGGGAGAAACATGTTAACAGGAGCAGCCAAGCTTCTATTATAATATCTATAGATACAGAGATACAGATATAGAGATTTCTAGCTCAGTAGGTGCGTAGATAGAAACAGTACACAGACCACTGACATTTTTAGCACAGTAAAGAAATATTAAGCATGCTAATGTAAAAATAAAACCCTCTGTAAAACAGATTAGAAAATCACACCCATGTTGCTTAATAGGCCAAAAAGAAATAGATAATGAATGACAATAATAATGAATGTTTAGTCCTTTTTGGTTTGCTTGTTGTAGAAAGGTGACCCTCTTTGTTTAGGGAGAACTGAGATAAGCAGACCAAGTCCCTGTCCCCATTTAATCTGCACCTTGTGTAATGCCATTGCTGATATAATCAGCTTCTTTATGTATGTGTTGGGTAAACAGAGTGCTTAATGCACCTTGCCAATATGCAGCAGTATCCTGCATCTGTTGGCCAATGCCATCTTTTAAAATCAAATCTATACTAATGGGGCTATTTTTCAGATTCCATTGCCTGGACACTTCACTGAACCTGAGCTCCTTTTTATCAAATTGCAATCAACAAGTTGTTTATTGGTGGAGGTGTTTTTTTTTTTAAATGTTTACAGTTTGCTCCCTTTTCCTCTAAGCACTTTCCCTCTAAGAACTTTAAGAATTCTATTTACCAGGCTTTTAAGTGGGGGGAGAAAATCCATCTTTTAACTATATTACTTACTACAGGGAACTCTATTCCACTAAAATCAAAATCGATTTATCTAGCATAGGTCAATTTTGACTTTTAATGAAATCCACAAGCACGCAGAGAATTGACAAACATTTCCAAAGTCTCCATCCAAGACAACTATTCCTGAAACTGCCCACACAGCACAGCTTATATTGATGATAGTATATAGATAGAGGAAACAACGTAATTTCTCCCACTGCCTTCTCAGAGGCAGCTAGGTACAGTGACTCATAAAAAGAATTGTGTAACAGGGCAGGAGGCACCCAGGGCCCTAAAATGTGAAGGATAAATATCCTGACTTGTGAGGATGCAGCATTTTTAAAAAAAAAATACCAGGCATGAGTAGGTCTACAGTTTATCCAGAGTTAGTCAGGTTTCATGGCTCAGCTGGAAGTGCTAAGCAACTGTGCTTCTGTTTTTCTTCTATCCTCCTGAGAAAGAACCATGTCAGTTTCTCTTAACCTAAAGGCAGATTTTACCGTTCTAATGGATTGTGTTACTTAGAATCATAGAATTGTAGAATTGGAAGGGATCCTGAGGGACATTTAGTCCAACCCCTTGCAATGTAGGAATCTCAACTAAAGCATCCATGACAGATGGCCTCTTAAAAACCTCAAAGGAAGGAAAGACTCCACCACTTTTCATGGGAGTCTGCTTCAATGCTGAACAGCTCCAACTGTCAGAAAGTTCTTCCTGGTGTCTAGCTGGTATCTCCTTTCTTTTAACTTGAATGGTTTGGGTGCTATCCTTCAGAGCAGGAGAAAACAAGCTTGCAACATCTCCCATGTGACAGCCCTTTAGATATTGGAAGATGGCTATGATATATCTTCTCAGGTCCTCATTTCTGGGCTAAACATACACAATTCCCTCAACCATTCCTCATAAGGATTGGTTTCCAGACCCTTGGTCATGTTGGTTGCCCTCCTTTGCACACATCCCAGCTTGTCAATATCCAGCTTGTGCTTGGTGGATACTTTAACTCAGCAGTGCCAGCGTGCTGGGGTATTTTTTCCCTTCAACGAGCAGGTACATCTACTGCTGGTACATGCTAAATTAGTTTTCAGCTTAGAAAACTACTTGGGCTGTGGTCCTGTTAAAACATATTTGGTAATGTTCTACTGAATTCAATAACAACATATATAGGATAGTTTTGTGAAAGTCTAAAGGTGTTATCCACAAGAACATAAGAAGAACATGGAAGCTCTGGGATAGCTCAGCATTTATCAAGTATTAGCTAACCCAGTAGACTGCCGATTGCCTCTGGCACTATTCACCAAATGTTTAGTACCTATCAGCTGACTGGTGAACACAAGCCTGAAATGGGGAAGTTTTGGCCACAGTTCCAAATATCAGGTGCTCCCACATTAAGGATACATTTCTTGCAAGTATGGCATGAACACGGTGTGGCACTTGTGAAAGTGCTAGTCTTGCAGATCTAAGCAGTCAGGTGAGCACACATCCTGTCCTAAGAGGCAACATCTTCATCCCCACTTACAAGGTCACGTGAATTCTAGAGGCACTTCAAAAAGTTGCACTTCTGCAGTGAGGATCCTTGTCTATCCATGGAAGTTCCAGGAGAGACTGAGAACCCTGAAAAATCCTGTATTCCTCCCTGTTCTTGCAGTCTAAGGAATTAAAATGTTTCTCAAGCTCTTGATGGGCCACCATGTGTTGATGGTGGGAAGATTTAAGCTTACTTTGTATTTTAATAATTGCAGAACTGTTCAAACTGATTTTAAAATAAATACAGTACTCTTAATCAGCCACTTGGATAAAGGAAAGCATACAATTATTGAGACTGAATACGAAATACATTCTTCCCCAGTATTATTAGGTTCAGGGTGTCTGTCACACAATAACATATTAATCCTCAAAAAGGTATCTACCACCTTAACTGGTAGTTAGTTAGGTCTTGCAAAAGAATACTAATGCTATGTCTCGATCTCAGACACTCATTTAATATGCTGGAATACTTGCCAAGCTCAGATGGAGAGAAAATGGCTTTTTCAGCCATGGCTGCTAAATGAGCAGTGAGTAGCAACCTCAGATTTAATTAAACTCTTAAAATTATGGACTGCAGCTCCTAATGATAGTTATCCTAATCAAGGAAATTCATTTGGTTGCATTCCACAGTGAGCTAACAAGACTTTGCCAACTAGCTCTCATATAGCTTCCAAACTCTGACTCCTACAGACTCTGGTTTACTCATCTCATTATACGCCTTGCTTGTTTACTCATTTCACTACCATCAGCTGCTGAATCAAATGCTAGACATGATGATAAGTATATCAAGATTTTGCAAGGAACAGGAAATACACTCAAAACAGTAGAATGCCCACAGCAGAGACATAAATAAATCATATAGCTATGGAAACAGCAAGAAAGATAAAAGCATGTCCAGGATACCAAAGTATTGGAATAAAGAAGTCAGCACAAACATTTACTGCATGAATTTCTGTGTATGATCACACACCAAAACCACATCCTGCATATATTGAAAAAATGCTTCTCCACACACCCTTACTGACCATAACTAAAGGCCTACTCCTACACAGTAGGGCACCATGGATGAGGACTAGCTCAGGGCTTCCATCTCTCTCTCGGCCCTGAATGAGACACACCGTCATTTCTCAGCCCCCTAACTGCATTGTGACCTCCCTCATTGCTGCTACTTCCACTTGCAACCACCCTTCTAGAATTGGCCATCATGTCATTAATAATAATGTCCAAACCCATCCTTCCACATCACTTTGACCTTTCCCCCATCTCTCTGCCCCTCAATTCAGAAAAAAAGCTGTCTAGATCAAAGGTGCCATCAGAAAATTCAATAGATCACCCAATGAGTGGCAGCATGGAATGGCTTTAGCAGCAGAGCCCAGGATGAGTCGACCTGCGGAGGGCTGGGAGGCCAGTTGGCAAGCCCCAGCTCGGACATCTCCTTCCATTGGCCCGTGCTCCGACGTAAATCAGAGACCTGGACTTGAGAAGCCAGGGCACGCTATTAGCAGAGTGTACCGAGCACACAGAATAGGCATGAGCCTTGTGAAGTCATGCTACAGCTACAGATTTACTAATCATAAATCAGAACAAAAAAACATGTCGTCTCTCTCTCATGTCATCTCAGAGAGAACAGCAGAAGCAAAAGCTATACACAAACGGAAGTTCCCAGCATACTGTGCTAGAATGTAAACAGACATGTGACACACAACAATTCCACATGCCTGTTCCTTAAGGTGGAATGGAAATGTCAACAGGATGATTATCCAGCTTCAGCCAATCAACAAGTTGTTTTACCTGTCCATAAGAATGTAATAAGAGCCCTACTGGATCAAGTCAAAGACTCATCTACTCCAGCATTCTGTTCTCACAATAGCAATCCAGGTGCCCATAGGAAGCCGAAAAGTAGGACATAAGCACACTATCATACCTTATACCCAAAAGTATATATACTTGTGAGATCTGCGAGTTTTCTGAAATACTAGGTTATGAAGCGATTGCTTTTTCGTATTTGCTTCATTTAGTCACATTTTAGTCTAGATTGTTTCTCTTGCTCAGCAACTTATTGAGCAACTTACACCCCTTGCTTCCCCCCAAAAAACATGTTTTTAAGGTTCCTGCAGCCTTCTACCAAAGATTTGGAGGAGTGTGGGGATGCACAGAGGAGAGGAGAGGAAGTCTTGATCCACAGGCAGAAGTCCTTGCAGTAACAGAATGACTGGATACCTCCAGTTGGTTAGAGTGTGGTGCCGATAACACCAAAGTTGCATGTTCAATCCCTGTATGGAACAGCTGTATATTCCTGCATTGCAGAGGGTTGGCCTTGATGATCCAAAGGGTCCCTTCCAACTCTACAGTTCTATTATTCTATGAACCCAAAGATTGGATGCTTTAGTTGATATACCTGCATTGCAGGGGTTGGACTCAGGGTCCCTTCCAACTCTATAATTCTATAATTTACAGCTGCTGCTGGTGTCCTATGATACCCTAGTTTGTTATTTAGAGGTCTTGGGGAAATAATGTTTGCAACTCGGGGTAGCAAACTCAGATTATAGAGCAGGGCTGGGGATTGACCATCTATTTTCTTATGGTGGTTTTATGGGTAATCTCTCTCAAAAAAGTTTCCAATGGGACTTCAAAAGGCATTGGAGAAAGGTGTTTAAAATTTCTCTAACTTACAAATATGCTATACAGTTGTTTTTATAAAAAAAAGAAAATTAGACTTTTTACCTAGTTTAAGGACCCATGCCAACATGACTGTGAAAAGAGGAATGAAGTGAAATACATCCAGTGTGAACTACCTCTAATTAACTGAATAAAACATAAAATGTGGTCTTTTATCCAATACTGGCCTATGCCACAGTCTTTCCTTCCAAACTTTTAAAATAATCAGTTTTAAAACTTCAGCAATGCTGCAAGTACCCACACTGCTATGCCAACACAGAAAGAAAGAGAAAACTCCACTGCTCTGCAAAGTTGTATTTGAGATCCATTTATTCATATTATTAATGAAAGGTCAGCTGCAGTCAAACAAAACACAACAGTGCATATTTTTACCATTCTTGAGTGTTGCAATTTTCTCCTGCCACACTAGCAGCAATTCGGCTCTGTTAAAAGACCCTTGGCTTAGCTCTAATTCAGCTTGTTACAGAGTCTTTTAAATTAGTTCAATACTGATAAGAACAAAAGTTAAAAGCAAATCATCAGCTATTTCCTTAACAATCAAGCCTTTGGGGCACGGATTCTTCATGTCTAAATGGTTATTTCTTAATTTAAGGAGGCTCACTATGATTAAGAATAGACTAACTGTGGCTAACATCATCCTGGAGGAATTGAGCTATTGTTGGGATCTCCAGGTTTGTTGTTGTTTAGTCGTTTAGTCGTGTCCGACTCTTTGTGACCCCATGGACCAGAGCACGCCAGGCACTTCTGTCTTCCACTGCCTCCCGCAGTTTGTTCAGCCTCATGTTTGTAGCCTCGAAGACACTATCCAACCATCTCGTCCTCTGTCGTCCCCTTCTCCTTGTGCCCTCCATCTTTCCCAACATCAGGGTCTTTTCCAGGGAGTCTTCTCTTCTCATGAGGTGGCCAAAGTATTGGAGCCTCAGCTTCACGATCTGTCCTTCCAGTGAGCACTCAGGGCTGATTTCCTGAAGAATGGAGAGGTTTGATCTTCTTGCAGTCCATGGGACTCTCAAGAGTCTCCTCCAGCACCATAATTCAAAAGCATCAATTCTTCGGCGATCAGCCTTCTTTATGGTCCAGCTCTCACTTCCATAAATCACTACTGGGAAAACCATAGCTTTAACTATACGGACCTTTGTTGGCAAGGTGATGTCTCTACTTTTTAAGATGCTGTCTAGGTTGGTCATTGCTTTCCTCCCAAGAAGCAGGCGTCTCTTAATTTCGTGGCTGCTGTCACCATCTGCAGTGATCATGGAGCCCAAGAAAGTAAAATCTCTCACTGCCTCCATTTCTTCCCCTTCTATTTGCCAGGAGGTGATGGGACCAGTGGCCATGATCTTCGTTTTTTTGATGTTGAGCTTCAGACCATATTTTGCGCTCTTCTCTTTCACCCTCAATAAAAGGTTCTTTAATTCCTCCTCACTTTCTGCCATCAAGGTTGTGTCATCTGCATATCTGAGGTTGTTGATATTTCTTCCAGCAATCTTAATTCCGGCTAGGGATTCATCCAGCCCAGCCTTTCGCATGATGAATTCTGCATATAAGTTAAATAACCAGGGAGACAATATACAGCCTTGTCGTACTCCTTTCCCAATTTTGAACCAATCAGTTGTTCCATATCCAGTTCTAACTGTAGCTTCTTGTCCCACATAGAGATTTCTCAGGAGACAGATGAGGTGATCAGGCACTCCCATTTCTTTAAGAACTTGCCATAGTTTGCAGTGGTCGACACAGTCAAAGGCTTTTGCATAGTCAATGAAGCAGAAGTAGATGTCTTTCTGGAACTCTCTAGCTTTCTCCATAATCCAGCGCATGTTTGCAATTTGGTCTCTGGTTCCTCTGCCTCTTCTAAATCCAGCTTGCACTTCTGGGAGTTCTCGGTCTACATACTGCTTGAGCCTTCCTTGTAGAATTTTAAGCATAACCTTGCTAGCGTGTGAAATGAGTGCAATTGTGCGGTAGTTGGAGCATTCTTTAGCACTGCCCTTCTTTGGGATTGGTATGTAGACTGATCTTCTCCAATCCTCTGGCCACTGCTGAGTTTTCCAAATTTGCTGGCATATTGAGTGTAGCACCTTAACAGCATCATCTTTTAAAATTTTAAAGAGTTCAGCTGGAATACCATCACTTCCACTGGCCTTGTTATTTGCAGTGCTTTCTAAGGCCCATTTGACTTCACTCTCCAGGATGTCTGGCTCAAGCTCAGCAACCCCACTACCTGGGGTGTACGATACATCCATATCTTTCTGGTATAATTCCTCTGTGTATTCTTGCCACCTCTTCTTGATGTCTTCTGCTTCTGTTAGGTCCTTACCACTTTTGTCCTTTATTATGGCAATCTTTGAACGAAATGTTCCTTTCATATCTCCAATTTTCTTGAACAGATCTCTGGTTCTTCCCATTCTGTTGTTTTGCTCTATTTCTTTGCATTGCTCGTTTAAGTAGGCCTTCTTGTCTCTCCTTGCTATTTTTTGGAAATCTGCATTCAATTTCCTGTATCTTTCTCTATCTCCCTCGCATTTTGCTTGCCTTCTCTCCCCCGCTATTTGTAAGGCCTCATTGGACAGCCACTTTGCTTTCTTGCATTTCCTTTACATTGGGATGGTTTTCGTTGCTGCCTCCTGTATAATGTTGCGAGCCTCCATCCATAGTTCTTCAGGCACTCTGTCCAGCAAATCTAAATCCTTAAACCTGTTACTCACTTCCACTGTGTATTCATAAGGGATTTGATTTAGATTGTATCTTACCGGCCCAGAGGTTTTTCCTACTTTCTTCAGTTTAAGCTTGAATTTTGCTATAAGAATTTTGCTATCTCCAGGTTACCTGCATATAAATTACTATACTATAATTTTAATAGAAAAAAGTTTGCTCATGGTGGGGGAGACTGGGGTTGGGTTGCCTGAGTACCTGTTCAGTCTGCTGTCCAGGTGTTAGCTAGCTGCAGCTTCCAGACCAACATCAAAGGCAGTATCACATAGAGCACCTCTTCCATGCACCCAATCGCAATTCGGATTCCCCCTCCCAACTGGTTTTTCTAATATGCAGTGTTAATGGTGATGAGACATTTAAAATAATGAGCGGTTTGATCCTAAAAAGCTGGGATAACAAACCTTCAAAATTTTGTTTTTGCTTTTCTCTTAACTAAACTAGACTAGAGAAAGAGGGGGGCCCTGACCAAATTTGCCTCTGGTCCCCTTCAGCGCCAGCATGCAGCCCTCTAGATTACCTGTGAAGGGTATTGTCAGGGGTTCAGGAGCAGAGGGAACGGATGGCGAGGAATCGGAAGGAGAGGTTAGCGATGATAGCCGTCCGAGATCTCTAAGTCTGTCCAGCGAATCGGAGGATTCACAGAAAGGGGCTCCCGTGGGCAGAGCTGGGGGGTTACCAAGAGGGGCACCCCAGGAAGAAGGGACCAGAGGGGATTCAGAGAGCAGCAGCTGGAAATCCGGACCAGCTACTCCACCAGAGAGCAGCAGGGGGGAGGAGTTCCAGGCACCAGCGACAGGCAGCTCTCCGGCAGCGGCCACGCCTGCGTCAGAGAGCGAGGAAACGGTAGAGAGGAGGGTCGGAGACAGCGCGCGCGCGCCAAGTTCAAATGTACCAGAGGGAGGCGCAATGAGCAGCCCGGAAAGGGAGCCAGGTCCTAAAGCCCGCCGAAGGGAGGGGGAGGAATCCGAAGGGTCCGCATCCGAGGCATCCAGGAAGGAAGGAACCCCGGGGGGTGGTAGGACCCAGAGGCGAAAGGAGAGACGCAAAAGGTGGAGCAAGGCTAGGGTCTTGAACTGGTGTACAGGAGGCGGAGATTCAGATGGGACTTCGCCGATCTAGGGAATAGACGTAGAGACGCACGCTAAGATGTGGAAATGGAAATTATACTTCAATAAAGACTTTATTCCGTTCTACCGGCTAGCGTTGGTCCTTTGTGAGCCGGGACCTAGAGGCAGTCTCTGACAGTAAGTCCCATCTCCCAGAAGTTTTCATCAGTTCTCTTTGACTCAAGCGGCGTGTGGGGAGCGAAGCAGGGAGGAAAGAGGACTGGTGCCTTTGGAGCTCACAAAAGTCAAGCGACATGTCTACTGAAGAGCAAATTGCTTCCCTGCGAGAAGCGGTAACGCAGCTCAGCGCAGAGATAATCGCCTCCAGGAAAAGAGAGGATGAAGCGGCTGCTGCATGCCGAGATCTCCAAGCCAGGTTGGAAGTGCTTGCTAAGCAGGCACAAACGGGTTCCAGATCCGAGGGAATCGGGTTGGGAAGGACTGGAGGCAGCATTGTATCTCACTTTGATGGGAATTTGCAGCAGTACCCCAATTTCCGAGCAGACGTGCAGTTTGCGCTGAAACTGCTGGAGAAAGAGTTTAGAGATGAGCAAGAAAAAGTGGGGTTTATCTTGTCTCATTTGCATGGAGAAGCGAAAGCATGTCTGCGCAATCTGTGGAGAGATATGGACCCAGCGCTCCAGAGTTCAGCTGCATTCATTAAAGCGATGGATTCTTGCTTTCTATCGAAAATAGACATTGACATTGCCCGTAAGGACATATTTGAGCTGAGACAAGGGAAAGCCAGCGTGAGGCAGTATCACTCCCGCTTTTTTGCATTGGTCAATGCCTTGGGGTGGGACAAGGATTCCCCCCCCGTTAGAGATCTTTATTGGGAAGGATTGAACCCCCAAATCAAGGATGAGATAGCGCGGGGGGAGAGACCCAAAAGCACCCAGGAGGTGGTGGACAGATCGCTTGCAGTGGGGGTGAGGCTGGAGGACCGCCCTTGGGACAGAGGAGAAGGGCGTTGGGGACGCACACCAGCCAGAGTGCCCTCCCTCTTGCCCAGGGATGTCGCGCGTGCGCAATCAACGCCTCCGCAAGCAGGGGGGGAGGAGCCAATGGAGATCGGCGGTGCTAGAGCTCAATCAGCCACCAGAGCCTTAACACCGGGAGCAGTCAAAACAAAGCAGCCTAGAGGGAACAGGAAGTGTTACATCTGTGACAGTTCGAAGCACATGGCGAAAGAGTGTCCCCAGAGGCTCCACAAGCACACTGCAGCTTCAATAACAGTAATGGGAGCAACTCAGCAAAGTGAACCACGGCAGGGAAACGGAAGCACTGGGGGCAAGCCAGGCGAGTCAGTGAAGAAGTCCCCAGAGATTTTGAAGCCCACGGATCCCCTCCCGCCCAAACCAGTGGTGCAGCTCACCGCATCGCTCCAGCTGCCCAGTGGTCTCACTTTAGAAGTGCCGATTACGATTGACTCTGGCAGTAATGCGGACTTTATCGCACTGGAATTCCTTCAACAACACAACATAGCGCTACTGCCAGCCACACTGCCCCTGAACGTGGTCACAGTGGATGGCAGGGAACTGCTAGGGGGGCAGGTGGTGCAGCAGACACCACCTATGGTGATGCAAATTGGGAATCACCGAGAAGTCATCAGCTTCAACGTCACCCAATTGTCGGACACGCCCATAGTGTTGGGCATGAGTTGGCTGGATAGGCACAGCCCGGCATTAGCGTGGTACCAGCGGCAATTGACCTTCTGCTCTTCCTACTGCGCAGCGCACTGCATCCAGACCTGCCAGGAAGGAGAGGGGCGAGAGGATGCACCGCAGCTACACCTAGGCATGGTGCAAGCGGTGCCCAACAAGTACAAGGAGTTTTTGGAGGTCTTCTGCGAGAAGGAGGCGGACAAACTGCCCCCCCACAGACCCTATGACTGCAAGATTGATCTCCTGCCGGGGGCAACGCTGCCAACAGGGAAACTGTATTCCATGTCTGAGGACGAACTGCAGGAACTTAGGGAGTTCATAGACCACAATTTGAAGCGCGGGTTCATTCGGGAGTCGAAAGCTGTAGGGGGCAGCCCAGTATTCTTTGTGAAGAAGCGAGACACGCCCCAGAAGAGGCTTGTCGTTGACTTTCGAATTTTGAACTCGAAAACCAAGCCCTCGTCCTTCCCCATGCCCGAAATAGACGACCTGCTCGCGACGGTAAGGAAAGGACGCGTTTTCACCAAGTTGGATCTGCGAGGCGCGTACAACCTGATTCGTGTGCGGGAGGGCGACGAGTGGAAGACGGCCATGTTCACACCACTGGGCACCTACGAATACAGAGTTATGCCCTTCGGATTACAAAATGGCTCTCACTGTTTTCAAGCCTTTATGCATCACGTGTTGGCGGGACTCCTTTACAAGAAATGCGTATGCTTCCTGGACGACATCCTGATATTTTCTGAGTCGCGAGAAGCGCACGAGAGGGATGTCAGGGAAGTTCTGCGGAGACTAAAGGAGCACAGGCTGTACGCCAAGCTGGAGAAGTGCCAGTTCGACGTGACGGAGGTGGATTTCCTGGGCTATAAACTGTCCGACAAGGGGCTCGCCATGGACAGCGCCAAGGTTCGCTCAGTATTGGACTGGAAAAGCCCGCGCAATAGGAAGGAAGTCCAGCGGTTTGTCGGCTTTGCCAACTTTTATCGCAAGTTCATCAAGGGGTTCGCTATGCAAACGGCGGCCATCACCGACACGCTCAGCTCCAAGAAGAAGAAGTTTATCTGGACGGAGGAGGCGGAGCAGTCCTTTCAGAAACTCAAGCGTCTCTTCGCTTCCGAGGAGCAGCTGCTGCATGTAAATCCCAGCAGACCGATGAGGGTGGAGACGGACGCCTCAGACAGAGCCGTGGGAGCTGTACTGTTGCAACAAGACCAGCAGGGGGACTGGAGGCCGTGCGCCTTCTACTCAAGGAAGCTCAGCAAGTCGGAGCAGAATTACACCATCTGGGACAGGGAGTTGCTAGCCATCCATGCAGCGTTCAAAGCGTGGCGGCACTTCCTTATCGGAGCCAGGCACACAGTGCAGGTCCGCACGGACCACAAGAATCTAGAGTACTGGCGCACGGCGAGGTTCCTGAATCAGAGGCACATTAGATGGGCAGAGTTCTTCGCGGACTTCGACTTCAAGATAGAGTACATCCCGGGTGACAACAACATCATGGCGGATGCCTTGTCCAGAAAGCCGCAATACCTCGAGGAGGAGGCACCGTCGGCAGCCAAGCACATTTTCGCACCGGAAGCGTGGGCTTGCGCCTCGGCGACCGTGGATCTGGACGCCGTACGTCGAGCGTTGCGGGAGGACCCCTTCGCGCTAGCCAAGATGGAGGAGGTGCACAAGGGCACGGTGAGGGACGACGAGTTCCAGATCAGAGACGGTTTGCTCATCCGCAAGGGAGCACTCTACGTGCCGGGGAATGACCTCCGCGCGAGGGTGCTGCAGCAGCTACACGACGCCCCCACTGCCGGGCACTTTGGCAGAGAAAAGACTGTAGAACTAGTGACCAGAGACTTTTGGTGGCCCAAGATGCGGGGGGAAGTAGCGGATTACGTCTCGAGATGCGACACCTGCCAAAGGGCCAAGTCAGTGCACAAACCGCCGGCGGGATTGCTGGAACCGTTGCAGACGCCGTCTGAGCCGTGGGAACGGGTGGCCCTGGACTTTGTCACGGATCTGCCCGGTTCGAGGGGAAAGACGGCAGTGCTTGTGGTGGTGGACATGTTTACCAAGATGGCACACTTCATTCCGTGTGCGAAGGTGGCCACGGCAGAACAGACCGCCAAACTGTTCATAGACCACGTGTTTAAGGTCCACGGTCTGCCACGATCTATTCTATCCGACCGGGGGCGGCAGTTCATCTCGAACTTCTGGCAAAAGTTGATGGGCATCCTGAACGTCAAGATCAATCTAGCGTCGGCGAGACACCCGCAGACCAACGGACAAGCGGAGAGGGTCAACGCCATCATGCAGCAGTACCTGAGATGCTACGCCAATCAGCAGCCTAACACGTGGGTGGACTACCTGCCCCTCGCAGAGTTCGCTTACAACAATACGAAGCACGTGTCGACGGGGGTGACGCCGTTCTTCGCCAACAACGGGAGGCATCCCAGAACCTTCCCAGGTTTAGAGAGAGTGGGGGAGGGGGAGCCGCAGGCAGCGGAAGAATTAGCGTCAGAGTTGCAGGAAGTCCACGAACAGCTTAGGAGGCAGTTGGAACTGGCAAAGCACGCATACAAACTGCAGGCTGACAGACACAGGAGAGTAGGGGAAGACATACAGGTGGGAGACTGGGTTTGGTTAGCAGCGCAAGCAGTGCCGACCAGATCGTTGGCCAAGAAGAAGCTAGGGCATAAGCAGCTAGGGCCTTACCAAGTCCAGGCACAGGTCAATCCAGTGGCTTTCCGGTTAGCGCTTCCGGAGGGTTCCAGAATGCATCCGGTCTTCCATAGATCAGTGCTCACGCCCTACAAAGCACCGCATAGATTTCACGAGCCAGGCACAGCACTAGATCCGCCCAGAGAAGGACCCAGGGAAAGGGGGTCGCCAAGAGGGGAGCGCATCAACGAAGTCACAGAGATTTTAGACTCGAGATGGGGGGAAGAGGGAGTAGAATACCTTCTTGCCAGAGAGGATACCCCGGCCAGCGCCAACAGTTGGGTGCCGGGCTATGCCTTGGACGAGCCTCTTCTCAAGGAAGAGTTCCATGCCATTTTCCCACACAGGCCCATGCCAGCCGAGTATTTCGATGACTGGCTCTTCACACCCACACTTTCAGGCAGCACGTTCCAGGGGTTCGACTCGGACGAGGAGACGGCACCACACATACGCTCTCCGGAAGGTTCACCCTCGGGTTCTGCCTCAGACCGCTCCTATTGGTGGGATAATCAACCAGAGGAGCAGTGGCGCAGGAAGTGGTTGGGGGGTCCCTGGCAGGCATCACCCTCAGAGGGGGACGGGGGAGAGATGGACATGGACGTGTTGGGGGAGGACGTGGGATTTGAACACGAAGGCAGGGAGATGGAAGCAGAGGAGATCGACGTCGACGAGCGCACGGAGGACGAGCCAGACCTGCCCGATGTGATGTACGACACGAGGGAAGAACTGTATCCGGCACTCACCCTTGCCACGACGGAGCACCCAGAACCCACACCGGAAGGAGGGGAGGGGGGAAGGGGGGGCTTCGAGGGGGGGATGGATGTCAGGGGTTCAGGAGCAGAGGGAACGGATGGCGAGGAATCGGAAGGAGAGGTTAGCGATGATAGCCGTCCGAGATCTCTAAGTCTGTCCAGCGAATCGGAGGATTCACAGAAAGGGGCTCCCGTGGGCAGAGCTGGGGGGTTACCAAGAGGGGCACCCCAGGAAGAAGGGACCAGAGGGGATTCAGAGAGCAGCAGCTGGAAATCCGGACCAGCTACTCCACCAGAGAGCAGCAGGGGGGAGGAGTTCCAGGCACCAGCGACAGGCAGCTCTCCGGCAGCAGCCACGCCTGCGTCAGAGAGCGAGGAAACGGTAGAGAGGAGGGTCGGAGACAGCGCGCGCGCGCCAAGTTCAAATGTACCAGAGGGAGGCGCAATGAGCAGCCCGGAAAGGGAGCCAGGTCCTAAAGCCCGCCGAAGGGAGGGGGAGGAATCCGAAGGGTCCGCATCCGAGGCATCCAGGAAGGAAGGAACCCCGGGGGGTGGTAGGACCCAGAGGCGAAAGGAGAGACGCAAAAGGTGGAGCAAGGCTAGGGTCTTGAACTGGTGTACAGGAGGCGGAGATTCAGATGGGACTTCGCCGATCTAGGGAATAGACGTAGAGACGCACGCTAAGATGTGGAAATGGAAATTATACTTCAATAAAGACTTTATTCCGTTCTACCGGCTAGCGTTGGTCCTTTGTGAGCCGGGACCTAGAGGCAGTCTCTGACAGGTATGCTGCCCTTAACAGTAAAAAGATTCCCCATCACTAATGTAGACACATTTTCCTCCCCTCCGTCCTTTTCTGCCCCTTGTCCCTCAATCCTTAAGTTACCCCTACTTTTCACACTGTAACTTCAGGGCTGTGTTTGTTAGTATTCCCACCACCACCAAAATAAATAAACACATCCCCTGTTACTTATGAAAACCATGTTAGTATCTGTACTGTGTTCGTTAGAAAATGCATTTTACAGTTGCACTGGGGAAAAGAAAACATATGTAATGTAACAGCTGCAATAACTCCAATCAAGGTCACAGAAATGCTGGATCATTGCCATGTTTACTGCCTTTAAGTGTGTGTGTGTGTGTGTGTGTGTGTGTGTGTGTGTGCGTCTTAGAACAGAGTGTGGGAGTTGGGGGTTGGCTTGTTGTCTTGCCATTGCTTTGTTGACTGAGAACATGGGAGTGTAAAGACTTCAAGGAGGCTCTGTCTGGAAGAGTTTATGAAGACAGGCAAGCTATGGACTAATTTTTTTATTTATGCATTATTTATGCATTTATGTGTGTGTTTTGGAGCAAGAAGACCAAACCCTCTCTTGGGCACAAGGGAGATAAACAAATTGTATTGAATTTGATAAATATAAATAATACAGCTTGTTAAATTGTTGGCCATCCTGACAATCTTGTGCAATGAGTCTACTTCTCATCTTCAAATCTTGTGCAATGAGTCTACTTTAACACTAAGGTTTGAGGGTGAAACTGCTGCATCATGCTGAATGACTCAAAAAATAGATAACAAACCACACCATGTTGGGCTACTTGCCATTGGGGGGGGAGGAATGCCACTTGTCTGATGTTCAGCTGGGATGCAGAGTGTGCATCTAGCTGCATGTATTTTAACAGCTTCCCTACACTGCCATATAGATATATGAATCATAATGTGAAAAACAGCCCTATGACAAAGACTAAAATCTGCAATTGTTCAATCAAAGGAGCAGAGAGTGTGGGATATTAAATTCCCCTTACACTTAAAGGCTAACCTAACTAATTCAAATTTTATGAAACAAAATGAGAAATGAAACAGTGTCATTGTCTGAAATGCACACTACATCTGGCTAGAGGAGCTGGCATGTGGCACTGCCACCAACTGTCTGTGTCATGTGTTATGCGGTTTTCCCCTGTTCTCACACCATACACCCCCCCCCAGCCCAGGATCATTACAACAGGGACCCATAATGTTCTCACCCCCCTTCATGGATCACTGCCTTGCCGTGGCGAAGGGGCTTGAATAACTTAGAGAAGCTATGAGCTATGCCGTGCAGGGCCACCCAAGATGGACAGGTCATACTAGAGAGTTTTGACCGAACGTGATCCACCTGGAGCAGGAACCAGCAAGCCACTCCAGTATCCCTGCCAAGAAAACTCCATGGACAAAGACAACAGGCATATAAAAGTTATGACGCTGGCAAAGCTACCAGCATGAGTTTGACCAAACTGCAGGAGGCAGTGGAAGACAGGAGTGCCTGGCGTGCTCTGGTCCATGGGGTCATGAACTAAACAACAACGTTCTCACCAACTGATCCCATCCCAGACACATATCTGCACCCAAGAATCCAAAAACACAAAACCCCAGGTTACAACTTAGCAATATTAGCCTCAACAAGCCTCAGCTGGGTCCTGTGGCAGCCCAACAGGACCATTAATCAATACTGGGTTGTGGGAGTCTCTCCCACCAATGTCAGATAAAGCCGCCGTCATTCTCAAGCAGACAGGTAAATGAAAATAAGTCCAGCAAAGCCTTCAGCTGAGATCTATGTAGTTCGACTCCTCAAACCCCAATAAAAGGGGCCATCTCTCTCCTGCCAGCAGTGATGAGTTGGCGCATCTCGAGCATTCCCCAAGTTGGGAAAAGGAGGAAGGAGGAGAAGCAGAACAGGGCTGACTGTGCGAATGCTCAAAATGACATCCTATCATTTTCGCAATGACCCACCCTGCTCCAGTTTCTCTGATATACAAAGGTTAAAAATTACTTCTTGATACCCTGATGTTTAAATGCAAGCTATTCAGAATTATGAGATCAGGTTGAAACAGGTGCCATGATGAAAAGGGTACAGAGTTCTGGGGTTAAACAATCATTGCTCTCCAAATATCAATGTTAAAACCTTTCTTTTTTTCTGATGTCGGCTTTAATGTCTTTGAGCTTCGCAGAATGAGTGTTTCCCACAGAAATAAATTGCACACCATCTCTATAGTGCAGGCGGTTAAAGTAATCACTCATCAGCCCAACTTCTCATCTGCAGCCAAGAACATTTGTATTAGCACTGATTAATCTGTGCTGGCATTAGCTGAAGTACAGAACCTCAGCCAAGATTACAGGAGGTCAAAACATTAAGCATATTTTTCTTTATATGCCACAGTATGCCTAACATTACAAAAAATAGACCTCGCTTTAATGCATGCAAGGAAGCATATTTCAATCAAGCCTAATTCCTCCTCGTTATTTTACTGTATTACCAAAACAGTAGGTCAGATCTTCGTGTGAAGATTAAATCTTGTACTTGCCTCCTTGGAGGAAATTGATTCATTTTAGCTAGCAAGTAACTTTCCCCCATCATCTTGGACTGTTTTACCCAACAGTTTTTTTCCTGAGACACACTTCGCACCATGCCCCCTCCCCACCTTCAGATACATAGTTGCATTAGACCCCCCCACACACTTTGTTCAGGTGATATTCCTGAAAGGAACATAGGAAGCTCCCTTACACTCAGTCCATTGTTCCATCTGGCTCAATATTGCCTGACCTGCAGAGGTTCTCTAGAACTTCAGACCGGGGTTCCTCCCAGTCCTACCAGGAGATGGCAAGGATTGAACCTGAGACCATCTCCATGCAGAGCAGATGCTGAACCACTGAGCTATGGTCCTTCCCTCCTCTAGAAAAGGTGGCATGGGAGCCACCACATATGCTGGCCCTGCCCTCAACATCCCCTGCACACTCCCAACCTTCCTGTGTTGGGAGTGGGCTTCTAAGCATGTTCAGTTAAAAGCTTATTAAAAGCTTGCTCAAAATTAAAATGTCTAATAACACACTGTTCAGACGTTTCTGTTCAACATGGGGAGGTAGAAGTGGAATATGTAGGGCTAGATACGTTGGGATTGCGGGGTGCTATGTACATCCGCGTGCTCCCTACTCATGTCTGCATTCCTGTTCGGGCATAAGACCTGAACAGGGCTACTCTGGGTGAGCCTTTTGAGCTGGATAGAGAAGCTGTCCAATACCACCAGCAGTCAGACGGTGTGCTGCAGGGCAGAATCAGCACTAAACTGGGAGATGCCTGCAGAAGCTTTTGCTTCAGCAGCTTCTAAGCAGCAACTGAGGGTTTAAGAACTTGGCCTGGCTGCCCCACTCTCCCTGAAATGCTAGTGCGGCTCTGATCCTGACTCCAACACAAGTTGCTTCATGTTGCCAAGTGAGTGCTTTCAGGACCAAACTTTGCTTTGTGCTCACTTGCATCTCTATTCCCGATGATGATCCCATGGTGCTTGTAGGTTATCTGGTTCTTCAGCTTGTGTTGTTGTCCTGGGATATGATTTAAGGGATCGTTTTTAGGTGCCCTGTCTTGCCCCTGGTCCTGGGTTCATGGTGGGTCCTCTGAATATGCCTGACTTCAGTTGTGGGAGTTGGCAGGCCCTGATATTTAGTACCCACAGTGGCATTTCACTCACACAGCCATTGTATGCATATGGTACTTCTAATGCACAATTCTTAGAAAATCATAAAGTTGGTGAAAATAAATTCCTACAATTTATTGAAAGAACTGAGAAAAAGTTCCCTTGAAAAGTAACTGTACAACATGAAATGTATTGAACTATTTCATAAAATAAAACTAATATTCTACAGCGTCTTTTGGATATTTGCCTCTTTTTTCTGTTGTGGATTAGAGCAGTTCCCTGTTTCCTGCTCATGTGAAAAACAGGCCATGTTTCGTCTATCATTCTCCACCTTCGACACAAGCCCATTAAATTCTATAGGAAAAGTAATATTACATCTTGCAGTGGAACTAATATCTATTAAGATATGGTTTTACACTTTCATTAATCGCAGAGTCTCTCATTACAGAAAATGAGCCATTGCTAATATTACAAGCTAGAAAGCCTGGTATGATATTGAACCAACCATGACATTTTCAGAGTTCTGTAAAATATAATTGCTGTCTTTGTCCCTCTAAAATAATCAGAAATAGCCCTGACTTTTCTTCCAAGTAGTATTTTAGATACGCTAAATAGATTGGAACTATATCTAATGTGATATGCTAAGTTATGTTCATGGTGACAGCCTAGTGGGTGTCTTTTTTTTTTCTTCTTAATTAAACCAGAACCAGAATTTTAAACAAATCATTCTGTTTTATACAGTAATATATCAAAACTGTACTAGCAGACTGTATACAATGTTTTGGGCTACAAAATCTGTTTCAACATACCTTCACAATACTTGGCAATAGTCAGCAAATCTACCTTTAATATTTGATTAGCACGTGCACATTTATAACTCCCAAACTCCCTCAGAAAGAGCATTTTCAGTACATTGGATGGGGTTTAGCTGCATAAAAATCATTAATCACCATTGGAGCCATGCAGCTAATTCTCCATTCAAAATGCAATAAATGTAGCTTATGAGTAATAGCTACTATAATTTCATAGTGTAGTTGGGTAGGCTTTCAGTGTTTTGGTGAGGCTTAAGCCAAATGATTCCCACACATCACTATGAAAATAATATATGTGAAGTTATCCTCCCCAGTTCATTCTTTTAACCTCCAAAAATATATCAAAATAAAAAGCCATCACCTTTTTTGTTGTTGTTGCAGCTGAACGAAAAAGCAATTGTTGGATGCTGTTTGGATATGCTTACTCAGATAGGGTCAAAACGCATGTGATAGTGGCAAGTGCATCTTTTTAAATGAGGAACTTCCCCAGTCACATATAAACTGGTGGCATTGGAGGGTTTCGCCTTAAGAGAAATGTGGGAGAGGGGGAGAGGGGTGCTAGACCCTCCCTCACCCATAACTTATTATTTATTTATTCATTTGAATATTTATAGGTCACCTTTTAGGGCATAGCTCTTGCAACAAAAATAAGATACGTTTAAAACATCAAACCATTTAAAATCACACTTATAAAACAACATCTCAAAAACCACGGGTCAAAAATATTCAATATAAGCTAACATAAAACAAGCAATAAATCTTCCAGTTTCACTTTCCCCTGAGTCACATTCCAATGCCAGAAGTGACCCTAGACATGGGGAAAGTTTTCAGACCTCTTACCGACATGCCCCTTTTGTAAATGTGCACACACATACAGACTGACAGCATTATGTCTAGAATGACCACCCATGATTCTATTTGCTGATTGCATTTTAAGCTGCATTTTAATGCATCTTACAATGCAATCCAACCCATATCTTACTCAGACATTCCATGAGACTTACTTTCAGGTGAGTGTATAGAAGACAGCAGCCTTGTTTGCATTTATTTTCTCCCTTTCAAACTGCATACTGCCTCAGAATTGTATACAATTGAAAAGTGATGACTTCTTTAAAAAACAACAACCCAGGTTTACTGATGTCCCTCTTAGCATCTGAACATAGGATGCCGTTGGAGAACAGTTAGCATTTCCACATGCTGACCTTACCTGGTTTTGAAGGTCTGAAAAGGAGCTTTTATCACAAGTAAAACCAGTGAGGTAGCACACACAGCACAACTGAAGTTAATCTGACCATGAATGAGGTGCATATGCTTTGCAACCCCAGAATTTCCCAAGGGGAGGCCAGGAACTCAGTTGGCTGTACTGAGGCAGCAGAAGTTCTATTTAGTATCACAATAACCCTTCAGCTAAGATGTGAAACATGCCCTATAGTGCTTGGCATTTTAGCACAAACTCACTTGCCTTATCACAGGCTTACTGAAAATTGGAATCAAAGAGATAATCACTTCAATGCAAAATTCAAGCTCATCATGCACCTCATAACAACATAAAAACTGTATGTTGGCACTTGTTGTGAAATCTCATCTTACAGTTTTATTTACAGATTTGGTGGTGGTGGTGAGGAGCTTGATCCACAGAGATCCAGCAACAAACTCGGAAGGGGGCCTGGACAGGCCTTGATTTATCCCCCGGGAGTAGACCCAAGCAATGGCTATTGGGCAGTTTTGCCCACCCCCTGGGGACGTCCTGTGGCTGATCCTGCCTACAATTGGTCAATCCGCAGGCAAGCCACAATCCCCACCAGTTGACGTCCCCGGATGGCAGACAAGGTCGTGGCCAGGCTACAATGCCACCTAACCATCAAAGGTAAGCGGACTTGTGAAAATACCACAAAAGGTGAAAATCTAGGTTTGCCTCATGTCTTTGCACTGAAAATGGTATACTCCAGGAGAGGCTGTTTTTCTGTGACAAGTCTTTGGGACAAGTTGATTTATCAAGCCCATCAGTTTACAATTGGGCTGTAATTCTTTGGAAGCCCTCACCAAATATGACTGGGAGTATACATTTTGATAACATTAGTAACAGCAACAAAAATAAGACGTGGCACAAACTGTAGCCCTATCCTGGAAGAATGAAAGAAATCACTCTTCTGGACAGGAAGGTGACAAGTGTGTTTTATCAAACTTAATTGAAATCAAGTTACAATTATTAACAGCAAAACGAAAAATTTTCACTTCTGGCAATAAAAATGCAGCATGGTTACAAGCTCGGGTAAACCTAGGGAGGAAGGGAAGAAGGACCAATTGCTCTAAGAATGAATTGCTCCAGCTAAAGGTGAAATAGACAGGTTTGCATGATTTTTTTAAAGAGAAGAAGTAATCACTGCATGCAATTTTCTCCTTGTAAATATAGAGTTGTGGGGTCTGCTTGTTTGTTTGTTTGTTTGTTTGTTTGTTATTTCAAACATTTCTACCCTGCACCTCCTATTATTTAAGAAGGTTTACAGACACCCAGAGAAGTAGGGCTGGCCCAGTATATTTTGCTGCATTACGTATAACAGCAGAAATACAACAGCATCCCTCAGTTGGTGCTTTCCTAGCAGTCATGATACATAGGACCCAAGATCAGGAATGTTCTTTGGTGACAAAAGCACTTTCCCCCCTCTCTGGCAGTAAAAATACAATATAAAAATAAATAACGAAGAATGTGCTATTTAGTCCATGACACCAAAGATCTGCTACCTGAAGCAGCCACCATGCTCTGCCAAATGGTAGAGCCAACCCTACTGAAAAGATGTAAAATTAACAGAAACAATCTATTGTACCAACTACAAAGGATGTTCAACTATCGATTTATAAATCACACTTGAGGTTACATAGATACAATTGCCACTTCTACATGATGACTCATTACTGGTTCAATTTAAAGGCAATGCATGTAGCACTTATTTCAGTAAGTCAGCAGATCATATCAGATTAGTTAGAATCTGAGACCTCCAGTTATAGCGAGGTATATAAATTCAATAAATGATGATGATGATGAATGACTGAATACCTATTGCTTGTTTAAGTCTGTATGTCTAAAACTGGTTCTTTAGCAGTAGCTCCTGTCAAAAAATAGCTATTGACAACAAAATGCCTGGTTCCTTGTTATAAAAAAGCACATTAAGATTCAAAGAACTGTATCACTGAAGAACAACAACAATAACAAAAATTGTAAACCACAACTACTGCTATACTGCCAGCATGAAAAACAGAACTTGGAACCTGGATCTGGATGAGTAAGATTCAGCTAAGAGTTCAAATTAATTGGGATGAAGTTGAAAAAAATCACATAGCAGTTTTTAACTATTTTATTTTCTTTCCAGGAAATAAGAGTTGAAAGCTCATGTGAGACATCATGTGCATGTCTTTAGTTTGTGCCTTTCATCAGCTTGTTTTCCTTCCGGATGCCTTTGGAAATTGTGTGTTAGTTCCATCAGAATCACTTTGAATTAAACCCTCCTGTTACCCATTGCAAAACAGGCTAAAAAGCACCTGGCAATTTTCAAGAGGTTAAGTAGCTATGATCTGCAAGCTGCCCATGCCGCAGCCTGACGAGAAGATGCAATTTGACACAATGTCTAATCTGCTGTGACATTCAAGTTTTAAGTGACGTTCAAGGAGACGGAAGGGCTGGCGCTTGAACGTATCCCAATGTGCACTGGTATTCTGTCTGTTAACTTTCTAATGAAGCATGATTGAGTAAAGTAATGAAGAGTTTACAGAGAGCCCCAGGAAACCAATTTCCAATTTTGTGACCAGCAGGCTTTAAACTTCACGGCAGCATTTGCTTATTTTGTCTAGAAGGGGACTAGGATACTAAATGCCATTTCTACTTTGTGAGTCAGACAGACTTTTCTAATCCCCACACACTTACTTTCTAATGAATGTCTCCTTCTCCTGATCCATTTTCTCCCCATCCATAGTTGTTATGTATAGGGCGAGTGGCTCTAATAAAAAAGAAAGAAAGGAAAAGGGGGGTGGGGAGATTACAGTGAGAAATGAAATTCTAATCACTTCAAAAATCAGAAGTATTGCAAGCCTTCTGCACAGAAAGAGATTTTAATCTTCAGCCTGCCCTCGCTGAACTCTGGTGGAAAGAATATAAGAAGGACGTAGCAGGATCATTTTTATGAGAGAAAACCCACATTGATCAAAGCAGAGCTGAACATTTATGCTTTACCTTAGTTCCATGATGTTAAAGCAAATATATAACATCCCCACACAAACTCTATTTAAATATAGCTGCTTCACATGGACTTATCGGCAAATGTTATCCTTGTATTACAGAATGCTAAAGCAGAAAACTAAGGTTAATGATAAAGAAGTTATTTTCAAATATGTTCTGAAGAATTCTGGGGTGTCTTGGTAGCTCATCAGGAGTTCCTCAATGACAAGATCAGTGGTGGTGGATAAGCATCTCTGAATGGTGAGGTGCCCATCATTTCTCTGCAATCCCAAATGGAAAACTACACATTTCAGAATACTGTGACACACAGCCTTGCTGGAACCACTCCAGAATGCAGTTAGGGGATTGTCTGATTGAAAACCCCAATGGTTTTGGTTGACTATATATCCATGATGGTCAGAATAAAAGCACTACTTCACATAATGCATAATTAATTTATGCAACAGATGAGAAACCTGTGGCCCTCCAAGGGTTGTTGGAGTCCTGTTCCCATCAAACCCTAGGCAGCATGGCCAATGGTCAGGGATGATGGGAGTTGTAGTCCCAACAACTTATGGGAGGGCCTCAGGTGACCAAAGAACTTGGCTGACCTTCATAGAGTTATGAACAGAGTGCTTTAAAAATCAATGCCTCGTCCCAGGAAACGCTGGGAACTGTAGCTTGGGGGGAAGGGATAGGGGTCTCCCAACACCTGTCAATTCCTTTAAAAAGCTGCATTTCCCAGGATTCTTTGAGGGGGCCCATGATTGTTCAGAGCGGTATAACACTACCTTAAATGCATAGTATGGATGGGACCTAAGTGCTTAGTCAAGCTCTAAGTCCAATGGGAGTGTGCACAAGGGAAGCAAATTGGAGAGAGACAATAAAAGGAATGTTTAAGATGTGCAAAGCTTTCAGTATATATGAAAGCAAGTCAGTTCATTTCCACTCAGTCTTATGCACTATACCTATTTCTTAATTAAGCCCTTACTCCCAATTTAACAGCGGGAAAAGATTTCAAGGGCAGGGGCTACACAGAGGTTCCCGAGAAAATGATGGACAGGTCTTTGCCAGGGATACTCTGTATCTCAGATTATCTTGCCTCAGGGCACAAGGTTGTTATTAGGTGGACTGAACCCCAGCCATTATTTAAAATGGCAATCTGTCAGTTGCATGCCATGGAACGGAACATACTTCATACTGGCAAAAAGAAGAAGAAAGAGCTTTCTTTTATCAAGTGGAGGAAAAAGATAAAAGCATTGCCTACTTGAAAAATCAGACTTGCATTTCCCCACTATAATGTTGCTATCTCACATCCCTGTGACTTGCTGAAGATGGGAGACAACACATAAATTTGTGTGAGGGGTTTAAGGACTTGAAGAGTATAAAAGGTCATGGAAGCACTCTGTCAGAACTGAATTCTTTTATCACATCACACTTGATTTGGAGGTGGGAAGGGAAGGAAATATTATTTGCTTTAAACAAATAGCAAGGAATCCTTTAGTTGTCCTGTGAAATCCTGTGCCCATTTTAATGCTTAGTAGTCTCCCTTTAATGGTTAGGGAATACTCCACACCCCTTGATTTTGTGACATACCCCTCCTGTTTTGATGGGAAGGGGAAGGAAAAAGAAATCCGAGGTCTTAAGATGGCTGGCCAAGAACCACTAATACACCTTATAAGACTTCTGTGGGAGAACAATGGGATACAATGGAATAAGCCCATGAGCTGTCCTAAGATCCTTGGAGGAAGTGGACTGCATATGCAGTAAATAAAAGCATACTAGGATTTGCTTCTTTTAAACCTACAAATCCAGCAACACATCAAAAATGCCTCCTAACAATTATCTACTCACACACACAAAAATCAATTCAATTCCATGCATGTCTGCTCAGAAGTAAATTCTGATGTAGTCAATGGGCCTTACTCTCAGGTAACTGTAGGAATACAACTGAAGGTCAGGACTAGGGAGTAAGCTCAATTGCACACAGTGGACTTGCTTCTGAAAATATGCATAGGATTGTGAAGCACCAACACCACTCAAAACATGCAATACTATCCCAGAGAGATCCATGCGCATGCGCACACACACACACACACACACACTTTATGAGATCATGCTTAGAACTCCTATATTCAGGAGCTGCTGTGCCCATCATATTTGCAGTTACCCCACCACTTGTAGCACTGAACATCTGTATTTAAGTGGGACCACAATGCCTTGCATTCCCTGCTCTAATTATAGAGTTCAAAAACCTTTTGGGCTGCAGTATGCAGAGAAGGGAGAGGCAGCATTTCTGACAAGAGGCTCCTGTTTTTACAACTAATTGGGCCAGCAGATTTGGGATATAGAAGATTCTGACAGCCAGCACATTTGGTAACACAAAGATGTCAAAACAAACTATAGCTAGCAAAGCCTGACAGCAACACCCCCCCCTCGCCTTATGTTAGGAAAGCAGAGGATGTGACCCATTATAGTATAACAGCCCTTCACAACTGTAGCCCAAATCATTATATTGTCTCTACTGCCAGCGTCGCCTTCCTGCTGAGCAAAAGGGCAACATGAAATGCTCCTTCTGAGAATCTCTAGATGTGGAAAAAACAAATGCCTGATAGCTTGTGATAATTCAGATGTACATCAACAAAAGAACTGTCATGCAATAGGCAGCACATGGCCTGTGCATTGTAAGGATTCCTATGGATTAACATGCATAGTAAAATAAATAGAAATTTGTGAAGTCAAATATTTGAGTATTTGAATAGGAGAATTGGCCCACAACAGCTCAGTGTTCACAGGAGCTGTTGAGTTTCCTGGTCACCATCAGGAAGAAAATATTAACCTAACCTGTAGCTTGAAAACCTAACTGTCCCTTCTTTGAAATACAGCTGGCCAGACAGAATAGGTTTCAAAAGCCCAGGTGGAGAACAGATCAACTCCATTGTCCAAATGTAGCTATACCACCTTTAAATTGAACGTTGTCACACACCAAAACTGATGTGAACAGGCTAAAATCATTAGTACTCATAATATGGAAGCTATGGCCAATGGCCACTGCATTGATCAAGTCTGCAAGAGAGCAGAGGTTGGCATGGGAAGAAGGCAAGGAGCTATGGTATGGACTCCTCCCTTGTTACCATGGAGTTCTAGAAGCCTACTTAGAAGCGATGCTACACCAGCATGGAAATAGCCAAGACACAGTTTTCCAGCATGGGCAGGCTACACAATGCTCAAATTATAGGCAGTGGGGGGAAAGAGAGGAGAGTTGGGCACCTCTGAAAAAGACAATAAAATATTATATGGATCTGCATAAAATTTCCATGTGCTGATCTATATGCGTGTTCAGAAATAATTACTATAATTTAAATAAAAATACCAAGCATCTCACTATGGTGGAGAACTCTGGGATCAGATGACCTGTTCAATCCAGCTGCGTACTGTAGCTGGGAAACTTCAAGGCCCCTGCTTTACCTTCCTACAATTCTTTAAATGAGATGTGGACCAAAAGTGAAAGATAAACTAAAATTGGTGAGAGTATTGTATTGAACTTTATTACGGCCACTGGCCCATCACACAACAGTTTCCCATACCAACATAATGTACTTAAAACTCCAATTTTAAAACCGCCAAAACTTACAAAAAACAGACAAGAACCAAAGCAAAACAAAAACAAAAGACCAACATCATACATTACACTAAATTTGTAACATAAACATCGCCCTCTACTCATAAATTAGTAGAAGACATCAATGGTGATATCACCTAATTACATCCTAAAACGTAGATCATAGTTTAGAGGGATTATCCGAGCCGCACAGGAGTCCGTTTCTCTTCTTTAGGGATAGAACGCTGATCAAGAATCTGGCAACCATGAGTGATCTTAAGGGGTCATCATCATTTAATAGATATCTCAGTTTGGCTTCATTTGTATCATCGGCAATTCCCTTTAGATATTGAGCAAGAAACTTGCTCCTGGCCGATGAATGAAATGCACAATCAAAAATTATGTGATGCAACGATTCCGGTGCCCCACAATTACAATCACATAAGAGCGATATCTGTCCATTGGAGAATCTATTTCTCAGCACGTTCGATGGGAAGGTGTTGAATCTTGCCTTTACAAAAGCATATCTATGAGCCGAAGAAGTTAAGGAATTCAAATAGTTTGGGAGCCTTAAGAGGGGTAATAAACCAAGGTTTAGAGGTGAGCAGGTACCATTGCCCAAGACCATTTTCTGCTGCAAGTCCATCTCCTCTAGTTTACAGGCTACTGTTCTTTTAGCAGGAACTATATCCTGCTCTAGTAATTTGGATGGGGAGATTCCCATTGCCGTAATTTTCAGTTGTAAATTTTTTACCCATGGGCTCTGGAAATCATCTCTCCACATGCATTGTATCAAGTACAAGTTTGGGAGATTGTGCCATAGAGATAACCAGTGACAAAGTATGTGCTTCCACAGAGCGTTTTCCAGGGATACAATATTAAGTTCCATGCGTAGCGCTGTATTACTTACACAGTTGGGCAGTTTCAATATCCCTCTTAAAAACTGATTTTGAATAACCTCTAGGTGGGATAAGTTGACAAAAGTCCCCCAAATTGAGATGGCATAAGCAATTGTTGGGATCACCTTGGCCTTGAAGACTTTCAACGCCGATGGGATATGAAGGGCCCCATCGGTGAAGAAAAATCGCAAGATCGCCAAGGAGATAGCTTTGGCTCTATTTGTAACATAGGCTACATGGGCCTTCCATCTAAGGTTATGTTGTAACCAAACTCCCAAGTATTGGAATCTATAGACTTGTTCGATGACTCTCCCATCAATTCTCCAATTATGGAGTTTCCGGCTCTTTGAGAAAATTAGAATTTTAGATTTCTCATAATTGATTGTAAGGGAATTTGCATTACAATATGATCCAAAAATTTTTAAGGCCCTCATAAGACCTACTCTAGAAAAAGAAAGGATGACAGCGTCATCCGCATATAGTAACAAAGGGCAGCGATAAAGTGCTAGGCGGGGTGCATGAATCCTTTCTTGAGCCTCTATTAGGGGAGTCCTCATGTCGCTTATGAACAAATTAAACAGGAATGGAGCCAATATACAACCCTGTCGGACACCTCTGTTAATGGGAATTGAATTGGTGAGATCGCCCTCCGGGGTGAGTCTCACTCTAGCCGCTGAGTTCTCATGGAGTTTGATTATTAGCCAGAGAAGCCTTCTGTCGATGCCCCAGCGGGTGAGTTTTTCCCAGAGGATGCTCCTGGAGATACTATCGAATGCTGCCTTTAGGTCAATGAATGCCACACAGAGTTGGCCACCCTTTGGGGTGGAATATTTCCAGGCAAGATGCTGTAAAATTAGAATATGATTTATTGTTGACTGTTTTGGGCGGAATCCAGCTTGTTCGGGCCCAATTAATTTTTTCTCTTCGGCCCATTGAATAAGTCTGTTCAACAGGAAGCGGGCATATAGTTTCCCCACTATTGAGAGCAGACTGATATTTCTGTAATTCCCCGGGTCATCTGGTGAGCCCTTTTTGTGGATTGGAACGATAACAGCGTCCTTCCATACTTCCGGGATCATTCCAGAGTTGTTAACGGCATCGAAGATGGTTGCCAGGGCTTTGGCCCACCAGTCCGCGTGGTATTTTATAGCTTCTGCCGGGATCAGGTCTGGTCCAGGCGCTTTCCCTGTTTTAAGTTTAACGATCAAGTCATGGATGTCTTCCGGATCGGTGGGGGGCCAGAGGGGAAGCTGATCTTGAGATTCATCTCTTGTGTTAACAGTACAGTCAGTTGTGGCAAAGTAGTTTTTTAAGTAAGATTCCCAAACCGGGGCAGGGATAATAGTTAAAGGGTATCTTTTAGTTCTTTTATTTACCAGGAGCAAATTGGTGAGAGTCAGGAGGTGGGGCTTGTGTGGCCTCCTCCTTTTACTTCCATATTTTTGAGCTCTATTGCCATGTACACTAAAATCTGAGACCAAAACCAGGTAGATTTCCTATTACCTGATCTTCTGACTGGGAACATCTATTTATTGTCTGGATTAAGCTTCAGCTTATCCACCCCATACCAATTCCAGGCATTGTTTTAGAAACACTACAACTTCCTTGGACTGTGATAAAAAAATTTTTTAGCATTCTCAGATGATGTAGGTAATCGAGATCCATTTTAATACATCTTTATTAGTTCATGTTGTGGAAAAGAGACAGCTGTGGTCACCTTGGTGGACAAATTATTCCTTTTGAATAAGTCCTTTAAATGTCTTTTGGCACAATAGCTGTCCATTATCAACACTGTATTTACTCAGTAAAATTAGCAGAACGAAGTGGACAGGAAAAGCGAAATGGGAAACAAGAACTATGAAAATAATGAAATTTCAATGTACCACTAAACCATAACATGTGTAATGCCATAAACAGCCATTAAATACTTCCCAGTCCATTTCTTTTTATCTCCATCGTCTCTTATCTGTCAATTATTCCTAAGGATCTTTTCTTCTCTTGCTAAGCCTAAGGAAGCAAATTTAATTTGAGTGACTTCTTCCCTGTTATCTCCATCTAAAATGACTGATGGCATTTTTAGATTTAGTAGAAGTTTTATAGCATAGCAAAGAAATTAAAATGCAACCATTCTTTCTAAAACTACATTAGCCATTTTAGTTTTCATGGGGATTGGTGCCTTGTTAGCCATCATCAAGTGGTATAATTAGAAGTTAAATAAACACATTTAACATGGGGTAAGTATTTAGCATGGGGTAAGCATGTCAACTTTGTCCTCACATGGTTGTTCCCGTCATCCTCCAAATTATAGAGACTGATCTTCTGAAGCAAAAAGACTTCTGTCCTAAGGGAGACTTCCTACATGTTTTAGAATCCTGGGAAACCAGGATTCTAAAATGTTCAGGGAAACTCCTTGAGCGCAGAAAGATCACCCTATCAAAGGGTAGTGCTTGTGTGCTCATCCCCACTGCTCCACCAAGTGTTTGTTTACCATATTTTTTCCCGTGTATAAGACGTCCCCATGTATAAGACGACCCCTATGTTTCTGAACCCAAAATTAAGAAATCAATATTTCTTGAGTTGTTGAGCTTATTATTATTATTATTTGCTTTTTTTGCAGAGGTCAGTCTTCAATTGTTGAGGTTCTGAGAGGGAAGTTAGCCAAAGTTATTGAGCTTTCTGGAAGGAGGTTGCAACCAATCGCCCACCCGCCCACTGCTGCCAATCACCCACCCACTCACCACAGCCCCACTGCCCCCTCTGCATTCACTATCCGTGTATAAGACGACCCCCAATTTTTGCCTTTTTTAATAGCAAAAAACATCGTCTTACACACGGAAAAATACAGTAACTTATAGTAGTAACATCTGAAGTTTTTCAACTATCGAGAAAACACTTGAGTTCCTACTGCAACTCCTAATATGAAAGCAGTTTGTAAGCCTAAAACTTATTCCAGCAGGAGTATTTTCGTATGGAACAGTGTATATCCTAATCAGAAATGGTTTTCCACTTTCAAACTCTGCTATCCACTAAAAAAGGAAGGAAATTTAAAGGCTGTGGCAGTTCAGCTGCAAATATATTTGGAATGTAATATCAGTACTGAGAAATTCCAGATGAGGTTCCAATGACCTTTGGAATAGACAACACAGTTGTCAGAATGATGGATGATAAACTGATGTTAGATCTAGGACCGCTGGTTGTTTTAGTCACTTTGGACTTGTATAGCAGCATTTGATACAATTGACTATAGGAGGCTGGTTAGGCAGCTGACTGTTGCTTCTGCTGTGTCAAGAACTGCCAAACTAGTCATCTCAGTCATAAAAGTGAAGTCACCTGGTAATGGTGGACAAGTTATGTATCATCTTTAAGTTAAGTTGAAACTGGCATCCATGAAGGTTCCATTCTATTATCCACATTACTTGGCATTTATACAAACATACCCTTGGGCATGTAATGGCTAAATGTAGGGATGAGTGCCATTTTATAGGCTAATTATGCACATAGTTAAGTCATTGCACAACGCCTCTTCTGTGGAAGCAATCCTGAATGAAAACAAGCCACTAACATGTCAAAGCTACCTTGTACTGAGCACAATTTATTCACTCAGTCAGAAGGAGGCTGAGGTGCTGCTAGTAAGGCAATGTAGCAAGTAATGGGGTTGTCTTCTACATCCATGAGCCCTGCATGTTGAAGAGGTCCAAGCGTAGCTAGTGAATTTCGGCGCAATCTTTGCTTCAGAAATGTACAGGCTCACAATATGAATTTATATTTGTTATAGACTGACCTTAATACTGTTCTGTCTGGGAGCATGAGGAACAGAAAACACTGGGAGGCATTCTCTAGCTACAGCTACCTGTAGCAGCTGTCAAAAATGATAGCTGCATGAGACTCAGACAGCCTTTAGTACATGTGCTGCTTCATTTAGAAGCTATGTTGTTTTTATAATGAAAATGCTCTGCATCTGTCAATAAGAGTTCCCATTAAAGGTTAGGCCACATAGCTTCTATGTTGTCTTTTATTAGTCTGATGTTAAGTGGTCCAAGTTGCTTTCCCTGCCCCACCTAGCCAAAAGAAAAGGACAGAAATGGGGAAGGACTGGGAAAATATATCCTCAATTAAGAAATGAATAAAGAAAAACTATGGGTCTGTGCAATAATTGTTGGAGAGGTTGGGGGGATCTCCTAGCATAGTTAGCACAATGGTGATTGCTACAAAGCACATTGAATTTTGGTCAGATTTTATAGCATCCATCCTTGAACAAATGTTCCCCATAAAAAAACTTAGGTTAGAATAAATCACAGACACTTAGCTTTGCAAATAAGTGAAGATTTTACTCACAAAGTTTCAGAAGTTCCAGCAGACAAGTTTCCATCTGCTGGCTGTAAAATAAAGGAAAAGGTTCCAATGGCTTAAAAAGAAAAGAACTTTGTTTCCTTAAAAAAGAATAATGCAGTCTTTACATTAGCAAAGATGCAGATAGTAAAAATACATTTTTAGAGAAATTTTCCATTCACCTGGTATTTCTTGCAGCTGGGAACTGTTGGAGATACTATAAAGAACAGGTTTTATCCAACCCTTTCTCCACATATATTATGAAATAATTATAATGGTCATCAAGTACATGGATTCTAAGAGACGTCTGTGTGGTTCTGGTATTCAGATGCTGGACAGATTACTTTATGGAGGGAGGTGTCATGATCCAGAGTCCAGCAGTGACCAAGACACTGCAGAGTCACCCACTAAGCACAGAAGTGCATAGAAACACAGAAGTGTCAATCTGCAGCATCTCCCTGGCAAAGGCAAAACTTTTTGGCTCTCTGGCAGGATGCCAATTAGCAGCTACAGCAGTCTAAAGTCTCTCTCTCTCTCTCTCTCTCTCTCTCTCTCTCTCTCTCTCTCTCTCTCTCTTATGGTCTATATAGCAGTCTAGCTAGCATGACACTCCTTTCCAGCTCATTTCCAACTAGCAAAACACCAGGCTATACTATGCTGGGTGTTTCTTTAGAAATCTCACTTTTCCTTAAACAAAAATCCCTATTTCCACTCCTTTCTCTCACCCCGCAGTTCCAGCTCACTCATTAATGCCACCACTAGAAATTGTGTGGTCTTTTTTTGTTGTTTTTAAAATAGTTTAATAATTAAACTTTCTCCAATAACTTTATTTTTAACTTAGCTTAAGATAATTTCTAGCCACCACAGCAAAGCCATGGTAGAGCAGGCAACCTCCTCCATCTTACCCAGAATGCCTTGCTCTGAAGCCACCACCACCACCATCCCCATTCTTCTTCAGAGCAAGACAGAAGGGAAGGGGAAAGGAAGACCAAAGCATAGCTAAACCTCTGATCACATTATCAGCAGCAAAGCAGTTGATGGGGGTGACAAGGAGAGAGGTGGACAAGCAGGGTAGTAGCATTGGAATAGGAATAGGAGTAAGGTACATTTTAGATATTCAGTTACACTGAGTTAAACAGGTTTTCCTGTGGATTCCTGTGTTCCTTTTAGCAAAATCCAACAGCCTTTATTGTCATTTTTCTTGACCTGTTTACCATCTTTTTTTGTAATTCCCCACCTATCACTGGAAGACTCGTGAGTTGCATTTCCCGCATAATTTTCTTTTAGTCAGGTTTCTAATGATCACAACAAACACAAAAATGCCATATTATGTAAACTAGGAATCATAGCAAATATGCAAATCCAGAATTAACATAAATTCCTACTAGACTTAAAAGGAATCATGTTGTCCTGTATTTTCAAGAAAATGTCACTTCTTTCTAGTTCCCCCTCCTTCCTTTTTTTCTTGGACCCATTCAGACTAATAATTTTAAATGGAAGTTAAACACAACCTCAAGGATTTTCTAAGAAAACTTAAATTAGCAAATTGCTACTATGCTCATTTATGTTTGTGATGAACTGATGACTGTGTAAATTATTTGACAAGCACATATAATAAGCAAAGCTGCCAGAAACCCCCCAGTTAAATACAAACTGACAGCATCTCTCAAAAGCCTAGTTCAAATTAACCTTGGGCTCTTTCAAAGCACACACATGCCTTTGGTGCTCTGCCAAAGGATATATGTATATCCTTGTTTTTGTTCCATGAAAATTTGCTATATTCAGAACAATTCTGGACTTGATTTTTTATCATCTCTTGTTTAGTCTGCACGAAGTGAATCATTATTTGTCTATGCATCTATGATTAGCTAAAAAATAATAATCATTTTGGCTCCGCCAATAACTTTTCCCCTACAAAAAAACCACAAGTGTCACACTTACCTTGGCTGTTAGAATAGCACTGATTAGGTCCATTGCAGGAAGATTTTTGCTATTGTTTACAGAATCTGGTTTGACTTTTCCTTTCTTCATACACTATCAAAAGAAAAAAAAGAATTTTTCATGGCACCAATTCCATGCAAGGAACTATTTGGTCACATTCTACTGAAGGCCCCAAAGGATGGCAACATCCATAATGTTTTTTTTATGCCTTGCCACTTTTTAAAAAAATTTATTTTTTCAAACTGCTGCCCAGTTTCAAAAGTGGAATTTGTATAACTGCACCAGCTCTTCGTGAGGAAATACATGAGGCCCTTGCTTTGTTGTGGGTCTAATGCCCCAATACACACTGTTCCTGACTCTTGGTGACCCTGTCCATAAGCCCCAGCCATCACAGTCAATATAACTGGACCTGATGGGAGTTGTAGTCTAAAACATATTAGAAACTATAGTTCCACGCTGCATTAAGGGAGACTTCTGGGGACATTTAGAGGCTGATTGAAAAGGAGCAATCTCAGGGCTTTTTCTCAGCCAGAACTCACCGGGACTCAGTTCCGGCACCTCTCAGATGGATGCCATTGCCATTATAAGGGAATGAGGGAGGTGTTCATGATGAGTTTGGGCACCTCTTTTTCTATAAAAATAGCACTGGGCAACCTCATGGAAATAATTAGCCCCTTGTCTGGTTACAACAGTTCTTTACAGAGGGAGAGGGGGCTGAGCAGAGGGGTACCGTCTGTTAGCTGGGAAAACCTTCCCCTCAGACAGCACAAGACCAAGGGTGTCTGGGAGGCAGCCGTTATAATTACATTTATATACCCTTCATGGATTACTGCTTTGTCGTGGTGAAGGGGCTTGAATAACTCAAAGAAGCTATGAGCTATGCCGTGCAGCACCACCCAAGATGGATAGGTCATAGTGGAGAGTTTTGACTAAACGTGATCCACCTGGAGCAGGAACTGGCAAGCCACTCCAGTATTCTTGCCAAGAAAACTCCATGGACAAAGACAACAGGCATATATGTCGCTGTTATGATGCTGGAAGATGAGCCCCTCAGGTTGGAAGGCATCCAACATGCTACTGAAGAAGAGCAGAGGACAAGTACAAGTAGATTCAGAGCTGATGAAGTGGCTGGGCCAAAGCCGAAAGGTCGCTCAGTTGCGGATATGCCTGGAAGCGAAAGGAAAGTCCAATGCTGTAAAGAAAAATATTGCATAGGAACCTGAAATGTAAGAACCATGAACCTTGGTAAGCTGGGTGTGGTAAAAAATGAGATGGCAAGAATAAATATTGACATCCTGGGCACCAGTGAACTAAAATGGACGGGAATGGGCAAATTCAGTTTGGATGACCATCATATCTACTACTGTGGGCAAGAATCCTGTAAAAGAAATGGAGTGGCCCTCATAGTCAACAAAAGAGTGGCAAAAGCTGTACTGGGATGCAATCTCAAAAATGATAGAATGATCTCGATACGAATCGAAGGCAGACCTTTTAACATCACAGTAATCCAACTTTATGCACCAACTACCGGTGCTGAAGAAACTGAAATTGACCAATTCTATGAAGACTTTCAACATCTTATAGAAGTGACACCAAAGAAGGATGTTCTTCTCATTATAGGGGATTGAAATGCTAAAGTAGGGAATCAAGAGGTTTGGCCTTGGAGTTCAAAACGAAGCAGGGCAAAGGCTAATAGAGTTCTGTCTCCAATACCAAAATTCGATGCATGCACACCACACCTCTCTCGCTCCATTCTAAAGAATAGTTGCAGTGTCCCCTGTGGTGCCCCCAAGATTGTGGGGGTGGGACTTCTACATCTTGGCAAGTCCACACGAGCTTCATATTAACACACTGTTTATTAGTGTAAACATGTTCCTTACTTTAATTCTATAAAGTCTGCAGGTTGACAATTACATTTTAAAACAAAATTAAATGTACCAAAACCCCTGAGAGGACTTGGATGTTTTAAATGATACTAGGACTATGAAAGTGTTTTGGATGTTGTTATATCTCTGGACAGCATCTTAAAAAGCATAGACATCACCCTGCCGACAAAGGTTCGTATAGTTAAAGCTATGGTTTTCCCAGTAGTGATGTATGGAAGTGAGAGCTGGACCATAAAGAAGGCTGATCGCCGAAGAATTGATGCTTTTGAATTATGGTGCTGGAGGAGACTCTTGAGAGTCCCATGGACTGCAAGAAGATCAAACTTATCCATTCTGAAGGAAATCAGCCCTGAGTGCTCACTGGAAGGACAGATCCTGAAGCTGAGGCTCCAATACTTTGGCCACCTCATGAGAAGAGAAGACTCCCTGGAAAAGACCCTGATGCTGGGAAAGATTGAGAGCACAAGGAGTAGGGGATGACAGAGGGCGAGATGGTTGGACAGTGTTCTCGAAGCTACAAACATGAGTCTGACCAAACTGCGGGAGGCAGTGGAAGACAGGAGTGCCTGGCGTGCTCTGGTCCATGGGGTCATGAAGAGTTGGACATGACTAAACAACTAAACAACAATCATGTTTTCTCCAAAGAGCTCAAGGTGACATACACACTTCTGCCTCACATATTTTATCCTCACAACAACCCTATGAGGTAAGGCGGAGAGATAGCAACTAGCCCCAGATTTGAATCCTGATCTACCATATGCTAATCCAGCACTTTAACCACTACACCACATTGGCTATAGTCTATAAACTTGATGGTGCAGCTATCCTGCCTCTGCTGAAATCCTGTAATTTGAATAATTTAATATTGAGAGAGAGAATAAAACATTAGTTTTATCAATGGAGGAGAAACAGTCACATAGAACCACCTTTGCTCAATCCACTTAAAATGGGGGGGGGGGATATTGTGCTGCTAGCATTTTACATGATGTAGTTATTTCTGGTAGAAGGGTGATCAGAACCATTTTTCAGGTTCTATATGAAAAATTAATGGTCCCACTAATATACCCTAAATGTTAAATGATCTATTTTCCTCCTAATAAAAATTCAGATTGCTTGGCATTGCAATTTAAAGCTAGGTTTCATGTGTTTCCTTCTTACATATACATTCTGGTTATATTCTCCTCCCTATAAAATCAGACCCCGAAATGCATGTGCACATACACTTTTCCATTCCTCCTCAGCATAGCTGTCAACTTTTCCCTTTTCTTGCGAGGAATCCTATTCGGAATAAGGGAATTTCCCTTTTAAAAAGGGAAACGTTGGCAGCTACGCTCTTCAGGCCCTTTAGTAACAGAACAAAACAGAACAAAATATATCTCTTCACTGTAATCTTATTCCTTTGTGAGTCTTCAACATGCTTACACCTACTAGAAGTCACCACCACAACAGAGAGCAGCAGAGGTGAGTTGTTGAAAGTAAAGATTTCTCTTCCAGTCAACTGGTGGTTATTAATGCAATCCTCAAAAGTTTTTTAAAAAAGAAAATAGTTCAAAAAGGTGAGAAGCAAAAAAAAAAAAAAGTTGAGTAAAACATTAGGAGAAAAATCAGATCAGTTAAAGAGATTGTGAGTATCAGCAAAGTAGTAGAAACTGAAGCCCCCACTGATCTGTTATCTGCTGCAAGCTTTTTCTTGAGGGCTATCTGGATATATATTGGTGAGACAGAAATGAATAAACAAACTACATATTACATGCAAATGTGTGTAATGAATTTTATAGCTACTTTGGAGCAGGTGATTTGGATAAATGAGAGGTGTGGAAATGCTTAACACTTTGTCCTCCCAGCACCTCTCTGCTCCAAACTATATGCATCCTTCCTCTCACTTAGTTCCATATGCAAGAGCTGACTGTATTCAAGCTTATTGTTGGGCCACAAGTATGGCCGTATGTTATGGGTGAGTCTGTTGAAAAACACATATTATATTAAGAATTTGGGGCAGGGACAGGGGCAGGGGCAGTGGGAGTTAGCTCTATGCCTTAGTTAGAAAATGGTTTTAGAAAAAGCATGTGATGGTTTTAATTTGACCCTCTTGAAATATTATCCTTAAACAAAATAATCCCATAATTTTGGATTGTGTATATCCGATAGAATAATACATGGAATAGGAGCTGCATTTGTACCTTCAAAATGGCTATTCCCTCCCTCTTTTTAAATATTGCAGCATTTTGTTTTTAAAGTAAATAAGGAGAGGTCATGCTTCCTACTCTACGCAACTGTACACTAATAGATTATGATGTCAGCAACAGCACAATCCTGTAAATGTCTACCTGGGAGTAAATCTCATTGAGTTCAATGAGGGTTGCTCCCAGGTAAGTAGGCATATCAAATAGGATTGCAACCTATGAGTTAGAGTGGCAACTAATGAGATTAAATGGACTTTGCAAAAGGCAGTATAATTGTTGCCAGGCTTTAGGAGAGTGTGTTAATTGATAATAATGAACTACCTCAGCCAAAGTGAGTCAGCAGCACAAATGGATGATCCATAGTTCATTTGCTTCAGGGTGGTTGTTTTCTTTAAAAAAATATGAAATGGGCTAGTCAAAGTGATTTATTTGTCTAACTTGAGGTTGTTGAAAAGGCTAATTCCAATTTATGGACTACACCTATTTTGATCAAACTATGCCTTCAGGCCGGTGCATAGGTATTATGTTGCACAATTCCTTCCACCTCCTGCACAAAATTATAAATTGTACTACATTCTAAGCAACAGCAATTATCTTTCCTTATGGATGAACCAGTGGCGTAGCGTGGGGGGTGCAGGGGGGGCGGGCCGCACCGGGCGCAACATCTGGGGTTAGGGCAAATCCATGGGTTAGGGGGCGCAAATCCACGGGTTAGGGGGCGCAAATCCACGGGTTAGGGGGCGCAAATTACTTGCCTTGCCCCGGGTGCTGACAACCGACGCTACGCCACTGGGATGAACCATATAGCAAGCACATTCACATCTTAATATTTAATCTAATCTCATTTCATAGCCACCTATTCCCACCTGTCAACTCAACAGTTCTTGCTGGTCTGCTCTAACAGACATCTTCATATATCATATTTTTCAACAATTCACTGATAGATGATAGATAGATAGATGATGATGATAGATCGATAGATAGATAGATCGATCGATAGATAGATAGATAGTAGATAGACGACTTGTAACACCTCAGTTCCCAAACTATGAATCACTGTCCAAGCCTCTCCACAACACGAAATCGCTGAAGGCTCTACACAACATTTTGGATACTGTGTTTTTATTCTGCACCCCTGTGTTTCACCCCTTTAAAAGCTAGAAGGAGATTTACTCATTTGGGTAAAGATAAAATAGAAAAACACATCTGTCTGTTGTTCAAAATATACCTCAGCAACTGTGCCCTCAGCTGCACTAGACATTTAAAGTAGTATCATACCACTTTAACAGCCATGGCTTCCCCTCAAGAATCCTGTAGTTTGTTACGCATGCTGAGTCTCGCTGGAAGACCCCCTCTGTGACAAAATAAATAAATAAATAAGGTGTCTCCTAACCAGAAAAAAGGTGCCGGAATTCACCATGAACACCTCCCTCGTTCTATTAGAACCATGGCAATGGTGTCCACCTGAGAGCTGCTAGAATTGAATTCCAGAGAGTTCCGACTGAAAAAAGCCCTGCTCCCAATTCTTCTTAACAAACTACATTTCCCATGATTCTTTGGGTGTGAGCCATGACTGGTATAATACTGCTTTAAATATATAGTGCAGATAGGGCCTGTCTGTGTAAAATGGGAGGTTCTGCCCTGCACAGGGCATCATAGTTCATCAGTGAACATTAGAGATGGTGTGTCTGCTCCTCACTGCCAAGATTTAACTTTTAGACCAGCCTTCTTCAACCTGATGCCCTCCTTATGTTTTTGGGCTACAATTTTAATCAGTCACAGCTAGCCTGGGCTGGAGGGCACCAGATTCAGGAATTAAGGTTTAGAAATCCATAGGAACAGGTGAGGGAGTTGGAACACAAACCCTGAAGACTGACAAGTCTAGTAGGAACCCATGCTAAAGAAATGGCAAAAACTAGTGTGATAATTTACTGTGCACAGGTACTGGGAAGCAGAGACTGTTCCTGACAAATAGGGCTAATTGACATCCATCATTTTAAACCATCAACTTAGCACATAGGAGTGAGAACCTGTAGTGTGTGTGTGTGTGTGTGTGTGTGTGCGTGTGTGTGTGTAGAAACCAGCCAGACATATTCTAATCCAAGCTACAATGCTGCACCTAATGAAGCTCAAACATTTTTATGGCCCTCATCCTGGTAGCCAAGATCCTACTTTCAGCCATAGAACCTTCCAGAGGGAAAATAATTTATCCCTCCAAATCTCTAGCTCAAACCCTGGCTCACTTTGAAGTGAGCATTGGGGAGTGTTTCTTTTTTCATGCATTTTCCTTCTTTAGAGTAAAACAGCTGCTATATGTGGATTTGTATTTTTGGCTGATAAAATTCAAGTGGAGTGGGGAATGTGAGAAGAAAACCAGCTGCTTTGCTCCTAACTTATTCGCAAGCTTTGCCCCATTGTGCTTGTTGTCATGGTGGCTCCACAACAAATTAGGTACAGGGGATTCCTTATATGGGCCCGACATAGGTTTGAAACGCATACCTTCTTCCAACGTCTAGTTTTCACTGTCACATTGTTTCCCAAACACTGGGCCTTGAGCCACTTTCAAGTGGGCCTCAGTGCCACTGCCTGCCCGGTGCCGCCTTACTTCCCCACCTTGCCCCCAAAGCTGTGCCCTAGTTTCTTGGTTGGACTGATGCCAGTGCCAGCAACCCCATGGATGCTGAGTACAGGTAGCCAGGAGGTAAAAAAGGTCAGAGGAAGGAGTAGGAAGGTCTCCCTCCGCTGAGAGGGAAATGGCCAGAGCAGATGTTGAAGGAAATCAGAACCTGAGAGAAAAGGTTCATTATTTATTTCTTTACTGAAATAAATGCTGAAATACTGCAGATGAGAGAGGAAATTTGATACAGTGGTTTTTCAAGGAACGGGGAGTAGGGATGAAAAAAACGAAACAAAATTGGCATTTGGCAGTGTGGAGATGAGGTAAAAGTTCAGTATGAAAGGAGAATGGGAACAAGAAACTAGGAACCAAAAATATATAAGTATATATATATATATATATATATATATATATATATATGAGAAAAATATATAAGAAATATATGTAAGAAATACACACACACACACACACACACACACACACACACATGAGAAAATGCCTTAGAGTGTGAAACAGTCAATTCTGCCTACAATGGGGAAGGTGAGTCACAATACCTCCACAGCAAATGTCTGTACTTAATTTGAGGAAAGCTCAGCTGTGGAACCCCTTGCCATGAGGAAAACACTGTGGCAGAGAATTTAGCTATTTCCAAAAATGAATTGGTTACATGGTGTCAGTAATTGCCAACTGTTTATGCCAAACCCAGCCTCCATCTGTGACTATTTTGTGACTGGTTCTGCCTGCACACCTCCATTATGTACTGGTAAATTGTAGTAGTTTTCTGTGGGCCTTTTCTGCCATTGCTCTTCATTTAGGGAATGCTTTCCCCAGGGAGTCTTGCCTGGCACCATTATTACATATCTTTAGGCACCAGGCAAAATCTTTCATCCGTATCAAGGCCTTTGGCCTTTAACTATCTGTGCCTTTTAGAAGTGGGTGGGATGTTTTTAATATATTTCTTTTTCCTCTTGGTTTTAATGTATCTATGGCAGAAGAGCTGTTTGTCTGTTTTTTGTCATAATTTGCAATATAAAGTGAATTACAAATTTATAAAATAGTAATTATTATTATTTCACCCTTCTCAAGTGCATAGCTGTCAACTTACAGATTTGAAAATAAGGGACCAGCAGCCAAAATAAGGGACCTGCAGCCTCACCTGTTCCAGGCACTCCAGTCTTCCTGTCCTCCTGCAGTCTGGCCAAACTCATGCTGGTTAGCTTCGAGAACACTGTCCAACCAACTTTGTAACCAGAGGTTCAACTGAATAGAATCTGAATCACATGCACCACAAGGCCTATGCAGCCTCAACTTAAGATGGCTCCCCGGCCTGGCTTTGCACTGCAAAGTTTGCAGCAGCACATGCAACAAAATGGCGTCCAGCATTCAAAAAACCCCTCAGCTTGCATTAACTAGCCACACACAAGGCATGCAAGCTCCACCCCCCAGTCGTTCTTACGACTTCTTATTGGGTGAGCAACACAGCCAAGCAACACAGTTGGAGCCTTCCTCCTCCCTGGCCGGCAGGGAGGGAGGGAGAGGAGCTGCTTCCTTTGAAATTTAGGGGACATCATTTAAGGGACATTTAAGGGACATCCATCAATAAGAGACAGCAGCGGGACATGGCGCTGGAATAAGGGACTGTCCCTTCAAATAAGGGACACTTGACAGCTATGCTCAAGTGGGCCAGGGGGCAGAAAGCCGGAGAACCCCTGCATTTACAGAAATGAATACATTGTGCCAAAACAATCAGCATGCATTAACCTACCGGTAATAGAGAACTGTATGACGATTCAATATCTGTTATAATGTCTTCATCTGTGGATTAAACACTGAACTACAAAACCAGAGCTGCCCAAAAACATTTCACCATGCCCTCCTGGGCCTTTGACAGCTGTTCCAGGTATCAGCCGATGAAAAGACTTATGCACATGTTACATATATAAAAGGTTTGCCTACTGAATTCAAGAGATGAAGCTTATTCAAGTCTCAACAGCAGATCAAGCTGGATTTTTTAAAAAAATCTGTTGGCACCCTTACTGAAACTCTATAAAGGATGTCAAAGTATCTCTGACGCAATATGAACTTATTCCCTATTTGTAGATCCATGCATAATTGTGCTTGTTTCCATGAAAACGTGCATGGAATCTGAACCCACAAAGCGGTTCAAATGGGTCTGAACTCTCTTGTGAAATGAATGGGGAAGCCCTCATAGACAGGGGACCTCCATATAGTTCATAGGGTCATAAAATTCTATTCCCATTGAGCAGGGGTAGCCAATGTGGTGTTCTCCAGGTGTTGCTGGATTATGTCAGCCCTGACACTTGCGCCATGCTAACTGAGGCCGATGGGAATTGGAGCCAAATAATATTTGTAGAGCACCATGTTGGCTACCCCTGCCATAGAGATGAGCACAGGACAGGGTCTTTCTTGGGAATATAGGCTCACTGTAGCGTAAGGAGAAAGAAATACTAAAAGAATTGAAAGTGAAAAGTGTGTTGGCTGTTAACCTTATTGAGAGTAATGTCATTATGCATGAATTGAACAGTAATGCAATCATGGACCATGGAAAGACATGATTCAATTACAAGGACTCATCTCAGACAAACATCTGGAAGTAGTTTGGTCATTTTCACACCTTTTAGTGGCTCGGCTCATCCTTTCCATCCAGGTCCAAAATGACACAAAATTCTTTAGGCATATAATTTCCCCCCTGAAAAGATTAAATAGAGCAAGCAAGTATAGGTGGCTTGCTATTCTAATCCACAAGTTGTATAAAACGGATAATTAGTACAGATAATTCATAGCTAAAGAGCTGGTTCTGCTGTGGGTCCAGAAGCCTAAACTGAACACACATTTGTACTGAACATATTGTCCACTTGCTCACACCAATGGCTGTGGAAGTCTGTCAATGCACCAGTCTATCTTCCAGCAACCTTATTCAGGTAGGATGCTGCCATTACATTCTGCATGGCAGATCCTTTACTGAACAATTGGGGGGGTGGGGTTGAGATCAAAGTAAAATTACAGAACAGAATACATTTTAACATACGTGGACCATAGAACAGAGGCAGGAGTAACAAAAGGTTTCCAGAAAGCAAACCGTGCTTTCTGATGTGCAGAAGGATAAAGAGGTGGCTATTTTATTTTATTTAAAAATTGAAATGAGTATGTCACAACTTTTGAGAAATAATAATTAGTCCAACATTAATAAACTTACGGATTAATTCTCCCAACAAAGATGGACATAATTCAATAAGGGCCTGTTGTTAGATTTGGTCTAGTGTCACTGAATACAATGCCTAATGAGGACTGGTGGGGGGGTGGGGGGGTGGAAAGTAGCCTGATTTTGAAGGAAGAATTGTGTCACATTAAAGTAACTATGTCATGCTGAGGTTTTAAACAACTGGAGAGCATAAATCCCACTGTGTGATTTTTTTTACCTTCTGTGCTGGCCTTAACAAAACTTCCCGGCATATTCCTCACCCCCCCCCTTTGCCAAGCAGTTTAATTTTTCAATTTGAAGAGCTATTGGTATAAAGTACGCCTCATTAGCTTGTGGGAGGTAGCCGGTCTTCATTAATTCAGTTCTTCTCACTTCATTTGCTTTGCACACAGTCATAATTAGCTTCAAAATAACTTGGGTAACTTCGATAGATTTACTGCTACAATTTTACTCTGCGGTCCCGCTTTGCCTCCTGTTGTTCCAATGTTTTCCATAAAAAAGTGAAGGTGGGGGATTAAAAAGGCAAAGATAGCTGTAGAGAGTCATTTAGTGCTGTGCTCTTGAAAAGGGCAACGTTCTGCCTTTATCCTTCAAGAGCTCCACAAATGTGATCAAGTATAATACTTTGTGTTTGATCCACCTTGTGGGACATAGATAAATGTTCTTCACACTTACAGAACCACAATCTATGTTCTCTTTCGCTTGCATGCGATAATAGGAGCCTCTTCTCAACTCCCACCAGCCGCCCTGCTTCCCAAAAGGCATGGCGTCAGACTGGCATGTGGGATATCGTGCATCAGGGCTGCCTAGATTCTTTCCTCTCTCACCTCCGCTGTTTCATTTCCCCCAGTGAGAGACGACACACAGAGACGACACACCAGAAGTCATTTATGGTGCTGATATCACACAAATAATCTCTAATGGGCTTAGACAGTAACATAGGAAGCTGCCTTATACTGAGTCAAACCATTTGTCTGACTCAGTATACGGCAGATACATAGGGGTTATCATATTTTATCTTCAAAACAAAGCTGTGAGCTGGCTGTGTAACTGCCCTCTCATCCACCCCAATCCCTGAGTGGTCTTCATTATGAATGGGGCTTCAAACACAGTTTTCCTGGTCCAAATCATACACACTAACCATTGCACCATATTGCTGCTCATTGCCATTCAACTTCACCACGTAATCTAAAAACAAGCCCAAACCTCTGACAAAGCTTTGGCATGTTCTTTTGGAACCAAGGCTGCATTTCTGCACACAGTAGCAGTAGATTGGCTAATTAATTCTTCTGAAGAAGTGCGCATGCACTCGAAAGCTCATACCTAGAACAAACTTAGTTGGTCTCTAAAGTGCTACTAGACTATTTTATTATTATTTTTAACTTTTTAAATTATTTCGACTTCGTCAGACCAACATGGCTACCTACCTGAAAGTAGGCTGGCTGTGAGGGAATAACAGTATATTATTTAAGATTTTATGTAATGCTGCAACATGTTCCATGGTACAGTTCTGAAGGGCAGGCATGCTCAGAAGAAATGCTGTCAACATGCCCAACATAATAATAATAATAATAATAATAATAATAATAATAATACCACACCCATCTGGCTAGGCTTCCCCAGCCACTCTGTGCAGCTTACAGAATATATAAAACATAATAATAAACTCATGCTTCAAACCGCTGTTTTCATGATCATGTGCATTTTAAAAAGACAGCTAATTAGTTTCCCTCCTTGGTAAATGCATTCTTCTGTAGCCAGAACCCTAATGTGTGTTGTGGGGTTTTTTTTGCTGGAAATGTTGTTGGAAAACGCTGTATTTGTCAGGAATACATGGTGTTGTTCAGATGTTGTCTGAGTCCAGTGCTGAACAGCATGACCAATTGTCAGGGATGGTAGAAGTTGTAATATGATAAGGGCACTGTGTTGGCTGCCCCTGCTATAATATATCCCAAGAGATGACCTATTGCTAGTAATACAAAAAGTTATTTCCAGAAAATAATTCCTACAATAATTGTATGATTTCACAAACAATCCGTGGCTACTGTATCTCCAACAGAGCAAAATATCTTTACCCACCTGCATGCCCCTTCTTCACAGTCATTATAAAGTATCTGGGTAAGTAACAGAATACTCTTGAGACAATTTCAACAAGTGGAATAGAAGAAGGGAAGGATGGAACCACAGGCAAAGTCTGAAGAGGAGGAGGCCACGTCCATCAGCACCTTATAATTGGAAAGCATTGATTTTTTTGACTGTTCGCAGATAAGCAGGGAGCACAGCTACTAGTATGACTTACAGGTCCTAGACAATTCAGTGTGTTTTGTGCAAAAATAAGGCATTCAGATATGCCAACAGCTTGGGAAAGGGATAGTGACAATAAAGGATAAATTATCTGCTTAGAATTTACAAGCACGTGGGTAAGAATCATAAATTTGTAGAGTTGGAAGAGACCTGAAGGGTCATCTAGTCCAAATCCTTGCAATGTAGGATGAGACTGTTGAGATACTAGGCAATATTCAACTAAGTTTTACTCAGAGTAAGTCCATTAGTCATGTCCATGCATTTAAATGGGTCTACTCTGAGTAACACTGAACTGAACACCAACCACTATGCTGAGACAACGGAATAACTTATGAATCACTTTAGTTCCAACTGCCTAACTCCTTGCTTCAATCAGGAAGGCTCTGATTTCAGTGGCTCATTATCCTGCTACAATAAGCTGACTTTAAAGGAACAGTTGAACTCCCATTTATGACTTCTGCTGCCGGTCTGCCAAGCGCAGATCCAACAACCAACCTGAAATAATATAAATTTCTTTTGAATAAATTGTGCTTTACATGTGCATGCACATCCACACAGATCCAGACATTTCATTTTTCCTAGAAATAATACAGCTGCACAAATCTGGATAAAGCATCTCACTGTGACAGATGGAGCTGAGCAAAACAATTCACAATGAATATTTCCCCCGCACAAATACATTTTCTGCTGCTGGTTTGCTCACAAGCTGATCTTAGCAATCTTTTGCTGTGTCCCCACAAGCCATTTTACTTTCTCTGATGTCCATGAAACCAAGCTCCCTTAAATCCTAGCTTACATAGTTTGTCTGCATGGTACACCTAATCAAGAATGGATACTTGATGCATCAGATTAAAATGGGCAAAGGCACACCTGACTGCAGCTTCCAGGTGAAAAGCTGAGTTCAGAAGCATCCCCAAACTGTGAACCTATTTCTTCAAGGATCCCTGTTCCAGAGTCCATCTGTTTCTAGGCAAGAAGCACCTCTATCTTGTCTGGATTAGGTTTCAATTTATTAGTTCTCATCTAGCCCACTACCACGTTCAGGCACCAATTCAGAACACCAACAACTAGTAGATGAAAATAGCACATCACAATCCTTGGACAATCTTTCTCAGTTTTTTCCCGTAGATTTTAAATAACACGGGACACAAGACTGAACCCAGAGAAATATCATAAGCAATGGACCTGGGGAAGAACGAAAATCCCCCCCAACTTCAGCTACTGAAACCAACTCCCAAGAAAGACTGGAAGCATCTTAATATGGTACTCTACTAATCCCATTTCTACCAGATAGTCCAGGATGATACCATGGTTGATGGTAATGAATTCTGCTAAGAGGTCCAGAAAAACCAACAGAGATGTACTCCCACTATCAAGCTTCTGGTATAGATTCTCACAGCAACTGAAGCGGTCTCAGTGTCAAAGTCAGTGACTTAAACTGGATAAATGAACCAATATCAAGGGTAAGGAACCACCAGGCCATCCAGTTGGTCCATATGGCTGTTTTTGGTCAGCCATTACCACCTATCACTCACCTGACATGTGATGTTAGGTGTGGGACAGCTAAAGCCTGTTTCAGACAGCCACAGCCAGGGCCGTCTTGCGGTGCAGATGCGGTGCTGGGGTGCAAATATCCGCCCAGCGCCCCCAAATTACCACGGATAATGTTGGGGTGGCCATAGCTGCACAATGCCAGCCATCCGGGAGGGTGCAACTCTCCCCCATGCCGCTGCGGGAGAGCGATCCCCACAGAGGCCTGGGAGTGAAGTTGCACCCCTCCCAAGCCTCTGTGGGAGGAGAGTGGTCACCGCAGAGGCTTGGGAGGGAAGCTGTGTGCCAGCTAGTCATATAGTTGGCGGGGTGCAGCTTCCATCCTAAGCCTCTGCGGGGATCACTCTCCTCCCGAGGAGGCTTGGGAGGAATGCTGCACGACCACCAGCCTTATGGTTGGCGGGGCACAGCTGGCAGGTGTGCAGGGAAAGGGGAGGCCACCAGCAAAGCCGCGCAGCTCCCCCACTTGCTGGGGTGCCCCTGAGAGGCTGGCACCCTAGCGTGATGAACCTCTAAGCCCTATGGGAAAGACGGCTCTGGCCACAGCTTCCAAGGAATAATCAGGAGTGCACAGTTTAGAGTGTACTTACAACTGTTCCTTTGCAATAATGCATGCATTCAGAGCTGTTTACAGTACTCCCAAGGTTCAATCCTACCAGGTGGTGCAGAAGAATACCATGGTTAATGGCATCACCAGCTGCCAATATGTTCAGAACTAATAGGATTGCACTGATCTGCTCCAATTCCTGGCATAGAGCATTGACCAAGGTGACCAAAGCAAACTAAGTCACATGCCCTGGCCAGAAACCTAAATGAAATGGGTTCCAATAATCAGTATCATCCAGATGTGTTGGGAGATCTGAGGTCACCACTTTTCAATCACCGTGCCCCAAAATTGTACATTTGAGACTGCCCCTGTTCCATAACTGAGTCCTAACTTCTGCTCTGGATTTGGGCCATAGCATCTAGTAATTGTTCAAGGGTAGCAAATAAATAGTGCACCTTTTAAGAAAACAACGTGCTAGTTTCCAAATTCCACAAAAAAGAGTCCCCATTTTCAAGTCTGGATGAGTTAACAAGTTTAGTCATATGCCCCACTTGAGTGTGAAAATAAGAAGTGGCTCATCACAGGAAGCCTTTTAAATTTTTTGCTATCTTGCCACTTCCTGATTCTTTCTGACGCCCAGGGAGAGCCAAAATATCCGCAGAGCAACTACACAAAGTAGTAGCTGGACACAACAGGGAAGTTTCCCCTTTGCAGTTTGTACATCTGTATTTTCAGAGCATCTTTATCTGTGAAAAGCATTTCTACTTGGCTGAATGTTGGGAGCTCAATGGGTTGAAATCTAAAGATAGATAGATGGATAGATAGATATATACACGCACCCAATGCTTTGAGAAGTCTGAGAATCCATCTGCCGTGCAGCTACAAAGCTGTAGGATGCATTCTTTGCCAGAACCATGGCTTTGTGAATGCTTTATCAGCCATGCTCATAACAAAGATGACTCTTGCCTGCTTTGCTTGCTTGTGAAAACATACCATTAGCATCCTTTTGCAATGACACAACTGATTCTGCGGATGAATTTTGCAGCAAAAAGAAAAGAAAAGAAAAGGCCCTAGCTCCTTTTGATTTTCACCTTAAAACCTAACTGCAAAGTAATTAACTTCACAGCAGTTGCCATTTGGCAAAGCAATGCCGTGTATAGAATGAAATATTCATTAATAATTGACTCTACAAAAACTGTAGTTAAACTATGTTCAGCCAATTTAATAGCTCACAGCTATAAGGATGTAGAGGGTAAAGATCTTTGTGTGACACCGCCCCCAACCCCTGGAAAAAAAAAAGCACTTTCAGTCTGTTCGGCTTTGAGAGTTGGATTTTGTGCAAAAGTGCTGAAGTAAAATTTGAAAGACTCTTCAACAATGAAGACATAAAAGGGTGAATATGGGAAATGGAGCCAGTGGCTGCTGGGATTTTTTTTTACATACATCACTACTTACCTCTGAAGAGAAGATGATTGATAATATTCTACTAATCCAAGTAATTTATTTTTACTTTGAAGGTGTACATTGAGAACAGTCAGTGAGAAATCAAATTCTTCCAGGTCTGGATAGGTGTGTGTGTGTGTAAGAATGCATTATAAGTAACAAAATCTGATAGCATCCTATGATGGAATATCCAATTAAGCAATTCTAACTGTGCATCGAATCAAGGCCTTTGTTTCTGCAGTAAAGCTCAGGTCTTATCCTTTTACTGCTGTCTCTCCACAGGGCTCTCTAATTGAATTTACTCTTTCTTAACGAGAAGCAAATTTAATGCTCTTTACAATGCCTGGTTGATTGTGATGCTGCTGCCCTTTCTCTCCACCCCCACTCCCGCCTCTCCCAGTTTGCATGCATCAAAACCTGCTAAGTGATTTTTGTCTGAATGCAAAGGCAAAGCTCAAAGGAGTTCCTGTCTAGCATCCTACCTTTCATCTGCAAAATGTCTCAGAATTTTGTGCAGAAAAGGAAACAAAAACGGAGGAGGATGTTTTCTTCCAAGGTAATGATTTGCCACTGTGCCTTCGCAGCTTTGATGGCTATGATGCCAATGTGAACTGCTTCCTCGGGGGGCGGGGGGAGGAAAAAGTCAGGTGCCGATTTTTATTTATTTTTATTTTCAGTGACGATAACATGTGAGAACCAACGGATGAAAACACCTAATTGGAAAAACAAATAAAAGGAAACTGGCGGAGTATAGCTTCAGTAAAATAGCTGGAATGTTCACATATTCATCTGCTTTATTCCCAAGAAACAAAGCAATGCTTGTATTTATCACTAAAAACCATACATAAAAATATAATAACTACTATTTTTGGTCAGCCATCTGTATCCTGATACTCCCACCCAGGTCGCTCCAGATGTTTTGGGTTACAACTCCCATCAGCCACTATGAACATGCCCAATGGTCAATGATGGTAGTATTTGGAATCCCAAATATCTGGAAGGTTGAAGAGGTGGCTCTCCTTGTGAGGGCACCAACATGGCATCCTCCAAACACTGTGGACTCTATCATTGTCATGGATTGCCTGGGGCTGTTGGACGTTACAGTTCACAACATCTGGAAAGGACTCCATTAGCTACCCCTGCTCTAGTCAGTTACCCATACTCTTCCCACAGTTGCCTGCCCTTTCACAAGATCATCATTCTCCTTTCTATGACCATCCTGTCTGACCAGAAATCATGCTAAATTCAACACAAAGCAAATCATAATGGCAAGTGGGAGAAAGCTGGCTAGGTCCTCCACTGAAAGTAATGAGGCACAGATAGGAAACTCCTTTAAAAGGGGGGGGGACGCACAGCAATTTTTAATCAAGTTATGTTGTTCTTTAACCCACAATTTTATACCTAAAAGGTAAAGGAACCCCTGACCGTTAGGTCCAGTCGTGACCGACTCTGGGGTTGTGGCGCTCATCTTGCTTTATTGGCCGAGGGAGCCGGCGTACAGCTTCCGGGTCATGTGGCCAGCATGACTAAGCCACTTCTGGCGAACCAGAGAAGCGCACAGAAACGCTGTTTACCTTCCTGCCAGAGCGGTACCTATTTATCTACTTGCACTTTGACATGCTTTCGAACTGCTAGGTTGGCAGGAGCAGGGACCGAGCAACGGGAGCTCACCCCATCATGGGGATTCAAACCGCCGACCTTCTGATCGGCAAGCCCTAGGCTCTGTGTTTTAACCCACAGCGCCACCCGCATCCCAATTTTATACCTACTCCATGCTTAATCAAAGGTCACTTCCACACCATACAATTGAAGTGCATTAACCATCTTTTTCCTCTCCAAAGAATCTTGGCAACAGTAGTTTACGCTTCGCAGATCTACAACTCCCAGCACCTTAACAAACTACAGTTCCCAGCATTCTTTGGAGGAAGTCATGTGTTTAAAACATATGGTGTGTTTGTGACAAAGTTACATGAATCAGAAGTATACAGCAGTTTAATGAAAAACGCATGTGTTAATTCATCCTTAGGCAAATCCAAATGGGTTATATTTCTCCACAGGCATGAGGAGAAACACACACACACACACACACATTTTAACAAACAGCAATGAAAATGCAGTATCTGACAGCGAAAGCATAAACATCAATTTCAGCAGTACAAAGCATTTTCATATGACTTTGGAGCCATATAAATACCTACATGGCTGGTTAGTTCTCCAGTATTAAATATAAATGTACAGAATCATCTACAATACAAATCTCATGGGAGAAAGCCAATGAATGAAAGAAACCATCCAGAGACGGAGCGGGGGGGGGGGAACCTTTGATTTCAACAAAGCATTACAAATAACTTGGGGGCAGAAATGACCCTCTGGAATTTTTAAGGAATACAGGCAGGTGGGCTACAGTGGTTCACCAAACCCATAAAGTATGACCAATTATCTCACATAGTATCCTTTCAGGGTTGAAGAAGATAGGGAACTACAGGGTGCCAGTGCCTACAGGCTAGGCTGTGAACAGGGCAAAATACAAAAAAGGTGATACTCCAACATCAGGTCCAGCCACCAAGGTGGTTTACGGTTTAAAATCTTCACACAAACAAATGGTACAAAATATTCAGGCTAACTCCGGAATTGATTCCTCTGATCCCTGGCCTGGATTTCTTCTCTTCCACCTTTCCTCAGAGAAGTTTCAGGGAAGATGGGTGAGGAGCTGCCCCTACAGTTCTCTCAGACCACTGATGGTCCCTTTACAAGTTGACTGTTATACTTGGACACTTCCATAAATAAGAATTTGAAAAACAAATACAGAGGCTTTGTGTGTCTGAGATCAAGACATGTGGCCACATTCGGCCAAGTATGATGAGCTGTTCCCTTTTTTTTTTTTTTTTTGTAAATGTCACTACTACAATATGGTCATTACTGACCAGCAATTAAATCTCGCCACACAATGAGGCAATCAAAAGAGCTTACCTAGTGTGCATCCACTTCAGAAAATAGTTGGATACTGAACCAAAGTGGGCCACTTTGGAAGTACTCAGACTTGCTCCAAAATGAAGTGGGATTTGTCCAAAGTGGTCCAAAACAAAGCAAGCTGCTCCAAAGCATCATGGACATTTTGGAAGGGTATTTGTGTCCTTGCACTCAGTTCTCCTGACTGAGCCAGCCCCTCACTGGCTGCCAAATGTACAAATGAGCAGGTGTGTCTGTGATGGACTACCTGTTGGCAGCAGGCAGCAGAAGGTCCCCAAACAGGGTGTTTGCACGGCAGGGAGGTTGTTTTGCTGAGTTGGCCTGGCATCTTCTGAATTCCAAGCTGTCACATAATGGCATTGGGTCTGAATGATGCACCTGCCCTATCCCACGCCTTTTGCCACAGCTGCCACGAGTAGCAGGGCTGCAGATGCAACAGTGGCACCACCAAACCCTGCCCCTACTTGCATTTAAGTTCAGTGTTGAATATTTTGTTGGTCTGTGTCTCAATGAATAATAGTGTAATATAGAGCTATTCTGTATATTGGTCCAAGTACTACTTTAGTGCACACTTCCAATTTTTTATAAATAAAATGTTGTCTACTCCATCAAGAACGCAGCAGGAATGTGAAACTCGTGCTGTGGATTGGGGTGTGTGGGTGGGTGTGTGGCTGTGGATGGAATTAGATACTCATTGATCCACATTACAGTCAAGGAGGGGCCATACAAAGCTTCAGAAAAGTGAACCAAGGCCCCACTTTAGATGTGAAGTCTAATCCAAAGTGTTTGGAATCAAGCATCTCCTTGTCTGTAACACTAAATCACTTTCTAAAGCAATAAGTAAATAAATTCTGTCCACACTCATATCACATATCCTGTGCTATGGGCAGTTCATGTACCTGGGAACCAGACAGGTCTGTTGTCCAGTTATAACACCTGAAGGCCCCACATGCCAATCAGCTGTGCAAAGTTTTGTTTAGTAATCAAAGCAGGAGTTACTCCAAAGGGGGGGGGGAAACAACAACAGGAAGTCAACACAGGTTTTCAGCGGCACTTGACATGAATAGCTGAAAGGAACCTGCAACAGGAAGAAGCTGTTCAAAGTAGTGTTGAAGAAAGCCAAAAGGAAAGGCGATGATTCAAATTCTAATGTGACCTTGTCACAAGAGTAAGCATTTTTGCAATGAAATCACCCCAAATGGAGATTTAGGATTATTTCCTTATCAGCATGTTGCCTGACCTTCCTTTTGGCTGGTTTCTGACTATTCGTGCATGAAGTCAAATGCGACTAAAGCCATCACAAAGCACTGAGACTGCACTGCCTGGCTCATTAGCTAAAATTGCAACCCACCCACCACAAAAGCCTATCCAGCAGCTTAGAAGCCAAGAGGGGGACCTTTTTAACAACAAAAGCAATTGACTTGGCTAAATAGTGAGATAATACTTACTCAGCATTGGCCAAAAAAGGGGCTGTTTCTGGCATGAGTCGTCTTTTTTTTTTTTTTTTAATATTACAGTTCATAATTCTCCTTTGTGGAACCAAAGCCATCTGAGTAAATTATCCTTCTGAGGAATTCTGCATGATAATTATTTGATAGGATATCAAAGATCTGGAATAAAGGAAGGTCACACTTTAAGCGACTTCTTTTCTGAAACCTTTCAAAGACTTCAGTGACCTTTTATCTCAGCATTCTTACCGCTGTCAAGGTTTGATCTTACAGTCACTGCAAGCAAAGTTCCCTCGGTTTCACAGAGATGTCATTGTCAAGACATCAATCTTATGCCCACTCACCTGGGAGTAGGCGCCATTGAACTCAACAGCAGTAGACATGGGTAGGGTTACAATGTGTAAGGCATATCTGGCTGACATCCAGAGAGATTGTGGAAACCAACAACATTTTCTAAATGAAAAGAGATGGAGCAAAAGTTAGTTGACTGAGAGAAAATAAATAAAGTAAACTAAAACATAGTTTCAAACCTACCAACCAGGACTGGCCCAGAGGAGATATTGAGTGCATTCCTTAGCTATACAAATCTCTTGTGTAGCAAACCACTTTGGGGAAGAAGCAGAAACAGGTTGGCCGTTCATCAGCTGGGTTGATATTTACCAAGGAAATGAAGGTTATTTCTCTTTGAATCCGTTTCAGTCCCCCAACCTGGAATTAGTGTCCATTTCCCTAATATAAGAAAGCTTTGCAATGGAGAATCGATACTTTGCAACAAAGCAGCTCAGACTGAGAGTTTATAATGGCAGATGGAGGTTTCCTTCCTGGTTCTCTGCAGGGCCTTGATAAAGGCAGGTGTTTACATGTGCCTCTCCCATGTCCCGAATAGCTGCACATGCAGCAACTGGGCATTTTACTAGTGGCCCTGAAGTTCCTGTGTGGCTCACCATCCCTTCTGTTCCTGTGGTGCTGGAGGTGATGGGAGAGGCAGGGGACAAATGTCAGACAGGAATCCAGGTAATATGTAAGGAGACCTCTGATTCTGCAGGAGAGATGGTGATTATGAGGACACCTTTCCTTTACGGAGCTCAAGGTGGCATCCATAGTTATCCTCCTCCTCCTCCTTCTCCATATATTACCATCAAAACAACCCTGTAAGCTATGTTAAGTTAAGAGACAGTGACTAGCCCAAGGTAAGCCAGTAAGTCTTATGGCTGAGTGAGGATGCAAACCCTGGTGTCCCAAGTCCTAGTCCAACACTCTAAACACTACACTAAACTGGCTATTCAGAGCTGCTGGCAGAGTTGGAGATCTTCTCCAAAGAGACCCCTGGTTCCAGATCTGGACATGGCTGAACCCTGACAAGCAGATACCTGAAACAGGGCTTATTCTGCTTTGAGCCTCAATATTTAGAATAGTCTCATCAGGAAGGACCTCTTGGCCTAACTGCTGCTTGCTTTCAGATTGGCAATTAATAATGTTTTGTTTCAGTGAGACTTTGCAGAAATTTCTAAAAAAGTTAATTTCATGCTGCTTCTGCCTTTAAGCAGGAATTCTAATATGTTTGCATCGATGTGCATTGTCTTATCTTTCTGGGTTGTAAACTGCCATTAATCTTTTGTATAAAGTTAGGATATGCATTCTGACAGATAAATAAATACATATTTGGAAGAAGGCATCTTCTGAGCCTCAAAAAGATTCAAATATATAGTGCAATTCTCTAAGTGGAAGTTGAAAACCCAAGTTGAAGTTATCCGACATCTAGTCTCTTTCAGAACCTCTGGTGCCCAGTTTTGCTATCAAGCCACAATTTCAGCTGGGATTCAACTGATCAAACCTATTTTGAATGTCAAGCTTCAGCCACAGAATATGTGATGTAGAATACAATTGTGGGAAACATATATAATTACTATATTGGAAAGTGAACAAATGCAGAGCTCGTTTTCTCTCACCACTGTATATCCATATAAAAACTTGGGAAGCTGCCTAAACCTTTTCCATACCTAAAATATTGTTGACACCGACTACAGGGTTTCAGACAGGAAATTTTTCTTAGCCATTATCTTGAGATGCCTGGGGCTGAACGTGGAACCCATTTTTTCATGAAAAGCATATGCTCTGGCACTGCGCTACAGTCCATCTCTGCACTGGAAATATGCATGTGGGATTAGAGGCAATTAGATTCATGTCAGGAACTGTGACATGCAAGAAATGTAAGCCTTGAGCCTTGAGTCATGTGCCAGTGGCGGGCAGGAACAGAAGTGAGCAGAGCAAAGGACATCAATGTTACAGTAGGGTAGTTTCTACACATGCCCCAGTCTATTCCTCCACCCACAGAAGCAGGAAGCATTATCAGAGTTCCAGGGCACATTCATTCCAGACTGGCAAAAACACTCCAGGAGGACGAGGAGCAGGGTCTGTGGGGATGTGGCTTGTGGAGAATGGATGTGACCTGGGGACAGATCTGCGGTTCAGATAGAGGGGTCTGGAGGGCCACATCTCCCCACCAGATGTGAGATTCCCCATCCCTGCGGTAAAGGATTCTCACAACACTGGGCGAGTTAAATCTGTGCATGACTAAAGCTATGCTGCAATAGTAAACCTCCAGTTCTACACAGGCTTACGTAGCTTCCTCATGGAGTGTTTCTTGCACATCAGTATGTTCAAGGTTGAGACCTCCCATCTGATTTCGCCCTTAGTTTCAAATAAATATGTCTCTGCAGGCTGCTGCAGCTCCCTTTTATTCAAGCAAAATACAGTCCAATGTACAGGCCAACACCTTTCCAAAGTTTCAAAGAAGTGCAAATCATATATATATATATATATATATATATATATATATATAGTATTTTTAAAACACCTTTTCACTTGAGCGGTTGCTGGGAACAAATGTCGGCTCCCAGCATGCAGGCTGGATGGTAAAATGACAAGGCCCAGGGTGCTGATTTACTGTTCTCACAGCCATCTTTTCCAGCTGATTTATGGCAGTGCAGTGGAAAAGCCTTTGTAAGAAGCCAATTCACCTTAACAAGTAAAAATCACCCATCTGCCAGTTGATAAAGTGAGAACGAGCAGGGGAAAGGAAGAGCCTTATGTTGTTATTGTTTTAAAGGCTAATATAGAGACATCTGAAAGGTTACATTCTGTGGTCTGTACTAGATGTATCCCATCACATTACTTTAGTCAACCCAAAACTCTAATCAACTTAAATGAAGCCTGCATTTCAGGTAAGCTGCCAGATAATTCACTCTCAGCAAATACAAAATGCCTTTCAAAATTTCACATATTTCCCTTTTGTGAGAACCTTGGTCCTTCCTGCTCCGCTCTGCATACTGAGCACGAGGAGATCAGAGCAGAAGTATTGTACTGGTCATATAAAAACTGCCAACTTTAAGAATGTAAGGCTGCTGTAGAATCCACAAGATGCAGCAAATTGTGCTGTAATGTATTGTATTGTTGTTGGCATCCGTCTGTCTCAGGAAATGATGGAGCAGTGTGCCTTTTGGGGTAAATTTGATCTGTTGGAGAGTTATAGTACCTGCTCTGACTGTAGAGGCTGAAATGGGAGAAACATGTTTTGTTACAGCTGGGGCAGATGAAGGCATCCAGTTATGCTGGTGCAGATACACCATGGCGTTTATTCTCTCTGCACTCCTTCGGAGAGGTCATTTCTCCTCTGGTAATGTATCATATAGCCACAAGGAAAAAAGCTGTGCTTTCCTTAGCAAAACAACAACAACAACAATCACAGAATAAACAAAAATAAGGGTAAAATGCTCAATAGGAAGTTACAAACATAGCAATAGATATTTAATATTCAATAAAATGCAAACTACAAACACATATTAATAAAGCATTCCTACACTCTATTTATAAGGCACATGCCAATTGAAAATGGGTGCTCCTTGGCCAGACTTGTTTCAGCTTTTAGCCTTCATCAGTGGCCAAGTGTAGATGACCTGCGACAAAATTAATATAAGTAATAATGGTTAGTATCTCTGATAGGGGGGAAATTATCTAAAAATCTATAAATTACTGTATGATAGTAACACTCACCCTTAGGCTTTTGAGTAATGAATTCCTAACTATGCCATGAATGAGGCTCATCCAGATGCAGGGTTCTATCAATCCCACACAAGAAATAAAAATACACATTCTTGAATTATAGAGATAATATATAAAGTTTTGCTCTACATCCAGGTATGTCTGCCACTAGTTCCAGTGTTTAAGTATGGCTCCCTGTTTTGGGCCATTATACCTGTCAAAAGTCAATGGCACCAACTTCCAAGATTCTCACTGCCCCCCCCCCAGGTTTAAACTATTTTCCCGTTCCATCCTCCTAACCTTATGCGTGGTTTCAAAACTCTTCTAGGGTATTGACAGGTCTGAAGTTGTCCAAATATAATTTTAGACGGTTTAGCAAAATCGAATAGTCCCAAATGATCAGCCTAAGTAGGAATTGCAGTACTTTCATATGTCTTATAAAGGAGGAAAGGGGAATATAAAAATGAAGGCTTTTCCCAATGTCTTAAACAACTGATGTTAAAATGTCATTGCATGATGAGGCTGGCGCCCTACAGTGATTGACTAGGGCAGCATTTGAAGGGGTCAACAAGACTGTTGCTGCAGGAGATAAAAAGTGCAACATATGAAAATGAACAAAAGACCACTGAGATATTATTTAAAGTTCCATTCACAGAAGTCTCTATCTGATTTCATCAAGGGCATGCATTGAACCAGTAGGGTTTTTTCACCTTTTAATTTTTCACTGACATAGATAAAGTCTAGTTGAATAAGTTTTCCATTCTGGCATTGGAGGGGGAGAGGTATATACTTCAAATGTTTTTACAATGTATTTTTTCCCCCATTATGTGCTGCAGGAAAGTCTTATGTGGAGCTGTCAGTTCCCTAGCAGCCTTCTTGTTTTATGAGTTCTGGGCCATAAATATCCCACAAAAGTAGAAAAAGCATCCCCTCTTCTGTAGGATTAGTTCACAGACAGGCCTTGCTAGGCCACAGTTCAGGTTTGTCCATGATAACCATTGGATTTATGGCCTAGTCCTCTTCTCAGGTCAAATCCACACATACATTTAAAGCACATTTAACACACATTCAAAAGTGCATGCCTTTCTACAAAAAATCCTGGTAACTGTGGTTTGTTAAGGGTATTGGGAATTCTAGTTCCATGAGGGGTTAATGGCAGTTCCTAGGATTTAGAATCATAGAGTTGTAGAGTTGGAAGGAACCCCGAGGGTCATGTGGTCCAACCCCCAGCAATGCAGGAATCTCCAATAAAGCATTCATGACAGATGGCCATCCAACTTCTGCTTAAAAACCTCCAGTGAAGGGAAGTCCACCACCTTCTAAGGGAGTCTGTTCCACTGTCGAACTGCTCTTACTGTCAGAAAGTTCTTCCAAATGTTTAATAGGAATCTTCTTTCTTGTGACTTGAATCCATTGGTTCAGGTCTCCTGCACCGTTCAGTGTAGAAGAAAACAAGCTTGCTCCATCTTCTATGTGACAGCCCTTTAGATATTGGAAGATGGCTATTGTATCTTCTCTCAGTTTCCTCTTATCCCAGCTAAATATGCCCAACTTCCTCAACTGTTCCTCAGAAGGCTTGGTTCCCAGACCCTTAATCATCCTGGTCACTATCCTCTACACATGTTCCAGCTTGCCAATATCGTTCTTAAACCGTGGCACCCAGAACTGGACACAGTAGTCCAGGTGTGGTCTGGCCAAGGAAGAATAGAATGGGACTATTACTTCATTTGAGTTGGACACCATGCTTCTGCTGATGCAGCCTAGAATAGCATTAGCTTTCTTTTGCAGCTTCATCACACTGCTGCAGCAAAAAAAAAAAATGATAATGTTATAATCATATGCCTTTAAATGTGCATTAGATGTGTTTTTAAAGTATGGTGTAGATGTAACCTCAGATTAGTAGCCAAGCATGTAGCAAAATAATTTGACAGGCCCAGATTAATTGCAATGCAAAACCAAAGGAATTTCAGCAACCGTGTTATGCTTCCGCCCAGCTCACTTTCTCGCCATTTAAACAACCTCCTACTTCAAATCCATATTAACTATAAGTGTTTAGATATTGTTTCATTCCTTTTCAGAGCACATGTGATAATATTCATTCTTCTCTCCATTGTTGCATTCTGTGACATGAGCCAAAAGGAAGATCGAAACTCAGCAGCTCTGTGTCAAGGCGCACAGAGTATGAGAGCAAAAAGCAGAAACTCTTTGGCTTCCCTTGAGTTCAAAATAAGTGAATTCCCTCGTTCTTCTCTGCTTGAGATTTGTTCCTGAACACCCACAGCAATATTCCAATGCATTTGCACCAAAAATAAAAGCTTTTATTTATTCTCACCTTCAGCAGAGCAAAGAACATGAAAGAGCTATTTAGATAAAAACTAAAAAGCCCACTAAGAATATTTGTGTTACCAGAGAGATAACAGATACACTTCAAAGTTCTATTCTATGCCATATATATTTTTCTATTATTGGGCTCTATGTAACTGTGCAAGCATGCTTACATAGAACGGGGGGGAATCCATCACTTAATACTAATTACACAATATATGGAAGATTTCTACCATCAGCTATCTAACGATTACTGTGCATTCAATAACTTTTATTTGATTAACTCCCTTGGCTGTAAATGGGACTTATTGCTCCTCTGTTGGGCACAAATGTTATAATTTGGAGAATAACATATTGCAGTCCAAAGTATCACTGTGTTTGTTCCCTTTGAGATATCTCAGGCAGACTAATGATTTTCATTTCAGATTTTCATTTCAGTCCCTACTTTTCATTGCTATGAGGCTTTTGTGGCAACCACAAAATGCTAACCAAAGCAAAATGCAGTTTTAATACTGGGTGAATCAAATATAACAAGGCCTAGAAGGTATACAGTTTTGAAAAATCATGCTATTAGGCAAGCCTCAGCAAATTATAAAATAATGCATTTGTGAGTAAACCTATACTTTTTTTTCATTCTTCAGCCTCTGGTTGCACTACAAAACAACTTCTGAGGTGGTAGAGTTTTTTACTTAAACAAACATAATTCTTTATTCTTTAATGCTGTAAAAACGGCCTATGCAGGAAGAACTGGGAGAATGGGCTAAATTCCTTATCTACCTGTGGAAAGAAGAGGTAAGACCAGCTTACTGTTTCTGCCCCCACCCCACCACCCAAGACACACTGCATCTTTGCCAAATGAAATATACTCGGAGTCCTGCAGTGATTTCATGCTCTTTGTTGCATCTTGTAAAACAGTGATTGAATTTCCCCCCCAAACCTCAGGCTTTTATATACATCATTTACACAATGAGTCCCATCTGATTGGCTGGTTCAGCTTCCCTCCTGGAGCCTGATTGGTCTTCTCCTGCAGGCCAATCAGTTGTTGCATTCTACGTTCCAACCAGCCTAATAAGCTGATTTACTTCCTCCTAGAGCCGTATTGGTCTTCTCCTGCAAGCCAATCAGTTGCTGCATTCTAGGATCCTACCTGCCTATTGTTCTAGGATCCAAGCTTAGTACATAACACCAACCCTAATTACAATGGTAATTCCAGACCTCTCTGTGGTAGGAATTCAAGTGCATGCCAGAAATTAAGGTCAATAATTTAGGATGATATCATTCATATAATATTTTTATAACAATTCTTTTGGTTGATTTTTTACAAACTCACTTTTCATCACTGATCTCCGTCTTAAATTCCTTCTCCCAGTTTTCCTTTAATTGGCTATATATGTTCGTGCATTTCTCCACCAATATTTTATACATTTTGGAGATCAGATCCTTTTGTCCAAATAGAAAAGAAAAGAAAAGAAAAAAACTTTCACATATTGTTAGATCTCTACTTATCTTGTGACATTATTTTTTTTTAACACAATTTATAGGCTGTTTATTTTTATTTTTTAAAAAAAAAAATCTAAGCAGTTTACCTAAAACACTATAAAATACTTACTCAAAAATACAAAAAACACACAACAAACTTTAAAAACAAGTAGACATAATAAAACAATCAGAATACAGATAAAATCAGCAAAATTTAAAAATAAGGCTGGCTAGAAATGTTTGCTGAAACAATTCAGTGTTTAGCAGGCATTGAACAGTCCAGGGCACTGGGACTGCCACCCTAAAAGATTTATTTCTGACAAGCTATATATACTACAGGTATATATAACTTCTAATTTGTATATATGGCGGGGGGAGACTTAATGGTTGTGTTTTTTCACTTATCTGATCATATAATAAAATGATCCCATGTGACAGAAAATCCTTATATTTAGCAAATCTATATTTAAAACAACTAGAATAACCCCTTAATTATGTTGCGGACCAGAAACACCCATTATTAACAGGAGCCAGTGGAGGGATGATCGGAGCTGTTGTTCCAGCAATACTTGGAGAGCCACAGATTTCCATCCCTATTTTGGGAGGTTCACCAATGCCAGGTTCAAAATGGGAAAACACAGCTTCTGAGAGGAAATTAAGCAGCTGCATAAGTTCCTGTCCATTCCCCCATCCCTATCTCAGTCATCTAACATCCCACAACCTGATGCAAATGGTCAGAGCTCCTCCAGGTATGTAAAGAACAAGCAGGGTAGGAAGGTGGATGTCAAGATTAAGGAGGTAATGGGCTGGGGAAACTATATCCATCTTATATTTTGCCACATTTGGGATATTTAGAGGTGCCTATAAACATTATCCTGCTTTGAATCCAAAATCCTAGCCTGTTGAAATTTTGTGTGTTTGTGTGTGTGTATGTGATTTCACAGAAGCATTCATCTCTTTTGGGGGGGGGGCTCTGTCCTTTTAATAACTTCTGCTTGCTGGTTTCATTCTCTCCTTCAAATGTGTTTTCTAACTCTAACCAAGGAAGGCCAGGTGACCTATACACAGCAATTTCACCTATACAAACAGGAGATATAAAATGTTGACATAGCAATATCACAGGTGTCAATAACTGTGTCAGGCAACTGAGTCACAAGTTAAATCTAACAAGATTTATCTTTATAATGAAAACATGCACAACTACTGCATCACTCAGTAAGGCCAAATTCCATCCCGTTCCTGTTTCCTGTGCTGTCTGTCATACTTTATCTCTCAGCAAGAAGTGTTCCAATGCTATTGTTTATGGGTGTTACTATATCTAATAACCACACTTAGGCAACCTATGGACTTTTGGCAATCTAGGAGAGCACTGGGCATCTTTCTTTCAGTTGACAAAATGTCACCCTGACAAACTAGAGTATCTAAAGTTGGTGAGAAATAGGCATGTCTGGCACCAGTGGTAAGTCAGATCGGGCACTACGGAGGGCCTCAGGTCCAGAATGGCCCTTCATTTGCCTGATCTGCCTGTTTACTCACCACCTGGCCTGGGTGATGATGTGTGGGTACCATTTGGAAGTCCAACTCAACCTCCACCCACAGATGTCATGTAACCATCCACCTCCACTGTCCATCTCCATGCTGCCTTGCATGGAGGCTGTCAGGGAACTGCCATTGGAGCTAGAGGCGGAGGGAAGGCTCCAGAGGGATGCCGGAGAGGGTCCCAGTAGGGAGAGAGGCAGCCCATCTGCTGGGGAAGGAAATCAGCGTAACACCAGTGGAGAAGGGGGGCAGATGGGGGAATCGGAGAGGAGGCTCCAAGACTCCTCGCCGGAGACCAGCGGAGAGAGTACGGGTACTCTGCTGCCCACACCCTCCCTGCGCAGAAGACTTCTGCGCAGGGAGAGTAGGAGGAGACTTGGCGTCAAAGAACTTCTTTGCTGGAAGAAGTTCAAGAAACGGGAGACTTCCGGAGGCGGCGCGACCGGTAATGGCTGCCTTCTCCGAGTAAGGAGAAGGGAGCTCCGCTGTAAACGGGTCGTCCGCTACGGCGAAGCGGAGACCCATTCAGGAAAACCACAGGTGGCAGAAGCCTGTGGTCTCGGGACCCGGCGGGCGCCAGAAGCAGCCCCCAAAACGTTGAAGGGACCCCGTAAGGGGCTCCGGATCGCGGAGGGGGTAGCGGCGCTGTGGGTCGTTGCGCAAACAGCGAAGTGAAGCCGCATTGCTGTTGCCGGTCAGCGCTGTCCTTTCTTCCTGCAACTTTTCTGAACTTTGGAAACTACAACCCGTGAGTAAATTTGGACATTGAAAACTTTCTGAAACTTTTGTCAACTTTCTGAAACTTTTTGAGAACTTTATGAAACTTTTAAAACTTTTTTAAAAAGTTGAAATCTGGCTGAAAACGGAGTGAGGATAAGCAGGAAGCCCATCTCCCGCTATACTGAACTTTAAGCAAAGAGCAGGAGGAGTGGAGACAAAAAGTTATGCGTTAACTAAATGCTGGCACCCTGTTAAAGCAGTTTTCTGAGTGAAAGACTTTGAGCTATTGACTTTTGCTGGTCATATTCGGGGTGCACTGATATCCTTCTTCTGTGGCACCAGTGGATTATAAAATAAATAAGAATCTCTGGTGCTGGAGCTGCCTGGATGAGCACCAGTTTGCAACTTTGGATACATTGAATTCAGGTTTTGAAAATTCTGAGTTGGAACTGGATACTTTGAAACTGTTGCAGTCAAGGCACTGTAAGAAACACTGTTTTGCTTTAAGTTTTACTCTGCTAAAAATAATACATTGTGGAGGCGATAGACATGGATTTAAATTTATAAGTTTAACTTGGATTTGATCTTTTCCCTGAAGACGTATTAAGCTCCCTCTAGAGGATTTTGGACTTACAGCAGTGACTTTGTTTTACTTTCCCTTTCCCGGCCTCTGTTTGACTATTGCATCTGGGACTCTGCTTTCTCATGGGAACAACTTGGATTGACCTTGGATTACAGATAACTTTGGAATGAGTGGCGCAAGGAGAAGAGGAAGGACTAAACAAACAACTCTAACTTTATCTGCAGCCTCACAGCGTAGATCTTCTGTGCCGGCCTTGCCTTCCACTTTGCCTCCAGACATAGAGGCGGCCTCCCTAATACAGGCAGGGGAGGGTGAGACAGAGGAGCTGCACCTGGGAGATATGGCTTCAGGGACAAGTAGCTCTGTCTTGGAGAAAATTTTGGAGAAACTGGAGGCTCTGGACAAGAAGGCTGATTTGCATACAGCTAAAATTGAACAGAACACAGAAAGCTTAAATAAGCTGACTGGACAAGTTGCACAGAATGCCCAGTCTATTGGAGAATTAAAGGAGGCTGTAGGTGAAAATCGTAAACTGGCTGAAGATACTAGTCAAAGATTGGAAGAACTTGAGAAAGAAGTAAGACCACTCAGCAAACAAGTTGGAGAACATCAGATTTACTTTTTGATGACAGAACTGCGAAACAGGGAGACCAACTTGAGGATACGGTCAATACCAGAGGTGGAAGAAGATAATTTTATTGAATTTCTAACTAAGGAATTTGCCAAGTTTTGGAAGTTAGAGGAAAAAGACTTTAAAATTGTATCTGCTTTCAGGCTTGGCAGAGTCAGAAGGACAGAGAAGCCCAGAGATTGTTTGATAACACTGAGATCAAAGGAGGAAAGGGACAAGATTTTGGGCCTGCACTACGAAAAGTCACTAGACATTTTGGGCAAGAGAATTGAAATCTACAAGGACATTCCTAAGCAGTTGCTGGACCTTAGATCTAACTACACGGAATTGGCAAGACTGTTGAGAAGCAACGCAATTATCTTCAGGTGGGAGTTTCCACAAGGATTATCCTTTACCTACAGAGGGAGAAAGATCAAAATCAAAACAGTGGAAGATAGAGACAAGTTTTTGGGAGCACACGGAGAAGACCTCCACAAAGGACTTGGATTGCCAGCGCCAGAACTTCCAGGGGAGCCCGCCCCCTCGGATCCTCAAGGACCGGAGAACAAGGTACCACCCCAGAAAGAATAACCAGACCTATCCAGGATGTCTCTGCAGCTTTTGAGTTGGAACATAAATGGCTGTAACAGTCCCGAAAAAAGGTCTAAAATTTTTCATATTTTAAAAAAGGAACAATTGGACATTATATGCTTACAAGAAACACATGTGATTAGGCTCCATAGAAAGGTGTTAATAAATAAAAGGCTTGGTCAAGAATTTATATCATCGGATACAGTTAAAAAGAGAGGTGTAGTGATCTATGCAAAAGAGAGCCTTTCACCAAAATTTCTCTTTAAAGATGAAAGTGGAAGAATCCTCGCAATAGAAGTACAGTATCAAGGAGAAAAAATTTTGATATTAGGAATTTATGCTCCAAATGAAGGAAAATCGGATTTTTATAAGAAGTTGCACGAGATCATGCTGGATTATCTGGATTACAACAACGTCATCATGATGGGGGACATGAACGGGGTCGTATCAACAAATATGGATAAGTCACAGAACCAGAACATTACTAAAGAGGGAAGACTACCTAAGACCTTTTTTGAAATGACTGACAATATGGACTGGGTTGACATCTGGAGAGTTAGAAACCCCCTGGGAAGAGAAGGAACATTCTTTTCTGAAGCTCAACTGACTTGGACACGAATCGACCAAATATGGATAACTAGAAGTCTGGCACCTAAGGTGAGGAAGGTGGAAATCTGCCCCAAAACATGCTCCGACCATAACGCCTTGAGAATGGATATGACATTGATCCCAATCGGCTCCTTTAGATGGAAGATGAATGATGGCCTGTTTAGAGATCAAAGAATTGTAAAGAAGGCCCAAAAAACCTTAAAGGACTATTTTGAGATTAATTTGAACACTACGGTGGAAAAAAGAACTATCTGGGATGCAAGTAAAGCTGTGATGAGAGGGTTCTTGATTCAACAGAATTCCTTAAAGAAAAGACTGCAAAATGAAAAGAAAGATAAAATTCTGGAAAGTATCAAAGAGTTGGAGAAGAAGTTAAGATCTAACCCGAAGTCCCAACCGATTCTGAGAGAAATCAAACTTTATCAGGCGCAATATTCCAAGCTGATAAATCAGGAAATAGAATGGAAGATTAAAACAATGAAACAAAAAACTTTTGAATCGGCAAATAAATGTGGGAAACTGCTAGCTTGGCAGTTGAAAAGGAGACAAAGATTAAATACAGTAACAAACTTAGAGGTTGAAGGAAGGAACATTCAGAACCCGGGAGAGATTAGAAAGTGCTTCCAGAGGTATTTTAAAAAGTTATATACTCAAGGGCCACAAGATGAAATAGAGATTACACAATTTTTGGAGAGAAATGGATTAGCAAAGCTGTCAGAAGAAAATAGAACAATTTTAAATGGCAAAATAACACGACAAGAGATTGAACAGGCCATCCTGAGTCTGAAACAGGGCAAATCACCAGGGCCAGATGGACTGACCTCTAACTACTACAAGACATTGAAGGATTATTTGATACAACCTTTGTTGGAGGTCAGTAATGAAATAATGGAGGGGAAGAAGGCGCCTGAATCGTGGAAAGAAGCATTTATCACATTGATTCCAAAGTCAGAAACTGAAAAGACACAACTCAAGAATTACCGTCCCATCTCCCTTTTAAATGTGGATTACAAAATATTTGCAGATGTTTTGGCACGAAGATTTAAGAAAGTTTTAAGTGAGATAATCCATAAAGACCAGGCAGGCTTTCTCCCGGGCAGACATATGTTTACTAACACAAGGAACATCATAGACATATTGGAACTTTTACAAACAAACATAAACACTAAAGCAGTTTTAATTTTTATAGACGCGGAGAAAGCCTTTGACAACATTTCTTGGAAATTTATGAAGGGGAATTTAAAAGAAATGGGAGTGGGACGGGGGTTTGAGAACGGGATTGAGGCAATATATTCAGAACAAAAGGCTAAACTGATAGTTAACAATGTGGTTACAGAAGAGTTTAAAATTGAAAAAGGTACACGACAAGGCTGCCCGATTTCCCCATTACTGTTTATTTCGGTTCTGGAAGTGCTCCTGAATATGATTAGGGGGGACCGGTTGGTGGAAGGGATTCAGGTCGGAGCGAAACAATATAAACTTAAAGCTTTTGCAGATGACCTAGTTCTGACATTACAGGAGCCGGAGTCTAGTTTGAAAAGAGTACTACAACTGATTCAAAACTTTGGTCGAGTGGCAGGATTTAAGTTAAATAAGCAAAAAACTAAAGTTTTGGGGAAAAACATGACAGATATTGAGTTGGAACAGCTTCAGAAAGAGACAGAACTAAATGTGGTTAAAAAAGTTAAATACCTAGGGGTAAACATAACAGCAAAAAATCTGAGTTTATTTAAAGATAATTATGAAAAATGTTGGTCAGAGATTAAGAGAGACTTGGATAGTTGGTCAAGACTAAAACTTTCTTTGTTAGGCCGAATAGCTGCCATCAAGATGAATGTATTGCCAAAAATGTTATTTTTGTTTCAGACACTGCAGATTGTAGACAAGACAGAGTGCTTCCGGAAGTGGCAGAAAGATATTTCTAAATTTGTCTGGCAGGGCAAAAAGCCCAGAATCAAATTTAAAATATTAACAGATGCGAAAGAAAGAGGGGGCTTTGCCCTGCCAGATTTAAAGTTGTATTATGAAGCTGCAGCTTTCTGCTGGTTAAAAGATTGGTTACTTCTTGAAGATACGGATGTCTTGGATTTGGAAGGTTTTAATAATGCGTTTGGATGGCATGCATATTTATGGTATGATAAAGCTAAGATAAATAAGGCCTTCAAGAACCATATTGTCAGAAAATCAGTTTTTAATGTCTGGACAAAATATAAAGACTTACTGGAGAATAAAACTCCGAGGTGGCTGTCACCCCTGGAGGCTAAGGCTCGGAAAAGAGCCAATATGGAGGCCAACTGGCCAAAATATTGGGAGATAATAGAAAAGGATGGTGACAACTGGAAATTGCAGAGTTTAGAAAAGATGAGAGACAAAGTGCGAGACTGGTTACACTATGCTCAGATTAAAGAAGTGTTTAAAAATGACAAAAAGCTAGGATTCCAAGTGGAAAAGTCAAAGTTAGAAACTGAACTGTTAGAACCTAAGACTAAGGTACTTTCAAGAATGTATAACTTGCTGCTGAAATGGAACACACATGACGAAATGGTAAAATCAACAATGATAAAATGGGCGCAGGATATTGGGTATAATATTATGTTTGAAGATTGGGAAAGGTTGTGGACCTCTGGGCTGAACTTCACTGCATGTAATGCGTTGAAGGAAAATGTGATGAAAATGATGTATAGATGGTACATGACCCCTGTTAAACTGGCTAAAATATACCATTCGTCTGATAGCAAATGTTGGAAATGTAAGGAAAATGAAGGAACATTTTTTCACCTCTGGTGGACCTGCCCTAGAGTGAAGGCCTTTTGGGAGAAGATATATAATGAATTAAAAAAGGTGTTTAAATACACCTTTACTAAGAAATCAGAGGCCTTTCTCCTGGGTATTGTCGGCCAGAGTGTGTTAAAAGAGGACAGAACATTCTTTTTGTACGCAACAACAGCAGCAAGAATATTAATTGCCAAGAATTGGAAAACTCAGGAGCTACCCACTGTGGAAGAATGGCAGATGCAACTGATGGACTATATGCAATTAGCCGAGATGACCGGCAGAATTCGAGACCAGGGAGAAGAAAGGATGGAAGAAGACTGGAGGAAATTTAAGATTTATTTACAAAAATATTGTAATTTGGCTGAGTGCTGAATTGGATGCCAGTGCAGACAATTGTCTACCATTAAATTAGATTTAAGGCTGAATTATATGTCAAACCAAATTAAGATTATTAATTAAGATGAGTTAAATGATAATTTGTTTGAAATTAATTTAATAATGATGTAAGTGTATGCGGGAGGTGTGGGGGAGTCCCATGTAACAATTGAGAGATGTTAAATGGACAATGATAAGTGCTTATCTAATATATGCTTTATTTGAAAACTTTAATAAATATATTATAAAAAAAAAAAAAAGAAGTTCAAGAAACGCCCACTGACAGATTCTGCCAGCGACTGAGGCAGCCACGCAGCTAGAGGCTGTCCAGACAGAAAGGGTTCAACCAGGTAACCTAGCCAGGAGTGGCGGCAACTTATGCACGAGCAACCCCTAGAACCATTACAGAGGCCAAAGGCTTCTCGGAGCAAAGCATTCTGCACAAGGAGTCTATATCAGTTTGACTTCTTTTGATCAAGATGAAAGACTTTACCTCTAGCCACTTCGGGTTGAATTTTGTAAAATTGTTGTTGTTTAGTCGTGTCCGACTCTTCGTGACCCCATGGACCAGAGCACGCCAGGCACTTCTGTCCTCCACTGCCTCCCGCAGTTTGATCAAATTCATGCTGGTAGCTTCAAGAACACCATCCAACCATCTCATCCTCTGTCGTCCCCTTCTCCTTGTGCCCTCCATCTTTCCCAACATCAGGGTCTTTTCCAGGGAGTCTTCTCTTCTCATGAGGTGGCCAAAGTATTGGAGCCTCAGCTTCACGATCTGTCCTTCCAGTGAGCACTCAGGGCTGATTTCCTTAAGAATGGATACGTTTGATCTTCTTGCAGTCCATGGGACTCTCAAGAGTCTCCTCCAGCACCATAATTCAAAAGCATCAATTCTTCGGCGATCAGCCTTCTTTATGGTCCAGCTCTCACTTCCATACATCACTACTGGGAAAACCATAGCTTTTACTATACAGACCTTTGTTGGCAAGGTGATGTCTCTACTTTTTAAGATGCTGTCTAGGTTTGTCATTGCTTTTCTCCCAGGAAGCAGGCGTCTTTTAATTTCGTGACTGCTGTCACCATCTGCAGTGATCTTTTGTAAAATACGTACTATTAATTTCCATTTTCATCAGCTGTCATGTGACCCAGCCAAACCAAAAAGTAGAGGGATAGCTGGCACTTGAAGTCTTACAACTGAAATACGCGTCAAAGACTCGTTTTTTCAATTATTATTTAAAAAAACAACAACATGTAGGTCCTGCTATCCAAACACAATGCATTCTCAGGAAATCATTTATTAGGTGAGCGTTCGCATAGCAAATCAGCAATTTCCAGTGATTCCTATGAGGAAATTTCAAATGTGTTCGCAACCATGGAATTTTGACTCCAAAACAATGGAAAAACCCAGGAGAACCCAGGAAATGAAAGCTTGCAAAAGCAAATAAAGAAATAAAAAAAGGTTCTCTATTTGTCCAATCTCTCCCTCTTCCTTCCCACCCCTTCCAACCATGTTTTTTCAGAGAAACAGCTGCCACTGACCAGCAAAACACAAAAAGTAAGGCTTGTTTAAGTGCAAAAAAAAAAAAAGTATAACGGGTAAAGGACCCCTGGATGGTTAAGTCCAGTCCAAGGCAACTATGGGGTGCGGCGCTCATCTCGCTTCAGGCCGAGGGGGCCAGCCATTTGTCCACAAACAGCTTTCTGGGTCATGTGGCCAGCATGATTAAACTGCTTCTGGTGCAACGGAACACCGTGATGGAAGCCAGAGCGCTCGGAAATGCTGTTTACCTTCCCACCACAGCAGTACCTATTTATCTACTAGCGCTGGTATGCTTTCGAACTGCTAGGTTGGCAGGAGCTGGGACAGAGCAACGGGAGCTCACCCCGTCTGTGGATTCAAACCACCAACCTTCCGATTGGCAAGCCCAAGAGGCTCAGTGGTTTAGACCACAGTGCCACCCGGGACCTGCGTGTAGTTGTTTCTATATTTCCCAGTGTAAAACAGTTTAAGGAAACATATTCTAAATTAGATAGTATATTAATAAATGGTGTGCCACCATATTCTGTCATCAGCAACATAGTGAATCATTTGCATGTAAACTAAGTTCACTGTCTATAAGGGTGAAACCTAAGACCAGACTTTCCAAAAACTGTCTTCCTTTCACATGAAGCCACAGGCAGATGCCTTAGATTATCTAGCTGTTTTTCCATCATAGATATGCTTTCATTGTTCCTGCATAATAGTTGTGCAAGTGTCCATCTGAATAGTCAATAAACCAACACACATTTTTTCTTTTCATCTCAGATTGCCAAACCACAGTCCTAAAAGTATACTGAAAGTCATTTAGCCCAATCATATGAATCATTGCAGGGTCCACTGTAGCTAAACCATGTCAGCCAGTGATGTTCAGCCTCATCTTAAAAACATCAAAAGCTGATTTTAAAATTCTCCAGGTAAGCTTGTCCCATTGGTCAACTTGTATCACTGCTGAGAATTTATTATATAATCTAATCTAAATCTGCCTTCCAGCAGGGAAAAACTACGGCTTCCTTCTTGTAGGCTGCTGTAGAAGCTATAGAGAGCAATTATTCTCCATCTTCTTTGAGGCAATCTGAGTATCTGGGGGTTTTTCACCAAAAATATACCCACCAGTCAACATTTCTCTACTTTATAATCAAAAATAAATCAATGTGCAATCACAACTTATCGCAAAACTTTTCTGATATGGAAAGGAAAATAAAAATAAAAATCAGTAACCATAAAATACAAATGGTTTTCCCAGATATCCAGGTCACACTAATTTGGCCTTATTACCCTGATCCCTATTGTCCTCGCTCTCAATAAGCCCCATGTTTCTCCATTCTGTAGTCATTGTCTCCTGAATTCTTTAGCACCTGTGGGTGTGATGCATCAAATCCTGCTGATTACGATTCATTCCAATTGGACAAATTATACAGTATTCATTGGCTGTTCTTTTTCCTGTCCGTGAAATAGAGGCACATTAACAGTGAAATCCTAAGCTCACTTACCAGAGAGCAACCTCTAATGAGCTTAGTGAGGCTTACTTCTGAGTAAGCAAGCTTAGGCTTTCACTGCACTTGTCATTTTGAACTGCTTGTTAAAACATGGTGTAGCCATCCTCTCTCGTTTTGTCATTTATGGACGAGTTCAGCTTATTTTCTTCTGCCTACTTCCCCCCACTTCTACAGCATACTCGCAGAACATATTTGTCACATGCCAAGCATCCTCTGCTGAATCCAATTCCTTCTGTGGATTTTCTACATTGCTGGCATTTTCCTCCCTATTAATAAGTCATTTCGTATATGGAGAGACTTGTATGATAGCCTGATTTCTAGAAAGCATTTTATATATGCAAAGGAAATTGGGTTCTTCGTGGCCTTGTCAAACAACATGGAGCTCAAGCTGAACAAAGACTTGCTTAACATTTCTATCCTACTTTCTGCTAATGTTACTTGACCTTTCTGGAGCTAAATCTAAGGTCCTATTTGACATTGTCTTTCTACTCCGTCAGCCTGGGCCTTCAGTGCTGTCAGTCATTCGGAGCTCCTCGACTCCCTCTTCTCTTTGGGCTTTAATTGACACCATCCTCTTTTCCGACTATCTAGCTTCTCTTTATTTCTACCATTTTCTAGTAATCCTACAAAGCTCTGTCCTTCAGCTCTTGTTTTTCTCCTGAGTACCCACATTCACATTCATGGATTTAACTATCAACTTTGTAAAATAATAGATACATCAGCAAGTGCCCTTTTCCTATCAATGTTGGCATAATCCCAAGACATTTAGGAATATAAAGAAAAGCCAGCCGGGAGCTCTGAACAACAATTCTTTTCTGTGTGCTTGCAATAAATGCAGGCACTGAATAGATGCAAAATAGTAGGCAGGTGTTCCGAGGTAGGAAGAGACAATAGAATAACTGGGGAACATTCAGCATGATAAAACATTTATACCGGGGGAGCCAATGTGGTGGCCTCCAGATATTGTTGGACTACAAGTCCCTTCATCCCCGATCATAGGTCATGTTGTGGCTAATGGCCAACTGGCTGTGGCTAATAGGAGATTGAGTCCAACAACATCTAGAGTGTGCATGTGGGTGTGCCGTGTGATCCTCCCTGACATTAGTCACCTACATTGCTGGAGCAGATGGAGGACTTGTTAATGATGCCAACTGCAACTCACCGTTGGATGACTGAGAGTTGCCCTTGGTACATTTTTCTGCTTTGCTGATTCCTGGAGGTATGCAAGCAAGGCTCACCAAAACTATTTATAAGCTGATCACCCAAGCAATTCAGAATCTTATAGAGTGCTTTGCCTAGTCGGTCCTTGATTATAGCAATTGCCTAAAGCTTTTTGTATGCATTTGGTTTGAAGTAATCTGAAAATACCAAGATTTATATGAGAACATAAATGCAAGACAGAGTATTTATTCATTATTCAATACAGTGGTACCTCGGGTTACGAACTTAATTAGTTCCGGAGGTCCGTTCTTAACCTGAGATACCACTTTAGCCAATGGGGCCTCCTGCCGCTGCCGTGCCACCGGCGCGCGATTTCTGTTCTCATCCTGGGGCAAAGTTCTTAACCCAAGGTACTACTTCCGGGTTAGCGGAGTCAGTAACCCGAGGTGTTTGTAACCTGAGGTGTTTGTAACCCAAGGTACCGCTGTATTCAGGTCATTCAAATAAAAAAGGAAAAAATTCTGTGTTTACCAACTCTCTTTAATTAAATTAAGACACAGCAGCTTGGTTCAGAACGAACCACTTGATCAAACCATAGTCATAGATTGAAGCTGGTTTGCAAACCTAGGTTTAGAAGGCAAATGCAAACCAGAGTTCACCAGTTTGGATGCAACTAACTGAAGCAGAGCATAGGATAAGAGGCAGGCATAGGGCTCATTTTCATTGTACCAAACTATACCACCTCTAAGCCACTGTGGTTCCTAGCAGTTGGTGTTCAATAGCATACTGCCATGGATCATTTAAATATATTTTGCATGTTACTTTTATGTGATGGAGAACAAGTTCTAGACTGGTTCAACATGAGGAGTCCATGGACTAACAATGTTACTCCAGGCCATGTCATTTGTCAGAGAGGGTAGATGTAACGCCAAGGTAATTGCATTTTACTATTTCATGTGAGCTGACTTGAGGTTCCTTCTAGTTCAAAAAGCACATATAAATCAGAACAATAAGTAACCTCAAAAAGATGCAAGCCCTGATTAAAACAGTATTGCAAAACTTCTGCAGAGATGGGACTAGAGGGGGTGAAGAGAATTAACCAATTTCTCTCTTTTTGAGAACCTTGGGTAATTTACATAGGAAAGCACAGCTGTTCAGTGCAAACCTCTTTACCCTGAATGTATCTTAAGAAAACTGTAGCAATACATCAATGTTGTGTCCACCTAATACTAATGGAAGAAGTACAAATCATCAATTATATATGATTTACTGCATAAATCATAAAACTATTGAGACTCAGAGAGTATTTTTGAACAGGAAATCTGTTCTCTATTAAAGCAATGTTCTTTCCCTAGATAAAAGCAGACAGAAGACCCTTGCTGAGATCATGGAGAGTAGCTGCATCAAGTCAGAATAGGTAGCATCGAGCTAAAAATATACATATCAAAATTTCATATGTTCAAAATCAGAACTGCTACAATTTGTTAAATTGCTTTGGTTTCCTTAGACAATTGTGATTTTTAAAGTGACAAAGGTTGCAATCCTATGGTCCTTACGAGGGCATGCCAAGGGCCATATGCTTCATTTAATTCCCCTTCTCAAGGGTGGATAAAGAGGATCAAACTTCATTTGTGCTTTCTCCATGAGCCTGCAGAAAGCTGCACAGATTGGGAGAGACCCCCTGTCTGTCTCAAATCCTGGGGAGCTGCTGCCAGTCAGTGCAGAATATAGTGAGCCAGATGGACCAAGGGCCTGAGTCAGTATAAGGTAGCTTCCTATGTTCTTACATTCATGCAAGTTTCAGAATATGAAATCATAAAAACTCACTATTCTGTGTACGTTTGAAATTTGATTTTGTGCTCTCTTTCCCTAAGATAGTTTAAAATGAAAACTGCTAACCTTCAAAATAAATAATATCTAGAAACATAAGATGCAAATCACCCAGTCTTGAATGATATATGAAATTGGTAAATGAAATCAGATCCACTTTTCATTCAAAGGTAACCAACCCTAGAAATGTCCTTCTGAAATCAAGTGGAGTAGCGGTTCGAAGTGGAAATTTGGTCTATTTTCTGATAAGTATGTTATCAGAAAAACAAGCTAAGTATATCTTGTTTCCCCCCCAAAAAAAACACATGAAGAAAACTTAACCAATATGGGTTTGATACAAGGACTGCAGAGGTCATTGTAAGCTCCACATGTAGGCATGTAATGTACACTTATCAAAATAGTTGATCTCTATATGGCAATTAATCAGTCCATCAGTCATCACAAAGATGTGACTGAATAGGCATATGGCCTTACATTAGGGCAGATTGCCAGTGCTGAGACATGGGTTGCTTTCAGCTATGTGACTGTGATGCTATGATCTGCATCACACTGAAAACTACAGAATAAGGAAGAAGCAACAAATTGATGTGGAATGTTACAAGACATCTGCCTGAAACATCTAAAACATAATGATTATACTATAAAAACTGGCCATTCTAGCTAGGTCTGGTGGGAGCTGGAAGTCCCATAAGATTCCCCTTCCTTGGCTCAGACATCAGAAACACAGACTGGTTCTATACAGTCTTCTTGGATAGCATGTTTTCTGTGCTTAACTGCCAGCAATTAGGGTTTGTGGTTTACTTGTAGTTTGGAAAAGTGTTCCTTTAACTATTATCTGTTTCTTTGGCAGTGTCAGCGTATTTCATTTACTTCTACTCATAGCATTTTGTGCTGTTGTGGGGGGGGGGGGACAAATATGCAATGCAGGAGTCAAAATAAAACTCTCTCTCTCTCGTTAAATCTGATGTAATTCCTTTGCTTTGACATAGCAGCTAGTGCTTCCTAGATTTCCAAAGATTCTGCAACGAATAAAGCAACATAGACAGGGATTATATATTACACAGCAGCACATATCAGGCCCCAACTCCATCCTTTACCATCCATTATTCACTAACAGTTATGCCACCAAGGCAGGCTGGTAAGTAGCAAGTGCTTATTGCCCAGCAACACCAAGTATGGCTGGACAGACAGATATATTGCATTTGTAAAATAAAAATTTAAAAAATAGGCATATGGCAAATGCACATTGTTTATTGGAAACAGGAACTACCAGTAGCTTAGGTCCAAGATACTACTTTATTCATTACGCACTACAGTGTAATGAGGTGTTTACAGGCTGGCCTGCGCAGGTGTATAACTGTATATAGAAAGTGTCAAATCTCACTGTAATTTATCTTCTCTGTTGATGAGATGTGGCATGCAATTTTGTACACTGACAGCTCAGTTAGCTAAATGTCATTGGCCTGCATAAAAATTGAAACAGGAAGGGTTAACACCCACAATATCAATCACTTGCGTTTCTGTAAGGCGATGGCTCATATGCATACTTCACTTCTGCTTTACCAATCTGAACATGCCAAGGAAAGAAATAATGAGCAAACATGGATGCAACCTCCAGAGACTGAATTGTCTGATGGATGGATGGATAGATAGATGGATAGATAGATAGATGATAAATAGATGTGGACTTAACCCATAAAAAATAAGTGGAACTCTGATAACAGAGTTAGGATTGTGCTCTCCACTCCACAGGAGGAAAAAAAACCCAGCTGTGATTACCAAAATAACATTCATGCTATCACTTAACATCAAACCTAATAATACCAGAATATATTTTAAAAAAACACACACACACCACTTTTGGAATAGAGTATTTTCCATTATATCTGCAATTACAATCCATCTCCTTTCTCCAAATCCTGCCTTATCTTTGGACATAGAATGAGGCCCCACTCTGCACCACAGAGAACTAGTAGGCTTCTGACTGACTGCATGATTAGCAATAGCTCACCAATGGAAGAACCAGATTGAACTATTCAGAACTATTCTGAACTAAACCTGAATATAGCAGAATGCAATTATCACTAATAGGGAGAATCTCGGCGATAAAAATGACTATTTCCCCCAAAACGCTATTTTTATTCCAAACGATCCCAATACTTAATGATACATGATGTCTGAAAGATTGGCGAAAAGATCTGTCTATGTATATTTGAAGAGGGAAGAAACCTAGGATAAAACACAAGATTCTCATTGATATAAAAGATAGAGGAGGTTTTGCACTCCCTGACTTAGAATTGTATTTCGAAGGTGCCTGTTTGTCGGATAAAATACTGGGTATTGCTAGAAAAAAAACAGTGACTACATTTGGAGGGCCACGATGTCAAATGTGGCTGGCACGCTTGTATTTGGTACGGCAAAGCTGGAATATGTAGCCGGCTTACCATCGCTGGGCAGCTTCGCTGGGCAGCTTCCTCCCGGCGCGGAACCCGCCACCTGCTGCTGCTGCTTCCAAAGCAGCAGTGGGTGGGCTCCATACCCAGCATATAAGACGACCCCTGACTTTTTAACCTCTTTTCCGGGGTTAAAAAGTATATCTACGGGGACTTCCGGTTAGCACCAGCGCTTAATGGCGGATCTCTCCCGGAGCTCCGGGAGAGATCTGCTTCGTGGGTTCGGGTCCTGCAGCTACGGCGGAGCGGGGACCCTCAAAAATCACAGACGCGTAGCCTGTGAACTGGAGACTCGGCGGGCACCTTTGCGCCCCCCCGACGTTGTGAAATAGCCTTTTTAAAGGCTGCGGACCAGCGGAGGGTTATGGAGCGGTGCTGAGAGTCGCTTTCACCCAGCCTGCGAAGCGAAGCCGCGTCGCCATTAGCGGAGAGCGCTGATTTCTTCCGGTGAATTTGGATTAAAAAGAACAACTATCCGTGAGTAGGATTGAACGCTAAAATATAATTGGACACTAAAATTAAAGAAATTGGGCACCGAGACGGACAAGCACCAAAAAGGAAGTCTGCTTTCCGTTCTGTAGCAAGATCAAAGCGAAAGGCATTTAAGCTGTAACTGTTTGAAAGGAGAGTTGTGGGAACCAAGAAATCCACCACCAAGCAAAGAACTCCCTCCCCGAAGGCAGGAGGGGGGGGGGAAGAAGACTCTAAAGTGTTTTCCTGCCAGTTTAAAAAGAAATTGAGCTATTTACCGCTGCTCTTATACCTGGGGTCCGGACTGCCGGAGAAAAGGAACCGGCTAAGAACTGTCGCTATAGGAAGGTATTAAAGTATCCGTAATTGACTTTGGTTACTCTCAACTTGAAACATCTATTTTGTTGCACAGTAAAGTTACTTGCAGGACATTATTGACTTGGATTCTTCAGAAAGAGAAAAGAATAATTGAAAGGGACTAGGAGGACTTTTGCTTGCTTTCTGGAGAGCGTGGGATTAACTTGAAGGTAAAGAATTAACTTTATGCCCTCTAGAGGACTTATAAATTGTTTCAGCAACAAGTGGAGCTTAAAATTTGAGAACTTTTGTCTGACAGCTCAAGAGTGTGGGAATGACCTTGAGCAAAAGTCTTTGTTATGGCAGATGGTAAAGAGAAAGAGGATTCACAAGAAACAACCTTGAGATCTGGCAGACAATACAAAGTGGATCTTTCCACGCAAAGAAGGGCTTCTGTATCAGGAGCCTCTGGAACTACAATTGTCTCAAAGGCAAAAGTGAAAACAATGTCTTTAGAAGAATCATTTGCTAAGGTATTGGGGAAGATAAATGACTCTTTGGAGGAACTAAAAAAGCAAGGCGCAGAAACTAAAGTACAAGTTGCTGAAACAAATAAGAAAATTGAAGAAATCTCTGGGAAAATTGACTTAAATACAAAAAGCATAACTGACCTTGGGAACAAAGTGAACTCAAATGCAGAAGCATTTGGAAGACTCATCTACAACACGAAAGATAGCTGAGGAAGCTAAAGAAATTGCAACTGCTGCTGAGGAAAAGTTTCCACCAGTGTACAGGAAACTAGATGAGTATGAGCTGGCACTCTCTATGCAGGATATGCAACGTAAGGAGAGGAACTTAAGGATCAGACTTGTGCCGGAAAAGGAAGGTGACAACCTGGTGGACTATCTGACAAAAGAATTTTCTGAATTTTGGAAGCAGGAGTTGGATAAGGAAGAATTTAAGATAGAAAGTGCATTTAGACTGGGAACAAGGCAGAGGAAGAAAAGACCCAGAGACTGCTTAATAACTCTAAGATCAAAGGAGGAGCGAGACAAAATATTGAACCTGCATTACCAAACAACCCTTCGAATTGAAGATTTTCATATTGAGATTTTTAAAGACATTCCCAAAAGTATTTTGGACGCAAGAGGACTCTACAAGGACTTGGTGACACTGCTGAAAAGGAACTACATACCATTCAGGTGGGAGTTTCCCCAAGGCTTGTCTTTTAAATACAAGGGGAAGAAAAGAAGAATAAAGACAGTGAGTGATAAAGACAAGTTCTTAGGAGAACACGAAGAAGACCTACAGAAAGAGACGTTTCCAGGACAAGGGCATCCTTCATTAGATACGGATACGGAACCACCGACAAACGAGGAACAAAAATTGGGAGCTGTAGGAGGAAAGAGTAAATAATCCCATCATGGCTCTGCAACTTTTAACCTGGAATTGTAATGGTTTGAATATTCCCAGAAAAAGAAAAAATATATTTCATGCCTTAAAGAAAGACCAATTGGACTTGATTTGTTTACAAGAGACCCATGTGACAAGAGCACATAGAAAATTATTAATAAACAAAAGATTGGGACAAGAATTTATATCCTCAGACAGAGTAAAAAAGAGAGGAGTGGTGATTTATGCAAAGGAAAAGTTGCAACCGAAACAAATTTTTAAAGATGAACAAGGAAGATATTTGGCAATTGAAATTCAATTTCAAGGAGAAAAGTATCTGATAGTGGGAATCTACGCACCAAATGAAGGGAAAGTTGATTTTTTTAAGAAGTTGCATGAGACCTTGATGGACTATATGGATTACAATTTAATCATGATGGGAGATATGAATGGAGTAGTTTCAACAAATATGGACAAAGCACAAAGACAGGTAGTGACAAAAGATGGAAGATTACCAAAGACTTTTTTTGAAATGACTGACAATATGGACTTGATTGACATTTGGAGAACAAAACATCCATTAGAAAGAGAGGGAACCTTCTTTTCTGAAGCCAAAATGACATGGACAAGGATTGACCAAATTTGGGTGACTAGCAGTATGGCGCCGAACATAAAGAAAGTGGAAATCTGCCCAAAAACTTTCTCCGACCACAATGCAGTAAAGATGGTGATGAGGCAAACAACAACTGGCTCCTTCAGATGGAGAATGAATGACACCTTATTCAGAGACGAGGAGATTTGCAAGAAGGCCCAAAAAGCTTTGAAAGACTATTTTGAAATTAACTTAAGGACTAAAGTAGAAAAAAGAATAGTCTGGGACGCAAGTAAAGCCGTGATGAGAGGGTTTTTGATACAACAAAATACATTAAAGAAAAGAAAGCAAAATGAGAGGAAGGAAAAAATCCTGGAAAAGATAAAAGAAGGGGAAAAGAAATTAAGATTGAAGCCAAAATCGCAAGAGATCCTAAGAGAAATTAAATTTTATCAAACACAATATATGGAACTGATGAATCAAGAATTAGAGTGGAAAATTAAGCAAATGAGACAAAAGACCTTCGAATCTGCTGATAAATGTGGCAAGTTACTGGCCTGGCAAATAAAGAAGAGACAAAAACTCAACACGGTAACAAATATAGAAGTGGAAGGAAAGAACATAAGTAACCCAGCGGAAATTAGGAACTGTTTTCAGAGCTACTTTAGACAACTATACACACAAGGGCCGCAGAAAGAAATGGATATACAACAATTCCTCGAGGAAAATGGACTGAAAAAGGTTTCGCAGGAAAGTAAGATAATTTTGAACCAGGAGATATCAGCACAAGAAATAGAAGATGCCATTCAAGGCTTGACGCTGGGCAAATCCCCCGGACCGGATGGACTGACTTCCAAATATTATAAAGTTTTGAAGGAAGAGCTGATACAACCTTTGAAGGAAGTCTGTAATGAGATTATGGAGGGGAGAAGGGCACCCAATACGTGGAGAGAGGCCTACATTACACTTATACCAAAGACAGAGACTGAAAAGACCCAACTTAAAAACTACCGACCCATCTCGTTATTGAATGTGGATTACAAAATCTTTGCTGACATTTTAGCAAAGAGACTGAAAAGAGTTTTGATGGAGGAGATTCACGGGGACCAAGCGGGCTTTCTTCCGAAAAGGCATTTGTCAGACAATGTAAGGAATATAATTGACATTTTGGAAAAGTTGGAAGTGAATATAAACACCAAGGCTGTTTTGATATTTGTGGATGCCGAGAAAGCCTTTGACAATATTTCTTGGAGTTTTATGTTGAAGAACCTCCGGGGGATGGGGGTAGGCCAAGGGATTGAGAATGGTATAGGTGCAATATACTCTGAACAGAAAGCAAAATTAATTGTAAATAATGTGGTTACAGAAGAATTTAAGATTGAAAAAGGGACACGTCAGGGGTGCCCTATCTCCCCACTACTTTTTATATCGGTCCTGGAGGTTTTGCTTAATATGATTAGGAGGGACCAGTTGGTTAAAGGGATTCAGGTCGGAGCTAAACAATACAAATTGAGAGCATTTGCAGATGACTTAGTACTTACATTGCAAGAGCCAGAAGCTAGTACGAAGAGAGTTTTGGAAATAATCCAAGAGTTTGGTCAATTGGCAGGATTTAAATTGAATAAGCTAAAGACAAAGGTATTGGAGAAAAATTTAACACAGGTTGAAAAAGAAAGGTTTCAGAATGAGACAGGGTTGAATGTGGTTAAAAAGGTGAAATATTTGGGTATAAACATGACAGCTAAGAATGTGAATTTATTTAAAGATAATTATGAAAAAACTTGGACTGAAGTGAAAAAAGATTTGGAGATTTGGTCAAACTTAAAGCTTTCCTTGTTAGGTCGAATTGCAGTTATAAAAATGAATGTATTGCCAAGAATGTTGTTTTTGTTCCAAGCATTGCAAATAATGGATAAAATGGACTGTTTCAAGAAGTGGCAAAAGGATATATCTAAATTTGTCTGGCAGGGCAAGAAGCCCAGAATTAAATTTAAGATATTAACGGATTCAAAGGAAAGAGGGGGGTTTGCCCTGCCAGACTTTAAACTATACTATGAAGCGGCAGCTTTCTGCTGGCTGAAAGAATGGCTGCTTCTTGAAAATACAGACATTTTGGATTTGGAAGGTTTTAATAACATTTTTGGGTGGCATGCATATTTGTGGTATGACAAGGTTAAAGCACACAAAAGTTTCAAAAACCATATTGTCAGAAAAGCACTATTAAATGTTTGGATCAGATATAAAGATTTGCTGGAAAATAAAACTCCAAGGTGGTTGTCGCCAATGGAAGCTAAGGCAGTTAAAAAGTTAAACATGGAGTCGAAGTGGCCAAGATACTGGGAAATTTTGGAAAAGGAAGGGGACAAATTGAGATTGTAGAGTTTTGAGAAATTAAAAGGGAAGGTGAGAGATTGGCTGCACTATCATCAAATAAATGAAGCGTTTAAATTGGACAGTAAAATTGGCTTCCAGGTGGAAAAATCAAAATTGGAGACAGAATTGTTAGAACCCAGTACTAAGAATTTGTCAAAAATGTACAATTTGCTGCTGAAATGGAATACACAAGATGAAACGGTTAAATCAGCTATGATTAAATGGGCTCAGGACATTGGTCATAATATTTTGTTTGCTGATTGGGAAAAGTTGTGGACCACCGGGATGAGATTTACGGCATGTAATGCTTTAAGAGAAAATATTATGAAAATGATATATAGGTGGTACATAACCCCAGTCAAGCTTGCAAAGATTTACCATTTGCCTGATAATAAATGTTGGAAATGTAAAGAAAAGGAGGGTACATTCTTTCACCTCTGGTGGACGTGCCCGAAGATTAAGGCATTCTGGGAAATGATCTATAATGAACTTAAAAAGGTATTTAAATATACTTTCCCTAAGAAACCAGAGGCCTTTCTCTTGGGTATTGTCGGACAGGGGGTGTTAAAGATGGATATAACTTTCTTTTTGTACGCTACAACGGCAGCTAGAATACTTATTGCGAAGTACTGGAAGACACAAGAACTACCCACACTGGAAGAATGGCAGATGAAGGTGATAGACTACATGGGCCTGGCAGAAATGACGAGCAGAATCCGAAACCAGGGAAGAGAAGCAGCGCAAGAAGAATGGAAAAAGTTCAAGGACTATTTAAAGAAATATTACAAAATTAACGAAAGTTAGAATGATGTTGGACTGGAAAGTAAATGGTTACTATTAGCAATGGTTAAGACAAGGAAAATAAGGAAGATTAGTTTAAATTTAATTTAAAATAAGGGAAGATTTGCTGAGTAATCGATAAGAATTTGGAATACAGGAAAGGGAGGCATGAGGAAGTCGGGGAAGAAAGGTATAAGAAATTAAGATATGAAATGGTACATGTTTTATGTTTTGTTTTTGTTCTTTGTTTGTTTATGTATGTGTTATATGTTTGTGTTGTTATAAAAATTTTGAATAAAAAAATTATTATAAAAATAAATAAATAAAAAGTATATCTACGGTAATAATAAAAGTGAGATGGTGGTGTATAACAAACTTAAGAAAATGTTTAGAAGAATGTTTCCCAAAAACCCGGAAGCTTTTATTCTGGGAATAATAACAAAAGAAATCCCAAAAAATCAAATTACTCTATGGATGTATGTGATCACAGCTGCCCAAATTCTGGTAGCACAAAAGTGGAGTACAGATGCAGTACCATCATGAGAAGAATGACACCTTGAAATATTAGAATGTATAGAACTTACCAGCATGACAAATAGATTAAGAAATAAAGATGATAAGAATTTAAAAGAGGACTGGACATTATTTATAGATTATATGGAAAAATATTATAACAAAAAAATAATCCTAACAGGCTGACAAAAAAATACTCAGGGGTAGCGGTTACAATGTGGGATAATGTAAGGTAATGAATACAACCTACTAGAGTAAGAAAAAGCAGTTGAAAAGATAGCAGCTACAAAACCAGGGAAAGAGTGAAAGGGGAGTAAAAGTTAAGATTTATAAGAGTCAAATAAATTGGAGGAATAAGTTACACTACTAATATTCATATATATGTCTTATATTTATGTTATTTTTATTTCTTATCCTGCGTATGACTGTAGCAAGTATGTGTTGATATGATAAAATAGAAAAACAAATAAAAATAATAATAATTATTTTTTTAAAAAAGAAAAAAATACTCCCAAATATATGGGAGAATAATATCTGGGATACAGCAATGTCTGAGCGTCTCATCAGACACAAGAGAGCAATGGAAGGCATAATGAATAGAGACCCCTTCCAAGACACATGGGCCCCTTTTTTTAACTATGTCAATGACCAAAATCAAGGCCGTGTTATACCAACTGCTCAATATTCTTAGCAAACAGGTTATGTTAAGTTATATGTTTGAATGTTGAATGTGTATGTCTAGAGACATTGGATAACACAAACACAATTAGGTGTACTGCTGGATAAGTGTTTAATGATTATTTTATTTGTATTTATTTAAAAACCAATAAAAATTGTTGTAATAATAATACCAAAATGGAATTATCACCTTATATACTTAGCACCAGCACAAATGTTAAAGCATCTGTTACCTAAAAAACTAGAGAAGCTATTTAGTAGGCCTGCCATGCTACATAGGGCTTATTTCTGTGTAGACATGCACATGTATGTCTACTAACCCTACAGTACTTTGAAGAGGGAAGTTACAAGACTTAGCTAACTTAGGTTGAATGGGTAAGAATGGCATTTCCACAGATGCCAAACGTAAGGTACATTGGCTCCAGGCCGTTAGCTTCCACATCACCAAACAAGTATGGGCAAATAGTATACTGACCTAAAGTTATTAATTAAACTAATTAATTGAATGCATTGGTTGCTTTAAACCAAAGCCTCTAGGCGGCGTACAATAATTAAATTAATTACATCATCATCATACAACTGTGAGAGAAGTACAACATAACCAAAAAACCAATCAGAAAAGCTATGGGGGTGGGTGGAATCACCTCCTCCTATTAGAAGAAGAGCAATCATGATCAAGCATGATCAAAAACAGAAGTAGATGGTGTTCATTAACTAATAAAGGTAAAGGTAAAGGGACCCCTGACCATTAGGTCCAGTCGTGACTGACTCTGGGGTTGCGGCACTCATCTCACTTTATTGGCTGAGGTAGCCGGCATACAGCTTCCAGGTCATGTGGCCAGCATGACTAAGCCACTTCTGGCGAACCAGAGCAGTGCACAGAAACGCCGTTTATCTTCCCGTCGGAGCAGTACCTATTTATCTACTTGCACTTTGACATGCTTTCGAACTGCTAGGTGGGCAGGAGCAGGGACCAAGCAACAGGAGCTCACCCCATCACGGGGATTCAAACCGCCGACCTTCTGATCAGCAAGCCCTAGGCTCTGTGGTTTAACCCACAGCACCACCCGTATCCCTGACTATCATTAACTAATAGAATATGTTAAACATATTTAAATACTTGGGAGAAAATAAAGGTATCTGCCTGGCACTGAACTATATTAAAGTTGGCATCAGGCAAGCTCCTTTGGGGACAGCATTCCAGAAACATGGAGCTACTGCTGAAAAGGCCATCTCTCCCATCTCCATCCTCCACACAGAGAAAGGCCTTTATGGTGCACAGACGGCCCAGGTAGGCTCACATGGGAAGAGATGTTCTGCTAGGTACCGGAATCCCAAGTTGTGTAAAGCATCACTGATTAAAACTAACACCTCAAGTAAGGACTTTAGTTATTTAAAAAGATTTGTAGGGTTCAGGTATGCGGATCCAGAGTATCCAGTCTCCAACACAGAGAGAGGTTGATAATCTCTTGCCAGTTCATATGGCAGACTGATGTTGATGAAGTTGTACAACACCGGCTTGCTTGACTAGACTGGCACCCTGCAGTGATTGCCCATGGCAGTATTTTGAGGGGTCGACATAACAGTTGCAACAGATGAAAGGTGCATGTGGCATAAGGACACATCAAGGACTTCAAGGTGACTGACTGATGTTTTGTTTAAATATGCAATCACATGGCCTTGGTCTGTGGCAATTTTTGACACACCAATCTGAGCATCATCTCACCAGCAATGAATGTTGGTCTGCAGGATTTTTGAGTGGGTGGATGTAATTTAAATGTATGGTGTATACACAGCCAGGAGCACCCCTTGTATAGCCAGCCAGCCAATTTCCTCTGTAAGTCTCACATTCAATAAAGTTGCCAGTTGGGTATGCAATGCACCTCTGTCTGGCTTCCTCTTTGTGATACTTAATACACATTACTCCACTGCTGCAACACCACACAATATACTGCAATATCGTAACTAGGTACTGGACAGTCCATGTATTGCCTAAAGCACCAACAAAAAAATACTGCTAGCCTGTTTTCCAGTGTATTTGGATTTTGCTTGTTCCTGATTCACTTCACAGCTAGCAAGTGTCTCCATGCTGAATTTGAAATGGTTTACGAATGTAATGCAACAGCAAAATAACGGAGGGGGGGGAATAAACCAAACCAACAACAACAGAGCAACAAGTAGGAATCAAAACCACCTTATTATGTATAATTCTCACACAAGTCCTCTATAATTGTAGACACCAAACCTGAAGGACACTCTTGAATATTCTTTTCACAGCTCTTGCGGTAAACAGAGGCTTCCCCTTGTTATTACAATGCAGCTCCATTTGTTATTATTCCCTGTTCATGTGAAATCTAAAAGCCAACAAGGGAATTTAGAAAGACAAATGTGACATTCAGGAAGAAAATCCAATGTAATTTTATTTGGGGAGTTTCTCGCATAATGCATTCAACTCCCCAGGTACATCAAGTAATTTAGACAGAAGATGTAAGTAAATTCTAACAAATGTACAGGTACTTTCAAAAGCGGGTGCTTTCATGCCATATCCCCAGGTTTTATTATTAGCATGACTCTTGTCCTAATTGCAGGGTATAAAAACAAGGCATGCCATAGACCTGCTGAGGAGCAGCGTAGTGCCTACAGGCTGCATTATAAGGGCAGGCCTTCACATTTGTGCAACATGTGATCCTTTTATCACTCTCCTGGCAATGAAGGGGGGGAGAATCAGTAGTAAATCAATTAAAAGTGTTAGCGCTATTGGCAGGCTAACAAGTAAATACTGACAGTGTGGTAAATTGAAAAAGCTCCTCCTGGCATGAAAGTGAGAGCGATGGTGTAATTTAAGGGTAGCAGGAGGTTGAAAGCCACAGTACAAAGAGACCAGGGTAGAGTCGCCATGTGTGCAGAGTTTAACAGGATGTTAATTGTGCATTAAGAGTACATAAATAGGCAGGAGCGTGGCAGGGGCATTTTGTTCTTGAAACAAAGAACAACCTCCACTGCAGAGTTGGAACGAAGGACGGGATGAATGCCAGGACGTTCTCTTTTAGATAAGGTGGGATTCTATAGCATCTTAGAAGATTCCATTTCAGAAAGACTTAAGAAATCTGGGGCAAAAGCAAGTATCCTGGCAGAGGCATCTGTTAGTAGAAGAGAAAGTATATGTTCCAGTGACTTATTCCAACTGGAGTGCCAAAATAAGACATATGAAGGTGCTAAGGAAAGACTTTTGGCCGAAACTCACAGGGCAGTCTTCAGATGATAAGTTGCTACTTTCAGGAACCAACATGAGGCTGGCATCTCCTTTTACTCTTCTGGTCACTGTTGGCCACAGAATGCCAGGCTAGATTATAGAATCATAGAGTTGGGCTGGACTTCAGAGGTAATCTAGGCCATCCTCTTGCCAACGTAGGAAGTCCACGTCTACAGCATCTTCAGAAAGAATCCCTGATACACCTTTGCGCTGAGCCAAAAGCATTCTCTCTGTGTTCTTGATTCACCAAGCAGCATTCTTTCACTTTACTCTTCCTGTTCTAGTAAGTTAACTAGAAAGTTAAAGCAGGATAAAGCAAACCTGTAGGTGAGTCATTATGTCTCTCCCTCCTCAGACCAAATAAATAAAGTAAGAAGAATATTGCATTTTGTTACATTCAACCTATTTATCTACTTGCACTGGTATGCTTTCGAATGGCTAGGTTGGCAGAAGCTGGGACAGAGCAATGGGAGCTCACCCCGTCGTGGGGATTCAAACTGCCGACATTCCGATTGGCAAGCCCAAGAGGCTCAGTGGTTAGACCACAGTGCCAACTTTGTCCATTACAACCTCTATGGATAGTGATGTGCTATGAGTTGGGGAGGAAATGAAGGCTATCCAGCATACTGGTATTCACAATTCCTAACATCATGTATTTTCAGAATAAGATTCATTCAGGCTGCTTTGCCCTCTGAATTATAGGCTCTCCTTCACTCTAATTTGTTGTGCTTCTCAATTGCTGGCAAGTTGGCAAGTGACTATATCATTATTTCTTTAAACATAAGCAACAAAGTCCTGTTACTAGAGCCAGCAATTACCAGTGAATCACATTGTTTGAATTCACTGTTAATTGAAGTCTTGCCATCTGCTATTGCACGGAATAGGATGGGATACCTTCTTAGAACCAATTCCAACATAATATGAGAAGTGTATGCGGTGAATTTATGAAGCAATCCCATGAGAACATATAGGTGAAAAGATGACCCTGAGATAGATTAAGCTTTTCTGGGGGGTGGCTTAAAAAGCAATATCTTAGTTTCTTGTTGGAGCTTGCTCATAGGATTATGCCTGGCAAGCTACAAGAACACATAGTCTGTGTGTGCATATTCATAGAAGCATTGCAAAGAATTATTGTTGGAGTTAAATCAGTAGCCCTGAGCACCATTTGGTGGAAACACAGCAGACAAATTTCACAAGCAACCAAACAATAATAGCCAAATTTTCCAACAAGTGTGCTGCAGGTAAAATCCAAAAATTGTGCCACTGTAGTGTGCACTTATGCTACAGAGAAAGAGAGAAACCGGTGCCTACATGTAGTTTTGCTTCCAGCCTGCTAAGCCCAAGAGTAGACAGATTTGTGGTATGGAGTGCAAGCAGAAGGGTGCCCCTGAAGATATGCTTTAATTAAGTGCATGCATTCCAACATTTGACAGATGAAAACAGGAGTATCTCTGTGCCTGAATCTAGGAACAGAGTCTAGCAGTCCAGTGGAAAGCCTGTTGCCTAATGGTGGGTCCACACAATCCAGACTCAAATGAACCAGAAGCAAAAAGTATATATTAAAACTGCAGGCAAGCTCAGGCCTCTAGGTAAGAAATGCCTGTGAGACATACCACAGAGAACAAATACATGGAACATATATAAATGCAGCTCTTGAGTTAGAACCAAAGTCCAGGTTCAAAGTGCCCAAAACATAGGAGATAAAACTGGCAATGCTCAGAACCCTAAGTCCTAAATAGATAGCACATCTAAACACCATCCACTCCCAAAATAGACAAAGGAATCAGACAACCTGCACCCCACCCAGAATTAAAATAAATAAATAGGGAGGAACAGGGTGCCAAGGATATTGTGCTGCCCACGGCGTTCTGGAATCCCAAGTCCATGCGCTATTTTCCTTCTTTTACTCTGTTTTGACTTGAGTCCCCAGGCAGAAAGACTTTGAATCCCTAATCTCAATGCGTGGTAGTCATGTCATCCAATCACAGTGCTATGAGTTAGGATGGTTAAACTGTATACATGAGACCCCTTCTAATTCCTGGATCCAGCACAGATTCAATTCCTGAAATAGCCAGGCTAGCTTCCTGGTGAGGTAATGGCCCTCTAAGTAAGGGCCATTAAGGTAACAAAGGAAGTGGCTCTGTGCCAGATGTGAAATGGGTGGGGTGCCCTCCCTCAACTCACTGGTAGTTAGAAAGACAAAGGCCAGAGTTGAGAGGTGAGTTATGTGAGCTAGAAGCTGTGTGCTGGGCAGCTGGAGACAGCATGATGCCTGATTTCTGTGGGAATCCAAAGCTGTGGCTATAGGAGAAGGAAAACCCTCTTGGGGTGTTAATGCTGTGAACCCACTCCCTTCATTGTAGACTCAGGTTGTGTATATGTGAAACCCTGGAATCTCACACCATTCAAAGATTGGGGTGGCAAGCAACAATGCAAATGTGTGAGATGCAGACAGGCAATAGTATTCACTGAAATTAACAACAATACTGGTGATTAACTGGTTAGTCCAGTTAATCAGGACAGCTGAAGGGTAAACCATCTCATGACCCTGGTGCTCCTGCCCAGCTGTGCTACTTACGGCACACATGCCACACACCGACCATGTGACAGTTGCATCTTACACACACTAGTTCCTTATCTCACCAATCAATTCAGTATAGAGACACCAAAACTAAACACAAGCTCTATTCAGGTATTAGGCTTGAACAGGGAAGGGAAACACAAGGAGGGGTGTACAGTGACATTCAGTGCATGCAAGCCCTCTCCCCAAGTCCCCACAAGCAATGGCCTTTATGCACTCCACCTTTAAGCTTCTAAACGCACTTGGGTGAAAACGTTTAAAAGCTTCCTTTGACCTTCCTACTCAATGTGGAAAGGCCAGGGTAGAGCGCGTGGGAAACTGGGTGTGCAAAGGGATGCTGGGGGCGTGACTGGCATGCAGACACTTACATACAGCCCTACTTACATACTGTAGTCAAACACAGCACCTGAATAAGGGAACAGATATGAACAGTACAGGTGAAAGCAACATGCAAAATACCAGCCCTCTATCTAGCTATAGGGTGCTATGATGCTTTGGGCTAGCGCTCTGGAAGAGGCAGCTAGCATCTCATCAGCAGGAACGATGTGGTTCTGTAAGTACATTAACATACATTTAACTATTTGCAACTGCTCCTTTTCTGCTGATGTCCCATCACAACTGTCACCACTTCTGGCAAATTGTTGCTTCCTGCTGTCTCTGAAGAGAGAGACTTTGCTTGTTCAAAATGGCCCTCCTCTGCCCCTTACAGGCCTAATTCCCTGAATAAGGGAACAGATATGAACAGTACAGGTGAAAGCAACATGCAAAATACCAGCCCTCTACTACTGCCATGCATGGATATCTCAGCATCACGATTAGCCTAAATAAATGCACACGCGCACATTTACAAACACAGACACATAGTATCTTCCAAGGCGTCTATGAATTGCATTGCTAGATCCATTATTCAACAGCAAACACAATGGAGTACCCTTCATTTCCATAGTAATTATGTAAATGAGTTCACCTTTGTAGCAATCTGTGTAAAGTTTATGGAAATCATCCACAGTTGAGTTATAGGATGTCCTTGAAGCTGCAGGATATGTGGAGATACGTATGTACAGGAGGAGGGCAGCCACTTTGGGTCTTAGCCTCACTTGTCCTCTACGGTTGCTCAGCAACTTCCATAGATGGAATCTCAGGGAGCACACCGTGCTTAGAGATTTTTGAAATATTAAGCGGTGCATAAGCGCTTTTAAATAAAAGAGTGCACAATCATATATTTCACAGAAGAGATGTCTGAATCCCTTGCAACAACTCAGCAAGAACAGCGCATTACTGTGCAACAAAATTATTACATGGTGTAGCCCTTAGTCCACCTCATTCACTCACCCTCCGTACAATACCTAAACCAATTCTTTAGCCATTCGTCTTGTCTGTTTATCGAAAGCTCTTTTCTGTGTTTGAAAGGACTGGGAGCATCTGCTCACTGCGATCCACTTTGCTTGTCACCAGCCCACAATATTTTAAAGAGATTATTAATCAATCATTAAATAGTAAACAAAAGCATGTGGCAAAATGGTGGGAGGGCAGTGATCATTTAGCTCATGGTGCCATGGCTCTCTGCTTCGGATAGCAATCACTCAGGTGGCCAGATGGCATAACACTGCTGCTGCTGACATAAGCACAATGAACTGTGCAAGGGCATATGGAGGTATAAATACTCCAGTACTGTTTAAGTGGGATGGTGGCAGACTAGCCACGGTCTTCCCATATTCCACTCCTGGATATGAATTCATCTGACTGGGAGGAATTAGTTTATATTGCATTTGTCATTGGAGGCTTTCCTAAATTCAGGCTAACCATGCCTGCCTACAAAAAAGCAAAGATTGCATCTAATGGCAGCCTTGCCTGAACAAGTGCTACCAGATTAATAAAAAGAAAGACCACAAGGTTCCACTGCCTTCCCAAAAGGTCCTGAACAATGGGACCTGTGCTCTCAGCTGTTCTCAGGGAAGGAACAGTTTGACCAAACAGATGCCAGGATTGCAATGATTACAAAGGAGTGAGAATTAAAAAAACAAAACAAAACAAAAAACTGCATAATAATAAAGGCTTGACAAACAATTATGGGCAAAAGGGGTGACATTCAGTCTCAGCTAAAGACCTGGACATGGGTGGCACTGTTGTCTAAACCACTGAGCCTTGGGCTTGCCAATCAGAAGGTCAGAGGTTTGAATCCCTGCAATGGGGTGAGCTCCCATTGCTCTGTCCCAGCTCCTGCCAACCTAGCAGTTCAAAAGCACATCAAAGTGCAAGTAGATAAATAGGTACAACTCCGGCGAGAAGGTAAACGGTGTTTCCGTGCGCTGCTCTGGTTTCACCAGAAGTGGCTTAGTCATGCTGGCCACATGACCCAGAAAAACTGTCTGCGAACAAACGTAGGCTCCCTCGGCCAGTAAAGCAAGATGAGCACTGCAACCCCAGAGTTGTTCGCAACTGGATTTAACTGTCAGGGGTCTCTTTACCTTTAAAGACCTGAAAGACTTCTTCTGATCAGCCGATGCACAAGATAAGGTGGACATGGCAGAGAAAAGCTGCTGATAGCAGAGGTGACATGCCTAAAGTGAGATTTGAGCCTTGGATTTGCAGATTGAGTCTAACTATCATATTACACGCCTCCACCAAAACATACACCAAAAGTCCTACAAATTTAAATCAACCAAGAGTTAGAGTTAGCAACCTTCAAAAAACAGACCTGGAACTTTCTCCACCCTATACTTTTGTTTTCTGCTTGGAACTTCAACATTATTTCTAATGAGTCCCCCAGGATCTGAAAGCAATACTTATTGATTAAGGGTAGTTACACAGGAAAGTCATTAATTCTTGACTGTTAGTGAAAGAACATGTATATGTAATTTTACACTTTTATGGCTTATTAAATATTCTAAATTGGGGATGGGGGGGAATTAAAGGCGAATCTACCTATACTTGAAGCAAAACACAACCATCATTTAAAATTTATGCTTCTCTGAATTTTGCAATGCAATTTTCTATATACATAAAAATATACATAAAAATATGCATATTAGTGAAAATAACGTGCAAAATGCATTATATATGGGGAAATTGCTTTGTAAACGTGTAAATTAGGCAAAAATTGCATACAAAAATACTATATTAGGAATTTGCCATTTAAATGGTGAATAATTTTCATGGGTACCTTTTAAAAATGCAAATGGCCATGGAAATGTAGGGAATTAGATTTAACATTAGAAAAATAAGAAACGGAGAGAAATAAATTTATATATTCACTGATTCCTACTCCCACTTCATACCCTTTAAACATCAAACCACAGGAATTTGATTATTATTTTTTTAGATGACAACTCTATAAGTAATTTGTACTATAGATCAAATGAAATCTGGAGAGAAGAGGGGAGAAGAGGGCACATAAAAGTAAACTTAAACTTTTGTTTTACCACACACAAAAGTCTTTTGCTCACCCCTATTGATTTTAGCCTGATCAAATGGGAAATAAATCTTTTAAAAAAACAAGAACCCACCCATGGCTGTCTTGTCAGTCTCTCAGATCTTTTGAGAAGTGGGAAGGCCCTTAAAACTTAAAAGTGTTGTTTTATCGTTCGTACATCTCTCCATTCCCCCTCCCACACCCCAGTATCGTGGAGACTGGAGGGAAGAGTTATCAGAAAAAGGAAAGACAAAGAAGTCTGATTTTTCAACACATCTGTGGAGTTAAATAAAGGCAAGCTTGAAGACGTTGACAGAAATAGCAGGAAGAAGCCTTGTCATGGCAGTTCAGTCTTTTCATTTTTGCACCATGGTAGAAATACACACAGGGTGGTACCAGAAAGTCCAGAAGCCCCATTCTCTTTCTTCAGTGACACAAAAGAGGAAAGGCATGGAAGCTGGGGAGGGGGGAGAAACCAGCTGGCAGAAGACTTACACACATAAGATTGTGCCAATGTCAAAACAACTGGACAAGTCTTGCCTCTCCTTATCTTATTGCATTTGACACAGAGGAGAAATTAAGTCTTCAGACCAAAGGAAAATATACCCATGTGATGATTGGGATAATCATTTGGATAATCAATGATTGGGATAATCACTGATGGACCTCCAGAAATGCCCATTTTAACAATCAGATGTGCTCATTTAGTGCTTTCAGCCTCTAAATGATACTAGCCAACAACGGCCTCTTGCCTATCTAGTTTTATTATTTCTGTATATAGTGCCAGTTAGAATTCCTGCTCCATGATTGCAGTCATGGGATTTTTGTCTATCACATGACGATGTATGTTTTGACTCCACAGTGGGAAGTGACGGAGACAGGACGTTTGTGTTACTGTGTTCTGTGAAGTGGGATTATTGTCCTTTGTTCTTTTTCTCTTTGCTGTCTGATGCTAGAGAGAGGGAGCTATGTTACAGTGCTCTGTGTGTGTTTATATGTAAATAAAGTAGATTAGCCAAAATGCTGAGCTGCTGAGGTCTGTTACGCAAGCTGTGAAGACTCTGCCGATGTCTGCTGGCCGAAGTGTGCCGATGTCTGTTGGTATCGGTCGCTGTGATGTTCAGGCAGAAGAAAGCTTTTGAAGCTCCCGAACATGCCACTCAGGAGGGAGAGAACATGCCAGTCAGGCATGTGTCTCTGCCAGGGTCCTACTTGAGTGTAGGACGAGCTCCTGACAGTGCCATCAGTATCCCCAGTGCTTGCCATGAAGTGTAGCAAACAAAAAGGACACATTACTCTCCTGAGCAGCTTTACAATCCAAACTTCAACATGGAAAAGCAGAGGGAGCATGAGGAAAACAAGGGATGATGATGAACAAATGCACTGGTATCTACATAGGATGTAATACCTGATATACATCTACTTGGAGCCAAGTCCCATTGAACAAAATAAAGCCACATTCACACCACACAGTTAAAGCACTATGATTCTACTTTAAACAGCCATGACCTTCCTCAAAGGATTCTGGGAACTGTAGTTTGTTAAAGGTGCTAAACATTGTTAGGAGCCTCTTATTCCCCTCCTAGAGCTACAATTCTCAGAGTTGCCTATAAAGAGGGATTGACTGTTATACCACTCTAGGAATTGTAGGAAGGGATGAGGAAGGGCATGAGAAGCCCAGGTAGATATTTGAAGCAAAGAACCATATAGTCTGAGAAACGAAGAGGCAAATGGACTACCTGTTTAATACTGAACTACAGTACTGAATCAGATGTATGGAAAGCTTCTATGTAGAAAAAGCCCAGGGGGGACCTAGCAAACAAAATGTTCCTCCTATGAGAAAGATTAGGAGGACATCTAAGCTGCTTTTACCTCAGGCCAAAACAAAACATTTCAACTGAAGGCACCACAGGGCATGTCAACCAATCCCACACTTTCATATTCACCATCTCTCTCAGGTAATTGTATGCTGAAACAAATTGTACAAGCTCATATAAAAACTGTGAAAGGAAACAGATAAGAGAAAGAAAATCATTGGCACCTATAATATACCTCCCTAGAAAAGTACCCAGGAGAAAAGCAGCTATTCCTTCTTCCTGTCATTGTTGTCCTTAAATGCTGATCTTAATAGGTTTTTTTATTGTCTTTCTCACAGCGAGCACTAAAAGAAAAAAGTGCTGCATTGAACAGCACACAAAAACACACCTAAGGCCAGAGACAGCTTTTTAAATGTTCATCTCTCTAGTGTCCAGGTAAATAATAGTAAAAAATGTAAAGGACCCCATGATGGTTAAGTTCAGTCAAAGGCAACTATGGGTTGTGGCGCTCATCTTGCTTTCAGGCTGAGGGAGCTGGCATTTGTCCGCTGACAGCTTTCTGAGTCATGTGACTAGCATGACTAAACCGCTTCTGGTGCAACAGAAGACCATGATGGAAGCCAGAGCACAAGGAAACGCCGTTTACCTCCCTGCCACAGCGGTACCTATTTATCTACTAGCACTGGTATGCTTTCGAACTGCTAGGTTGGCAGGAGCTGGGACACAGCAACAAGAGCTCACTCCATTTCAGGGATTTAAACTGGTGACCTTCCAATCAGCAATTTTTTCAGAATAAATCCATTGAAGTTAAGGAACATGACCAAGTTAGGTCTGTTTATGTCAACAGGTCTACTTTAAGTAAAACTTAGTTCAACACCATCCTCTTATTTTTTTTCAACAGAAGTATCCTTGTTACGGACCCCATTCCCAAAAAGTCTGCTCGACTTTTCAATGTTTCAGCAAGCTGACTAAAGCTATATAATTACAGTGGTACCTTGGTTTAAGAACAGCTTAGTTTATGAACAACTTGGATTAAGAATGCTGCTAACCCAGAAGTAGGTGTTTTGGTTTGTGAACTTTGCCTTGGAATAAGAACATGTTCCGCTTCCTTTTGAGTGTGCTCCATTTGTAAATTGAGTCCCCTGCTGCAATGGGAAAGCATGCCTTGGTTTAAGAATGCTTTGGTTTAAGAATGGACTTCTGGAACGAATTAAGTTTGTAAAACAAGGTACCACTGTATTATTATTATTATTCCTCAAGGTTTTGGAGGTGGAAAATAGGTAAATGCTTTAAAAATAATATTTGCCACCTGTTATATTTTAATTGTGGTTTAGATTTATTGTATTTCCCTACCATTTGTCTTTGTTTAACTTGTGTGGTTTTTTTATTGCACTGTCCCCCCCCCCCCATTGCCTTAAGGACCAGTTTGGTCCAAAAGTGCCACAGAAATTTAACACATCAATGAGACGTTCAAACAAAACCAGTTGACTGCGCTGCAGGGCCTTAAGCTGCACAAGTAACCAGAATGACACAGCATTTTAAAATTGACTGGGTCACCAGCTGTGCTACCAGGAGGCTGGGCACACTGTAAAACCTGTGCATTACACTGTGATGTGCAGTGGGGGAGCCAGAAAAGACAGCCAGGGAAACCGCTGAGGTATCCAACAGAGAGAAGGAGATCCCTCCCTATCATTAATGGTTTTTATCATTCTAGCCACTTTGGGGTAGGGGGGGAAGGAAGGAGAGAGGAGGCAAGTAAGAAGAGGGTGCAGTGTCAGATCTGTGTCCAAAGTACTCTACTAGGGTAGAAAAATCACAGTTCATCAGTAAATTTAGTCTTAACATGGGTTGGCCTCTCAAACTTATTCCTGCATCCCAGAGTGGTCCATACTCTGTTCATACATGAACAGTGCTAGTGGGACTCCTCTCAGCCAGTTGCTCCTGTTTTACAGCTGCATAGATCTGCAGTAACTTCAAGTTGACGTAAAAACCAGATTGATATGTTAATTGCTGGACATCAGTGTTTTCTGAGGCCTTTACTTACAATAGGGTGTTTCTCACATGAGCACAGAAATCGGTGTTTAGTCTCAGGCTTGGCAGCAGAAAAAGCCTCAGCTTCCCAGGGTCATAACAGAAAATTTGGTGTCAAGATAAATACATAGCTGTTGCAGAAATAAGACATTGAGCAGACACTTCAGGCAGACAATCTCAGCTGAGTTTCAAAGGAACTTATGCTCTTCGGTTCAGTCTGAAAGCCTTTCTACAACTAACAGGCAATTCCTAAGTGAATCACACAAGCCGTCTTAAACTGCTAGATTCTCACAATATGCACTCTGGTTGTTTATTTACAATTCGTGGTTTTTTAAAAAAATGAATGCTTAAGTTCAATTTCTTATTAGGCAGTTTTTCAAAGCCTGTCAAAACTTATTATTCAAAACTGAGTTTTCTCTAGAACAATCCTGCACCTCTTTTGATCCACCAAGACAAATGCAAGCTAAATATCGCCAAATATCCTGGCTTTGCTACCTTTCTGTGACTACAAAACCAGGTGAGCTGTCAAGCTTTGCGCAAGTCAGAATATATTGCTGTTGTGCTCAGCTTGCTGGGATACAAACTGTGCAGGCCTGATTCAGGCAGAGGTTTTCAAACATTTTATCTCAGGGGGATCCTTTCCACAGATCCTCTGTGAGTCACAGAAGATTCAGAGGCATATTTTAAGACAGAGACTCTACTTTACACAGCAGGTTGGCCAAACCACCTGGAACCCCACTGAGAAGATAGAGGTTTCTATGGAATAGTGGACGGCAGGACAGGTAACATAGTATTTGGTATGAACAGAACTGCAGAAGAATAGAACCAGCACTGATTGTAATGAATAAAAGTTGAAACAGAAATCACTGTCTTCCTACATCTGGGAATTCAAACTTTCTCAAGTAAAGTATAGTTCCACCCTAAGAAATCAAGAATATTTTCTGCAGAGGAGAAAAATAGTTTTAAAAGTAACTCACCTTTCATGTAGTGAGATATACTATTTATCATAACTAGGATTTTTTGTGTGCATATATGAAATATGATAAATATCATATCAAATATGATAAGTATCAACAATAACTATGTGGGCTGCATAATCTTAATCATTGGAGGGTTTTGCACATAAACATGAATTCCTTGGTGTGTGGTTTATTCATTTGTTTGCAGATTTACAACAGAAAGCTTCCAAAGCAATAAAATGAAGTAAGATAAAATATAAAATACAAAAAATCACAAACTCAGTAAACTAAAGACAATAAAACAATTTCTACAATTATACAGTTATTATTCTATAAAATGCCTGGGTCACACTTCAGGGAAAGCCTTCCTGGTAAAGGCTGTTATAACCAACTTCTGAAATCCAAACCATCCTGCCACTGTATTTCATATCCCCTTAGTCCTTTTTTACTCAAAACCAGGAAAACTGAAATGGCCAATATATATAACATTATCCACTCTTCACAATGGTCATTTCCTGATATAGTGCAGTTATTCTTTCAACACGCACAATCATGCTGCACCCTCAGTGCTTTCAAGGACATTTCTGGCAGCAGAATTGGCCTTTAAATGACTGTTTAGATTGCAGGCTATTTGCCTGAGATCACAGCTTTACCCATGGTGCATGCTGTCATATGTGAAATGCTTCAGTTGTCTTTGCATAACTCAAAAAGTTTGCCTGCTGGTTATTCCTAGCAAAGAGTACACTGCAATATTCTTATTACCCTCAAAACTGGTAGGATTGGTGGGGCAGTCAATACCTACCCATTTTGGACATAAGCCTGAGGGGGGTGTATTGACTTGCTGTGATTATAGTGTGACTTTTCTTGTCAAGAACATCAAGGTTGCTTTGCTCCGTGCTGTCTGGTTATTCTGCAATGGTAAATATATGCACTAGTAAGAATTGGCATTTCAGTTTATTCTTCTTAGAGACTTAGCCAAGAAAGACAGGAATTAAAATTTTGTGTGTGGTTTATTTTATAATCCTACGTCAGCTCTTGGAAACTGGATTTTATGGCAGCAATCTACAAGCTACCAGTTAGGGATAACTTTACTATGAAATAGCATAAATGAGATTCCAATAGGGGACCATTTTTGCTGCCTCAACTTATTTTCTCTTTCTCTCTCTCTCTCTCTCTCTCTCTCTCTCTCACACACACACAAAAGCACTGAGACTCAACCTCACCACTCCAAATTTGGTGCAACAATAGGCATAAACACTGTTGGACCAATGTTTTTCAACTAGGCGACACACACATGAGTCTCATAGGAGCCTTTCCCTATGCAACAGTGGTAGCTGTGAGAATACTAGAGCCATGTGGCTGTGTCTAGTTGTCCCCACCCATGTATTTTCAGTATTTCTTCCTGTGGCCACTTCGGATTGCAACATGTGAAACTGTCTTCCATGCTGTCAAGGGGACTACAGAGTTGTAGTTTTCGAAGGGTGTGTTGTGGGGGAGAGTCAGCAGCACAGCCCGGTATGGCATCTTAGCAAGCTATACACTGGATCCAGAGCTGGGACCAGCAGACATTTTCTTGCAAACAGGACAGAGCAAAACATCACTGCCCTGCTTGTCACTTATAGTTGCACTTTTCACTGCAGGGGCATAATCTACTGGTTTCGTTTCAGCAATAAAAGCTGATTAAATTATGTTATTATGCAAAGCCTGCATGCCGACTGGACTCCCATCTATAGTATATATACTGTGGTAAGGAAACTTTGTCAGTCTTAGTTCTTCCATTGTGATGCATGGGTTTACAAATACAGTTGTACCTTGAAAGTCAAACAGCCTACTTCTCAAATGTTTTGGCTCTCGAACGCAGCAAACCCAGAAGTGACTGTTACGGTTTGCGAACAATTTTTGGAAGCCAAACATCCGTTGGGGCTTCCGCAGCTTCCGATTGGCTGCAGGAGCTTCCTGCAGCCAATCAGAAGCCGTGCTTTGGTTTTTGAACGTTTTCAAAGTCAAATGGACTACCGGAATGGATCCTGTTCAACTTCCAAGGTACGACTGTATCCCAGATATTTTTAGTTATTAGATCAAATGTAATTTACACTTCATGGTCCCAGTAGCATATTCCATAGTAAACTCCAGCTCTTAAATATAACTCTGCAGAGTAGGAGCTTATATGGGAATTATGCTGACTCCTTGTTTCTTTTGTATTCATTTTACTTTTCTGCTGATAAACTCATTAGGAAGGAAGGAAGGATCAAATTGAGGCTTTCCGTTGCAACTTTCCACACTGTTCATTATTCTGTAAATTGGAATAGCAATCCTTGTTGAAAAGAAATTAGTGGTGTTCAACATTATGAATTTCCTGAGAGCCTTTAATAGAACGCTACAATTGCTGCAGGTGGTTAGGCCAAAATAATATGGATTATTTCATAATTTTTAAAGTCCCCTTGCAACATTCCAGCGGATGATTCAGTGCTGAGAGCGGGTACAGAACAAATACAATCAGTAACAGAGTATGTCCCCTTTCGACCCTATATTCTGTAGCTACAGCTGTTCTCTTTTGACCCATGATGAAATAATGCACCACCAGGCTACTTGGGTCTGTTGTGCACAAAACAATCAGTGTGTGTGTGTGTGTTTTCCTATAGAAAGAGCAATATAGACTTTAAGTGCAAAGAGCACATAAGCCAGAGTTAATTGAGCACATAACGATTCCTGAGCCATAAGGTTAAGTATAAAAAAATAATAATACAAAGACAAACAAATCCCAGACAGTGCATGACATATATTAACTGATGCAATACCCTGTTCAGTCTTTCCTTGGGATGAAAGAATGCCAGGAAGTGAAGTGTAGCAAATAATGCAATATGCTACATGAAACTGGAGTGGGTGCTTTAATTTGATAAAGTACACTTGCAACAGCAGGCATCCTTTCCAGTGAGCAAAATAGCTAGCACAGAATTAATACATGAAATTGAAAACAATTGGCTTTACACAAGCACTACAGTACTACAAATAATAATTCTGCATGGAGGTGTCCATTTCTGCGCTGAACTTTGGGATATGGGTTGTTGTTGTTTTTCTAGTACTGTAATGAGAATGAGAGAGAGAAACATAGACAATAAGGACATCACCTCTCCCTCACTATACCAGAAGTCCTTTTGTGTACAAGACAAGGCTTAGTGCAGCTGGGAGAGCATCCTCAGGCTGTGGTTAGCCTCACTCATGTGCGCCCAGGCCTGCAGCATACCAAAGGAGTACGTACTGCTATTATTGAACTAGAGTACTGCTACAATGAACTCTGCTCATTGTATCAGAGGAAGCTGAACATGGGAGATAGGTGTAGTGCAGTCCAGGAATACCACCAGTTGTGCTATGCCAACTTTCCTTTTTCCTTCTGCAACAGGTCCCAGAACCCATCCAAACTGAACAAGCCCTGAGCCCATTGCAGAACTGCTTCCACCCTGATTAGAACCCATAATTCTGCCCCAGATCCTGGATGGGCTAAAACCTCACCCCATCCCTAGGAAGAATACACATTTTCTATAAAATTAATGCATAATATTATTACATTTATCATACCTACGTTTTCTCTCAAGCTACTGATTCTACATGGAATCTAATATGCATTATCCCACCCTTTTGGCATTGTTCACTCAGCTGCGAGATGAAACTAATTAGACATGCTTCTCAGGATTATTGCAATAAATTAACTGGAGCCTGCATTCAGGTTGTGTAGAGCAACTAAGCATCTTCTGACAGTCTGTACAGACATCATCCAATGGCATACTAATTTATTAATTTCAGTACACAAACACCTTTGAACTTAGAAAAGACAACAACATCTTCTTAAAATTAAGAAAGATAGCCACAACAATAATTGAAACATAAACATTAGAAATTAGTGCCTCATCTGTCCAGATGCATGTTGCTTATTCACTTAACTTTCAAACCATGATTGAAGGAGGATCTGTGCTAGAGAGGATGTAAACTGAAAGCGACATTTTTTTCACATGTGATGGGAATGTGAGAACAATTTACTAAATTACATTTAATTTACCGTCCAGAGTACTGTACAGGAATTATCTCCCTCCCCAGTTTTCTATATTGTATCAGTGGAGTAGCACTCAGCTCTAGCTTCTCTCTTCTCAGTGATTCTTGGCAGCAATAATAAACTAGCTGTGATAATGCAGTTGACAGGCATTTGTTGTTGTTGTTCTTGTGTAAATAGCCATAGGGGAGCCTGAATAGCATTGGGACCAATGCTAGTGAGGAGAGAAAATTTAATATTTCTCCTCCCACTCTCCAGGGTCCCAATGAAAATCCCTCCCCTGACTGCTGTTTGCATCAAGAAGGAAGCCTCCATTGGTGCCTGGAAACCAAGAGAAGGATTGGATTCTGATTTCATAGTAAAAGGCTTTCCCCTGCCCCACTGCTCACAGCCAAAAATTAATCCCTATTCAAGAATTCATCTAACCTATAATTAATATGTTAACTGATGTTAACGTATTATCATTCTCTGCACTGAATGATCTCACTTCTGAGCACATGCTCAATGAAGAATGCTTACAAATGCTTACATATTATCAACCCCATAAGCAGTATCAATGTCCCATCTATCTTACTTGTGCTTTCTGCTTACTATCAGCAAGCAACCTTCCCTTTTTATGGAGTGGTACAGATTACGATTACCAAGAAACGAAACAAATAACAGTTGAACCACTCCATCAAAGTGTACCGTGTTTTAGCTGATACAGCTGTAGCACCAATAACAGCAGCAACAACAACAAAAATGTGATAGGGCCTGCAACTGGAGCAAAATGTATTTGCAAGACAATACTCAGCCTCCTGCATGCTAACTTGAAGCAGATAACGGGTGAGCATGATTATTGCTTGGAGCATGTCACTGGTGAGAAGGTATTACTGGGACCTCAACCCTAGATAGTAATTGAAAATGCCTGACTTATTCATAGTCTCTTTGGAGAGAGCCCAGCTGTGATATGCGGTCCAGTTATGTGCCCTTCGGAGCCAAGTCATTCTTCTCATTAGCTTCTCTAAACACCACCTGCCCTCGCGGAGAAATTATTCTGGAACAACCAAAACCAAAAAGTATCATGTGGAAAACTCTGGTTTAAAGGGTAGAGAAAAGCGGTAGGTGTGAGAAAAAGCTAGTGGCATTTCACAGCAAGATTATTTATTTATTATTGCTATTACTATGACTACGCCTACTATTGCTATTACATGCTTGCCATCCTGTCGTCTACTACCAGCTGAAACCCCAACACAGTAAAAACAAATAGGTCATATAGTCAATTGCATTCGCTGGACACTTTGAAGACCACCACAAAAATAGATGGATAAAGTCTTTCCCAGAGCAGAAGCAAACCTCAATGGGGTTTTTTTTCACTGCACTGCACAGGCAAAAGGAAAGTGTTGCCAGCTTATTTCATGCCACTGATACATTCTGCACAGTGTCTCAATGCTCTCGAACAATGGTTTCTCTTTTCTTACTTCAAATCACACATTCGTACAGAAAGCAGCTACACCAGAGTTAAGTTGTAAGTCAAGTGGCCTACCAGTTGGCACAAATTAAGAAATATAGGGATGTACAAAGAACAAGCAACTCAAAAAACCAGCCAAAAAAACAACCACCACCAACCCAGTAGCCTGGAATACAACTAAATTTAGAATGACCGCTTTTCCCACATCACCTCAGTAAGAACTGTGGCATCACCTTCCAGCTATATATAATTGTATAATTATAGAACTTTATATAATTGTAGCTCTCTGTCTTCATTCCAACGTGAGAGCAATTATTGTCTGAGAGGAAGTTTGTGAAAGATATATTTAAAAATAAGCTGAAAGGAATAATCAAGGGATTATATAAAATCAAAGTAAGCAAAGGATATTAGAACAAATAACATTTAGAGCAGTGGGTTACCTCATACGTTTCCAGGCAGCTGCAAATAAAATGCTGCTTTGAACAACGCAGGAGCAGTTGTGGTATAGTACTTGTGATGGACCTTGTTGACTGGCCACTTCATCCATCAAAGTAACATAATGCTATTTGTAAGTAAACAAAAATGCATGTGGTCTCACAGCGCCACCATTACCACATTCTCCCCTCCTACCATTATTTGTTTTCATTCATTTCGCTTCAAAAAATGAAACTCAGAGTAACTTACAACAAATGAACATTAACAAGGATAAAACAAAAAAATATATACAATTTAAAATAAAAAATTAAAATAGACCCAACTCTTCCCCACCTTGCTAAATTTATGTTCCAACGGCTTAGGTGAATAATATTGTTTTTGCCTCACAATGGTGCCTCTCTGGGGAGAGCATTCCATAAACAGGAGGCCACCACTCAGAGGGGGAACATGGAGTGAGAAGTAACTTCCTACTCAGTTGCATTCTTCTGTGGAACTATACTTAGCGATCTAGTTATTGAGCCAGTTCCAAAAACAAATGTGAACGTGGAGACATGCAACTTATGAACCTCCATTATTAAAGGGAATATATCTGTGAACACTAATGAGGGACAAAAATCAGGGGAGGGCTATTGCCTTCATGTCTTGGTTGCTGCCAGAATACAGTGGTACCTCGGGTTAAGTACTTAATTCGTTCCAGAGGTCCGTTCTTAACCTGAAACTTTTCTTAACCTGAAGCACCACTTTAGCTAATGGGGCCTCCTGCTGCCACTGTGCACGATTTCTGTTCTCATCCTGAAGCAAAATTCTTAACCCGAGGTAATATTTCTGGGTTAGTGGAGTCTGTAACCTGAAGCATATGTAACCTGAAGTGTATGTAACCCGAGGTACCACTGTAATGTGTCTGGCGACTGCTGGAAAACAGGATGTTGGATTAAGATGGGCTCTTACTCTGAGGCAGTAGAGGCCTCGCTTATGTGCTCTCTGAAAGTTAATGTCACTTTAACTTTTGCAGACACTGGGGTTACTAAATTAACACTGCAATGCTATCTGTAAAATATTCTTCCTGCAAAGAAAAGAGGCATCTTTCCACTGCCTGTTCTATCCCTATCAACTGATAGAAATGCAAAGTTAAACAACAGAACCCTCCTTTAATTTCACAGTCTGTGATTCCTTCATGAAACTTTTAAAGATCAATTATGTCCTATCAGTGTTGGATCCAGGCTGAACTAAGTGATTTATGCATAAATAGCCTCAACACACTACCCTACTGTAGATTGAGTAACTTATCTATATTAAATGTGAACTCAAAAGGATTGTTATTTTTGGCACTGTTTAAACCTTCGTAGTTTCTGCCCATTTTTCTTTCCAACATCCTACATTTTCTTCCATTAAAGGTAGGTCGTAATATATGGCAGATGTGTGGTATTGTGAGACTTTCATAAAGAAAATGTGGCTAGAATCAATCTCTTTAATGACGGGACCACTGCTACCTGATGGGGTTAGTGAGGTAAGAGAAGGGGATGAAACTGCATTTTTTAAACCAGGCTCTGGTCACAATCCTGAACTCAAGATCCACTTGCTTATTAAGAGGATGTATGATTTGGCAGAAGGCATGCTACATAGGCATAATGCAGGATACGCCTCCACTAAGAAAGGAACTCTGGTGGGGCGGCTAAAACAGGGTGGAGTTGTGGGCAGAAGAGGTGAGGGGCACACCTAGTACATCCCTTGCTCTTCACGACCGAGGGTGGCCAACATGATAGCCTCCAGATGTTGATGGACTACAACACCCATCACCCCTGATCATGTGAGCTGGGCCGATGGGAGTTGGAGTTCAACATGTGGAGAGCCACAGGTTTCCCTCTCATGCTGTAGGCTCTCTCAGGCACAGAGTCTTTCACATTATCTACTATCCAATCCCTGATTTTGACTATGTCAACTTTACACCAGAGCCAAACCCAACACAATAAATTTCTCCCTAAATGACTTCAGGTAAAAGAGGGGATTACATCAACAACCTCTCCACCCATGTCACCATGACAGGGCATAAGACAAAATGTAATTCAACACCTCACTCACCACACACCACCACCAGTATATAAACTCCTCACAGTCAATCATAGCTCAGTATGATAGTGTTGCAATAACTGGACATGAAAAGGGGTTAATTTCCTTCATGAGTGTAAATCACCCCGTGGATGAACTAATTGCAAGTGCAATTCAGCCAAGCCAGTTGCTATGGTAACAACCTTGTGCCCCAACTATATCTGTGATTCAAGCATGTCCGCTCAGGGTGAGTGACTGTTAGCCTGCAGTTAGTATGTCAGTTAGCCATTCAGTGCTACTTGTCCAGTGTTATGTCTTGAACTGCTGAACTTATTAAGAGCAGCAATGTACTTGTATGTATCTGAATACAGTGGAACCTCGGTTTTCGAACGTATTCTGTTTCGGAAGACCGTTCTACTTCCAAAACGTTAAAAAACCAAAAACTGAAAGTGGAAGCCTCAATACAATAGGGAAACACAAAACAGAAGCCATGTAGCACATTTGACTTCCAAAAACCGTTTGAAAACTGGAGCAGTTACTTCCGGGTTTTCGGTGTTCAAAAGCCGAAACGTACGACTACGGAGGCATTCAACAACTGAGGTTCCACTGTATGTCGGTATCTGCAAAAGCCTACACGCTATATATATCTACATTGAGAACTGCTTTACTGAACCTTATCTTCTGCAACAGTAAACTATCTGAACCTTTCTTTGCTTCCGTGTGGTGACTGGTACTGAGAGCAATTTCCACTGTGTGGGTATCTCACCTGAAATTCCTGAAATTCCAAATAAATAGGGCATGTGTCATGGGGTTCTACCTCTATGGCTACCCTTCATTAAAGCAACAAGCCAATAAAACAATAACAATGTATAACAATGACAACATAAAATATCCTTAAGACACACAAGATCAGCAGATGACGAACAATTTCAAACTGAGCAACTCATTACAGTACACACACACACACATATGGTAGAGGGTGTGTCAACATTGAATTTTGTTAGGCAGTCTCCTACTTAAAAGGTTATTGGGAATCAGTCCAAACAATTTTGTATCTCTTTATTTCACATGTAACAAGGTCCACATAGAAGCTGAAGCTGGTTGTCTGAACAGATCTGATGGGGAGCAGTTTCCCCTGCAATCACAAATCTGGCATGCCTTGCCTCTTGTGCTACAGCCCATCTTATATGAATTCTATTCATAGTGTAGAGCAATGACTATGATTCACAAACTGTTTACTTGTGAATAATCCTTTCTGAAATCAAAACATATATTCATAAATATTTGCAGTGCTGAAGGAGAAGAAAAAACATTAAGTATTTTTTCCCCTTTGCCATGGAACAGACCATTGTCAATCCTAACTCAAAGCAGCACACAGTAGAAGAAAAAACCTTAAGCAACAGAGAGAAATCGCATTAAAGCCAAGACGGATTGGGAAACAGCTAGCTAGCCAACAACCAGCACTGTACGACATCTACATTCTTAAATCCTCCTAGAACTTAGCCCTGCTGTCATCCAGTGGCATAAATGACTTGAAGTATATCTCTAAAATCCTTGTGTAGAGACAAATCAGATTACCGAGAATGTACTGCTGGAGCACACAGCAGCAATAAGCTTACTGTTCATCTCCCCCTATTATCTGCAAGCACAAGGAGAAGCAGAAACAACATAGTAGCAATGAATAAAGCCACTCAGGAAGAGATGCAAAGTGGATAATGCCACCAGCTTTTAGGTGAGGTCACGGGTGACAGAAAGGCAAAAAAATAATTCCATTGCCATCTAAGAGGCAGCTATGTGCATTGTGGCCCTTATTCCTTACCACAAGTTTTCACGCAGAGTGAAAATACACGTCTGCGTTACTACTTGTTGAAGTGTTTGTGCATGCTGAATTGCATTTGTGTTATGTTGTTTAGTGCTTCATAGCATTTAGATGAGCACTGCTATGGAAGCTTATTTTATTTGGTCCATATTCTAGTTCATTATTGCCTAGGCTAGCAGAATTTTGGACAGATCTGTTTTCCCTGGTGTACCTTGAGATGCCTAGGATTAGTGCTTCCGGGTTGGCGCCTCTGGCAATGGCGGAGCTCCTCCGATCGGGAGGAACTTGCTCCGTGAAAGGCAGGGTCTGACCGCCACGGCGAAGGCGGAGACCCACTGAAATCACAAGCGGGAGAAGCTTGTGAACTTGGGATTCGGCTGGCACCTTTTGCGTCTCCCCTACTCACGGGGAAACCCGGTTTCGGGGATCCGGAGCGACGTGGGGTGAGTGGCGCGGTGCTTTGAATCGACTGCTTCTTTCACGGAGTGAAGCCGCATTGCTGTTGTCGGACAGCGCTGACTTTTTCCCGTGGACAATTGGATTTTAAACAACTACCCGTGAGTAGAATGGAAAATTGGATCTTTAAATACCTTAATTTGGCACCGAAACGGGAAGGTCTTAAACAGGAAGTCCGCCTTCCTTTTTTGTAAATAGATTGAAGCAAAGACGTTACAAGCTAAAGTCCTTGAAAGCTTTTGGCAAAGGATTAAATTTCCATCGGTTAAAACTACAAAACCCCCCTTGGAAGCAGGAGAAGAGGGGGGAAATTTTGGACTTAGCGAGCCTGCAGGAGAGAGTGAAAAACCAAATTACCACTGCTCTGAACCTGGAAAAGGGCTGCCAGAAAGAGTGAAGTTTTGGGAGAGTTCATTAACTGAGAACAGAACGTTTTTGGCAGCTAGTTAAATAAGAGAAAGATACTGTTTCCATTGTCCTCTTCTGCGTTTAATGAGGAGGAAAAGTAACTGAAAATTGAAACTATCTTTATGGCTTGAGTTGTGTTTGAAAGGATTGATACAAGTGGAGACTGTTTCCCTCTAGAGGGAGCTTTTGAAACTGTTACAGGAGTGTAACTGGGGAATCGCCAGCTGCAAGATAAAAAATTGTGAGAACCAGAGATTGACCTTGGACCATTTAAAATGTTGACAGGAGAAGCCATTGTGACGGTATTATGTAAGATAAGCTATTCGCTGGAACAGCTTCATAAGAAGACGGATGACATGTCTCTTAAAATTGACAATTTGGAACAAAAAGTGACTAATTGGAGACAAAAAGTGAGCATCAATACAGAAATAATTCAGGACTTGGTACAGGAATCTACTTTGGCAGGACAAATTGTAGAGGAGAAAGAGAAACCTGTGGTTGTTGAACAAGCGGGATCCTCAGTTTTACAGAAGCAAATTGAGGACTACAAGTTGAGGCCTTCTATGATTGAATCTAGAAAAAGCCAGATTTTGAGGATCGGATCCCGGATTGGACGGAAGAAGGAAAGTTGGAAAGATCCCTATGCAGGGATTAACTGACTTTTGGGACATGGACTTGGGTCTGGAGGAGATTGGAGTTCTGGGGGCTTTTGGATTTGGAGGAATTTTGAAACCTGTCATGATACACCTTATAGACCTTAGTTTCAACTATGGAAATTTGGCTGACCTGTCCAGAAGGAACAAAAGCATTGTTAGGTTGGAGTCTTCCCGAGATCTGCTCTTTGGCATCAAAGAATATGAAGAAGACCTGCAGAAGGGACCTGGAAAAGAGTTAAGAGCCTGATTGGAAGAAATTTAAGGAATATCTACAGAAATACTATAAAATTAATGAACTCTGAAAAGATGTTGGTTTGAACGTTGGTGGTCTCTAGCTGTTATGATAAAGATAATGGGGATCATAATTGTTTTTGTTATTAAATTTTTAAAAAAGTTGAGTGGAAAATAAGGTGATATTCTAAAAGGAATGTTAAGAGATTAGGATTTGCTGAATTAACAAACTGAACTGGAGAACAAGAAGAGGAGGTATGAGGAAGTCAAGGAAACATGTGATTGAAAGATTATTATTGAAACTGAATTGTTTTTAATATTTTTCTTTTTCTTTTTGTGTTTATATAAAATTGGAAAACTTAATAAATATTCATTAAAAAAAAAGAAAAGAGTTAAGAGCCTCGAACATAAGATCTCCAGGTTGATGGACTATATGGAATTGACGGAAAGGACTGGCAGAATCCGAAACCAGGGAGAGGAGATGGTGGAAGAAAATTGGAAAAGTTAAAATTTATATATAGAAATACTGTAAATGATTGAGTGATAGAAAAATGGTGGAAAGAAATTTTTATGGCCTTAGTAGAAATGTTATAAGGAGTTAAGTATATATAAGTATTCTAGTTTTAATGAAAAATAAGGTTAAAAAATATGTTAAGATATTTACAATATGATAGAAAATAGAGAAAGATGGAAAGGATTTGCTGAAACAATTAATAGAACTGGAATACAAAAGGGGAGGTGAGAGGAAGTCGAGGAAACAAGGGAATGAAAGATAGAGTATGGAAAAGGTGTGATTTATGTTGTTAAATGGTTTTTGTTTTGTTTTGTTTAGGGTTAGGGTGGGTTAGGGTTTTGTTTAGCCCAGTTTAATGTGTTTAGCTTAATGTGTTTAGGTGGTGTTTTGTATTGTTTATATATTGTATTGTATTGTTTCTTTTCTTTTTTGTTTTTTCTCTTTTGTCTTTTTTTTTCCTTTTCTTTTCCTTTTCTGTAATCTTTAAAAGTAATAAATATTATTTTTTTAAAAAAGAGATGCCTAGGATTAAACCAGATTTTTTAAAATTTTATTATTGTATGCAAAGCATCTATTCTGCCACAGTGACAGGTTCATTGCTCCCATTTTATCATATCACTCAGTTCTTCCATCTAAACAGTTGTATCACTAGTACACATGATGCTTTACAGCAGGGAGCCTTCTTGTCTTTGTAAAGGAATAGAACACTAACCATCTCCTGAGGATTAAAAAAGAAAAAGAAAACTTTAAAACCCCTGAATTGAAAGGACCTCTGGGCCAGCTGCTTGGCTGCTGCAGGCAGCAAAAGATTTGATGCTACTGAATCACAATCTACTGTGGCTGAGGGAGGCAGCAAGGGAAATGCCAAACTTGCAAGCTGATACCACCAGTTGCTGAAACATCCCTTTGCAGGTCTTTCATATCAACTCCCTCCTTCCCTCACACATTGAGAAAATTATAGCTAAATTAACTATTGTAGATCAGTTTTTTAAAAAAATATTATTACATATATTATATTAACTTTATCTTAACTGGCATGTTGACCCTGGAAGGAATTGTGTATTTTAATTATGTGTGCTTACAGTAATTGATTTTTATGTAAGCAACACAGAAGCCACCTTGGTAATTAAAGTGTGTGTGTGTGTGTGTGAGAGAGAGAGAGTTTGTGTGTGTGTAAATAAATAAATAAATGTTTACAACAAAGTGTTGTGGATGTGGTACATAGTTCCCCTTCCCCAAAATGGAACATACTTGTGGAAAATGGTAAATAGACTGTGCCTAGGTGCAAGATGCATATTTGCTTAGTGACCAGTTTTAACTGCTAGTAGCACTAGAAATTTGTAGGGTGCAGGCACAGAGGGGGCAAAATGCATTTCTGGGTAGGCAACCTATGTGCCACATTAGTTCCCAAAAGAGAAATAGATAAGTAAGAATGTGAGTGACCGGCCCAAATGAGTGGGAATCTGAACCCTGGTCTCTCAGGTCGTAGTCTGACACCCTGTCCACTACAGAAAACAACAGATTTGTAGAACTGGTGGTGAAATATATACTTTTACCCAACTTCCTGGTAAAAAAAACATCCAGGGGTACTTCAAGTTCAAATCTTTCATCATTGTGAGCAAACCAAAATGCTAATTACAGCTTCAGAATAGCAATAGCGCATTGTGGGAGGAGCTTCATGACTCATTAACAATGGACATTCTGCTTATGTAATGTTGGAAGGAAGGGTCTGAACTCTTAACTGCTTCTGTATTTGAGGATTTGTTTATTTGGTTTCCCTCACCAATCAGTGTCAATCTCAGCAACAGTGGGAGGCCTTCGCCCCTTCCTGTGCTATCTGAACTTTGCAATCATAAGCTGGCTGCAGCAACCTTTGCATTTTTCTTACCATGGTGCATTTGAGCAGCCAGAGCTTAAATAAAGAATGTGAAGTAGGGAAACTTGTGTTTTGCTGAGCCTGCATTAAAGCCCTCCTATGTAATCAATCTACTTTTGTGTGCCTCAGTAACTTTTCTTTTCTCCAGCATTCCAAATTCATATTTCCCCCCTCACTCTCTCTTTATTTGCTCGGTATCTTTTAGGCCTTAATAACAGCACATTTTTAATCTTTCCACTATCCCATTTTGTGAGGGCCGTTTAAAAATCAAGTAAACCTATTGTTAACCTGTGGACTCCATTGGCCACCAGTTCTGAGGATTCTCTCATTCTGCCTGTAAGAGACTTTACAAAACTGATGACTCTCCCAGGTTTATTACACGGAGGGTTAGAGTCACTGAGTTAAGATCCAGATGGAGAAATATGAAGGTATCCATAGCAAGTCAGAGGAGAGGCGAGGAGAAGAAAGCATTTAGCACAAGCAGTAGCAAACTTTGGGCTTTAAAATTTCAGCAGTGCCCTGTGCAAGCCAAAATTGGCTGCCAACCTCTCACCTTCCACTGTTTGTCATTGTTGCAGTGTCCCCTGCAATGCCTTCTTGACTCGGTGCCCAGTGCAGGTGAACCGGTCACTCTCCCCTAAATCCACCTCTGAACACAAGAAGGAGAAGAGAAAGGAAAATGAAAGTTCATGCTACCACAAAGGGCTGTATCAGCTCCACAGTGGGTGACACGTAACTTCACTACTGTATCTGATATATCCTTCCAGTGCCTGTTGATACTGCATTAGAGTGGAATTGTGAGAACTAAAATAAAAATAATTATTAGGAAGTGGTTTCTCTCCTACTTTCTTTTCAAAAGCAAGGAACTTACACACACACACACACACACACACACACACCCTTTGTGGTGTGGTCAGGCATTTTAGATTTAATGCAGAAAATAGTGCTTTTAGTCCATATTGTGTGGAACCATCATTTTAATTCAGTTTCCAACACATCATGGGACAGGAATTTATTTTCAGTGCTAAAAGGTCCAGTTATGGAGCCACCCTAAGCTTTTGCTTTTCAAATTGCTGAGGTAGAAAGGTTTTTAGAATGAATGTAGCTTTTGCTCCGTTTGCTAATTACACACATACACTTATATTGTATACTTTATTATTGAAAATTGTGTTCTTACTACGCTGCATACCACATTGAACAAGCATCAAAGAATGAGCTAGAAACTTAATCAATAAAGCAGAAAACATTCCCATCAAACAGATGTCCAGGTTCACAGAGTCCTTTATAGCTGTCAGTAGAAGGTGTCCGCAGACCAGAGATCTCCCTAATGCCAACCATCACACAGTAACAACTTCAATTTAAGCTCCTATTTTTATTATAAGGTTAAGTGGGGAAACTGCAGCTTCGCTACGGTTAAGTACAACAATTTATTCAGTAGTTTGATCTATACACGATTCTCATACGCACAGGTGATCCTTTTACAAAGGACAAGTTCTTGAAATGATGTCACTCTTATACAATTAAACCGTGCATTTCACAACATGTCTCCCCCTCCCTTCCTTAAAATTTCAATGCTGTCTGTTGTATGCATAATACTATTTCGTTGTGTTAAGATGTCGGTGTTTCTTCTATTTAGATCTGTAAGCCACTCTAATGGGATGGAAAAGATGCAGAACACAAGTGATATATTATATAACTGATAAACAAAACCTCTGGTAAATGCCATTTTTATATATAAATATATATATATATATATATGTGTGTGTGTTACTGACCAACCCAACCTCTACTGAGTGGTGCACGAGATTGCAAGGGGTCTTGGCACTTAACTAGGGTCTGTGTTCCTTTGGGGGAACACAAGGCACAGTGGAGTATGCAGTGTCTTTGAAATATGATTTATTTTGAAATATGATTTATTTACACATATCGATTTTCACAGCATTCACATCTCAGAGGGAGCCCGTCCTTCACAGCAGCCCAGCATTAGATTCTCCCCCTCCTTCCCCAACCTCTAAATTTCAAAAGGATACATTTTCCCCCTGTGTGACATCATGGCTCCTGTGACATCCCCTTCCCAACTCTTCTATTTACCCCAAGCTTAGGCAGAGTGTCAACAAATGACCATTGTCCGGTAATTACACCATGGTGGCCCACCTCTCCAGGCGATTTCCTGCTTTAGCCTGCATCTTAAATCTAACGCCTTGCATCTTTCCTTCAATACTTCAAATACTATCTAAATTCTACCATTTATTCATTTCTAACATTCCCCAACTTTAACAGTTATGGGTGCCCTTGCATTCCTAAACTCTGTTACCCTGGATCTGCAATAATATATTGCCAAGCTCCCACTGCACCTTTGGTGCCAAAATACTCCTTTCATTTCTCTACCACTTCATATTTTAAAGAAACATCGCAAAGTGGTTTACGGCACATTGAAACATGAGATAAAACTTGATTTATATTGCTGCCCCATAGCAGGAGGAAGACAGTGTGGTGCAGTGGTTAGAGCAGGCTTCCTCAACCTCGGCCCTCCAGATGTTTTTGGCCTACAACTCTCATGATCCCTAGCTAGCAGGACCAGTGGTCAGGGATGATGGGAATTGTGGTTTCAAAACATCTGGAGGGCCGAGGCTGAGGAAGCCTGGTTTAGGGTCAGACTAGGACCTGGGAGATCAGGGTTTAATTACTGGACTAACACTTCAGCCAGCTGGCTGAATATGCCACCTTATTTAAAACACTCCCTATACATATAATATTAGCACACCAGGAGGAAGGTTCTAGGGTAGCCCTCTCCTGGCATGTTAATTTTTCTGTGTGCAGAGGGGCTTGCTTAAAACACACACACACCACGGAACAAAGTATTCAAATATTAAAACTTGCCAACCTGCTCTCACAAATAGCATAGTCCTATCAAATTAGTTTGCTGGTCATGTGTTTCAGCAATGAAGTTTTTTATGTAGACATGCCCTTAAGAGCAGATTTGGTAAATGCAGAGTGGGAAAACCATTGCTGCTCCCAGAACTAAGTTCCAGCCCGACTTCAACAGAGCAATAAAGAAATTCCTGTATCGCCTGCCAATGAATTAGGTTAAAGTCTGTACTGAGCACAGTTAAGAGGCACCAGAAAACAAAAAATGGCTGTTAAGTTTTAAGCACGTAACAGAGTTCTCTGCTACCCAGCCAACGGTGCTGCAGTGAATGAGGCAGACACCCTCCCACCCTGGCTGTTCTTCCCCGAAAGGGTGGGCTTCTTTGTCCTCAGATCCCATCCCTGCAAACAGATCCAGCACTTCTGCTCTAATGCCAGCTCCACTGCCCAGTTTTGTGAAGCGAGACACTTAATCCCTCCACCACTGTAATAAAGAACCCATCAAATACAGCCTGGCACATTCAAAGCACTGCACAGAGTATTTTATTTGCCTCTGCACTGCCATCTAGTGTACTACTGTGGAAAAGCACTGAAGATTTCAAAAACCAACAATCATTTAAAAAATATATATTTCTGAGCTGTCAGGAGATTAGAAGTTTCTTTTCACTGATTTTCTCTTTGTAAGGAGTTGGGAATCTTCAGCCTTGCAGGTGTCGTTGGAGTGTTGGCTCCAGACAATGCTACAAAATACCTAATGTTATGTTCCGTTATTGAAGAATACCCAGTGGTGATTTGTGCAGCCTGAAAGCTTGAAATCACACACACACACACACACTACTCTGCCAGTGTCATAACAGCCATTTCTATGCAGGGTAGGGAAGCAAACCTCCCATCTTGAAATGTTCCAAGATGGCGGCGCGTTCATACGCTGCGGCTCTGAGCTCCCAATACCTCACCTACTCACTTGTATATAGAATCATACAATTATAGAGCTGGAACGGACCCCAAAGATCACCTGACCCAACTCCCTGCAATGCAGGAATATTCAGCTGTCCCTTACGGGGATCAAACTTGCAACCTTGGTGTTATCAGAATCACGCTCTAACCAACTGAGCTATCCAGACTCTTTAGCGTACACACAATGTTAAAACTAGAGAGAGTTGGGTATAACCCTTTCAGGATACTGCTACTTAAATTCAGAAAGTCCTCTCACCCTCCAGATAAACCATTCCTCTTCAAATGGTCCCTGCACAAAGCAAAGGCAAAAACAAAACAAAACAAAAAACCCTCACCCCTGATTTGTCATTGTATATTTCTGATGTCAGTCTGTGTTTGGAGTAGGGAGGAAGAGTTTATGCAAAAGCGGACTAACGTTGAGAAAGAAGGAGGGCTTTACATCTGCGTTTGAGGTCTGTTGATTTTCCTTCAACCTCTAAAATGGTTCAAATGTATTTTACAGTGGTAGCTCGGGCTAAGTACTTAATTCGTTCTGGAGGTCCATTCTTAACCTGAAACTGTTCTTAACATGAAGCACCACTTTAGCTAATGGGACCTCCTGCTGCTGCCGCGCCACCGGAGCACGATTTCTGTTCTCATCCTGAAGCAAAGTACTTAACCCGAGGTACTATTTCTGGGTTAGCGGAGTCTGTAACCTGAAGCGTATGTAACTCGAGGTACCACTGTATATGTAATTCCTTTACCATGTGTCTGTGAGACTTGCCCTGCAGCCTACAGCATGGTTCATTTTCTTGAGCTATCTGCTCTATGTGGACTTCTAGTTCTGTCTTTCTGATTGTAGCAGAGTTGTGGACCAGATTGTGTCATGATTTGGGGGCAGGAGGAGGGGGCTGATAAAATATGTAGGTGGTTTTGCTTAATGCCAAAGGACTTAAAAAGAAGGTGCAACACTACGCTTTTGTGCTAGGTTCTGAACCTCCTAGAAAATCACAGAACTCCAACAATTTTTTTTTCAAGTGTTAGTAATCTTCTAGTCAGCTTATCCTGCTATATGCCCTTACTTTGCAAAACAATACTATATACTCTAGTACTCTATGAATACATATAAATCCCATCCAGGATTTGTCTCTACTGGTGGAGCACTTTCTCTTCCTACTATTACAGTGGTACCTCGGGTTAAGTACTTTATTCGTTCCGGAGGTCCGTTCCTAACCTGAAACTGTTCTTAACCTGAAGCACCACTTTAGCTAATGGGGCCTCCTGCTGCCGCTGCGCCGCCGGAGCCTGATTTCTGTTCTTATCCTGAAGCAAAGTTCTTAACCTGAAGCACTATTTCTGGGTTAGCGGAGTGTGTAACCTGAAGTGTATGTAACCCGAGGTACCACTGTACTTTAGACCCAAATTTATCATGTCATATATTACACATCTGCTCAGCAGGAAGTTGTGTGGGGAGAGACCACATTGCCTATGAGAAACTGGACTATGCCTTTGCTAATTGAGAGAGCCCCTTCAGGCATTTGTTCACTGTTAGGAAGTCTAAAGTCTTTAGGCAAAGCAAATCCGTGATTATTCCACAGACCACATGGAAGGTGTGAGCAATGGTTACCTAAAGGAGGGGTGGGAAACCTGCGGCCCTCCAGGTGTTTTCTTGATTCCAGCTTTCATCATCCCCAGTCAACATGGGCAATAGTCAGAGATGATCGGAGCTGGAGTCCAGCAACATATAGAGATTGGACAGTCACCTCTAAGGGATGCTGTAGTGTTGGGTTAATCCTATTCCTGCATCACAGGACCTTTGGGGTCTCCTTGCAATGCTATGCTTCTTTGCTGACATGTTTTTCTTATACAATGGTACCTCAGGTTACAGACGCTTCAGGTTACAGACTCCACTAACCCAGAAATAGTACCTCAGGTTAAGAACTTTACCTCAGGGTGAGAACAGAAATCACGTGGTGGCGGCGCGGGAGGCCCCATTAGCTAAAGTGGTACCTTAGGTTAAGAACAGATTCAGGTTAAGAACGAACCTCCAGAACGAATTAAGTTCTTAACCCAAGGTACCACTGTAGTTCCATCCTATATACCAGGTTTGCTAAAAGATGCAGGTGGGGTGTGGGGCTAAATATATGAGCACACAGCTTCCTGGGAATGAGCTCGTCATTCTTCCCTCTAATAGCATTGATTTCCAATTCATTCTCACTACTGAAGAAAAAGAGGGAACGGTAAATAAGAGAATAAATGCTACTTCTACATTGGCACACGGTGATGAGTGGTCTGATAAAACATGAATGAAAAGCAAAGAGATTCTATTTTTAGAAAAACAGTAGCCAGCATGCCAAAGTGACTGCACTTAACTTAAGAAGTTCAAATCCTCCTTTGCTTTGTCCCACAGTGCACTGCGGCCATCAGCTTGTGACACAAGACCCATAAGCAGCCAGCAAGTCTTTGCTCCTCTCTTCCAGGCCAGGAGTGGACATCGATCCATTCTGGAGACAGAATTCCAGGGAATCACTGATTTGGTGAACAGGCAACGTGTCAACACTCATAGCAGCTTATTAATAATTTGTGTTGTTTTGGTGCTTGTTTTACAGATCTAGAAACTAACGGAAATAAGCTTCCACATTTTTAAAAAATTGATTAGGTTTTTTCCCCTCATATGGAGAAAGGTTCGAAAATGCTAGGTGCATGTGCACACATGCACAAACAGTGCCACTTCACAACATTCAAGTTATTGGAATTATACAAACAGTTGTAGTCCAGCAACACAGACTCCCCAGCCCTATTTTAAAGAGAAATTAGTTTCATGACTTGCCTGTTATCAAACATTAGTCACGATAATTGAATTAAACCTTTCTGTACAGAAGCAATACCCCTCTGAAGATCAAATTTTCCAGTGTAGTAACTGCATCTACCGTATTTTTCGCACGATTGGACGCACCAGACCATAGGACGCACCTAGTTTTCAGGGGGGGAAATCAAGGAAAAAATATGATTCCCCCCCCCCCGCAGCTCTGGGAGCAGTGGACAGGCTGCACGCAGCCTGTGCGCTACTCCAAGACCTTCTCCCTGCTTTTGCGGGAGGTGGCAGAATTCCCCCACCTCCCGCAAAAGCCCACAGGAGCCCCGCGTGACTCCTGCGGGCTTTTCGACCAGGAGGGAGAAGGGACTGAAACGGCCAGTCAGTCCCTTCTCCCTCCTTGGGGAAAAGCCCCCAAGAGCTGCGCGCTCTTTAAAGGCTGTGCGGCTCTTGCAGGCTTTTCTGCGAGGTGGGGGAATTCCCCCACCTCCTAGAAAAGCCAGCAAAGCCGCGCAGCCCCTTTAAAGAGCGCACGGCTTTTGCCTGCTTTTGCGGGAGGTGGGGGAATTCCCCCATCTCCCGCAAAAGCCCAGAGGAGGGAGAAGGGACGGACTCGGCCAGTCAGTCCCTTCTCCCTCCTTGGGGAAAAGCCCCCAAGAGCCGCTCGCTCTTTAAAGGGTGCGCGGCTCCTGCAGGCTTTTCTAGGAGGTGGGGGGATTCCCCCACCTCCTAGAAAAGCCAGCAGAAGCCACGGAGCCCCTTTAAAGAGCGTGCGGCTTTTGCCTGCTTTTGCGGGAGGTGGGGGAATTCCCCCATCTCCCGCAAAAGCCCACAGGAGGGTTGGAGAGTAGTGGGAAGGCGTCACGCGCCTCCCCGCTGCCCCCCATCCTCTGGGGCTGGCGATGGCGGAAGCGCTGCTTTCCCCACCGCCAGCCTCAAAGAGCAGACTCTCCTGGCTTCAGCGGAAGCAACGCGAAGCCTCCGGAGCGCAGGCTTCGGAGGCTTTGCCTTGCTGTCGCTGAAGCCAGGGAGCCTGCATTCGCTCCATAGGACGCACACACATTTCCCCTTCATTTTTGGAGGGGAAAAAGTGCGTCCTATAGAGCGAAAAATACGGTAAGTTATACTGTATGATGAAGTGTAGTAACTGCACCTAAGTTACAGTGGTGCCTCGCAAGATGAAATTAATTCGTTCCGCGAGTTTTTTCGTCTAGTGAATTTTTCGTCTTGCGAAGCACGAAATCCCATAGGAATGCATTGAAGTTCAATTAATGCGTTCCTATGGTCAAAAAAAGTCCAAACAAAGCCAAATTTGGTACAACAAGAGTTTATTAAGTGCTCTTTAAAGTCACACATACTGTAAAGAGCATTTCAAAATTCAAACCCAGAATTTTTTTAAAAAAACAGCAGAGTGGCCCAATGGTCACAGAAAATCATAAAAATGCAGAAAAAAACCACACAAGCTTCCAGATTCTTGCAAACCCCTCCCCAACTGTTCCCCCAGTCACCCAGCACACAGAAATTCAAACCCAGATTTTTAAAAAAAAAACAGCAGAGTGGCCCAATGGTCACAGAAAATCATAAAAATGCAGGAAAAAACACACAAGCTTCCAGATTCTTGCAAACCCCTCCCCAACTGTTCCCCCAGTCACCCAGAAATTCAAACCCAGATTTTAAAAAAAAAAAAACAGCAGAGTGGCCCAACGGTCACAGAAAATCATAAAAATGCAGAAAAAAACCACACAAGCTTCCAGATTCTTGCAAACCCCTCCCCAACACCAAGTCTTTGAATTCCAAACACCCCAACCCAAAATCCAAAAACCCCCAAAAAAGTTTTAAAAGTTTAACTTACCAAATGGCTGCAAAAGAAGTTTTGGAAAAGCTTCAAAAATCACCAAAGTCTTCAAAAACCTCAAAAAAGGCTACCACACGCTTGCTATGAGTTGCTCCTCGAAGTCAAGTCGCAACTGTACAGTATTAACGGTTTTAAGAAAAAGGAAACAAACTTGCAAGACGTTTTCGTCTTGCGAAGCAAGCCCATAGGGAAATTTGTCTTGCGAAGCAGCTCGAAAAACGGAAAACCCTTTCGTCTAGCGAGTTTTTCGTCTTGCGAGGCATTCGTCTTGCGGGGCACCACTGTATACTGTATGATAAACAAAACATGCCCAGAACCTTTGTGCCTTGTTTATGAGCTTCAAAAACACCTGGCTGGCTTAAACTGCCCTAGAGTCATATTGCAAAAGGGTCAGAAGGCACAGTTTGGTCACCATACTATAAAGCTGATCAAGGCAAATACATGTAAGACAAGGTGAAGACAGCTACATTTTTTTTTGTTCATTTTGCCTGACACATTCTCAAAATAATTTTTAGCACCCAGTAAGAAAGGGGCATTGTCAAGATAAACCTGTCGTTGTATGCAATGCTAGAGCCCCCAGTAGCGTGAGAAAGAAAAATTCAAATACTGTACTTTTTCTTGGGGAAAATATTAACTTTCATGTCTCAGAAGGAAGCTTCTAGTTTTAGAAGAGTCATGAAAAACTTAATAATGAGTACAGGGAGAGTCTTTTACAGACAGATATATGTTTTGAAGTCTAGCAGAATTCCCCCCCCCCCCCCGCAGTACAAACTGTGAAGAAATTCTTAACAAACACTTCTTCGTTCCATAACAAAACAAAGAAAATCTTAAAAGGCTGCAGAAACCCAAGGCAAATTTCTATCTTTCTTTTTTTGCTTTATTGAACCCAGCCGAAAATCTATTTGGATAACTGGTGCAGAAGCCAATTGTCTCTCTTTTTTTAATAAAGTAATTGCCTTCCCAACCTTCTGAACAGTTGTTGCTAGTTACTTGTCATAAATTGTTTGTTCTCTGTGAAGACATCTTAATGGGATTTTTGAGTTGTGATAAATAAATAAAAAATGGTCCGACGAGGACTGAAGTATTTTTTGGCCTGCATAACAGCCAGAGCACTGTTATAGTCATGTTTTGCGAGTATTACCTCAGCAGTTCCCCAAGCTAGATTGTTGTGAAGTAGATGGACAATGCGGCTCAGTCTGTGTCTGATATAGGGACTGGCCCAAGACATTTTGGTACCTGAAGAGTACACCAAAATGGCATCCTCCCTCCCCACCAGAGAAGATGGGGTAAGGGAAGATCTACATCAGGAACAAAGGGGGGGAACAAAGATCAGCATGGGGAGCTGCTGCCTCACTGGACCGTGGGGCCTGAGGCTGTCGTCTCACTTGCCTCATGGGTGGATTGGCCCTGAGACCAGGGTGGGAAACCATTTTTCTCTTGGGGGCATTCACACCGGCAGTGGGAAGAACTAGAGGTAAAAGTGTTGGGGACTTAATAATTCAGAATAAAGTCTGTCTTGTTTCAGTCTTCAACATATCGACCTTGGGATTAGAATATCCCAGCCCTATGCATGACTACTCTGAAGTAAGCTCCAACAAAGAGGACTTTTTCTTTTTCTTTAGTACAACAGACCAATACACCTACTGTTCTGGAAAGCAAATAAAATTCCTTTCTGATTTAAGTGTCCTGCACACACACAAGTATTTCAACTTACACTGTTAATTTATTTTATTTTAATTTATTAGATTTATACACCGCCTCTCATCATAAGATCTCAGGGTAGTTCACAGAATAAATAAAAAGGTAAAGGGACCCCTGACCATTAGGTCCAGTCGTGACCGACTCTAGGGTTGCGGCACACATCTCGCTTTATTGGCCGAGGGAGCCAGCGTACAGCTTCTGGGTCATGTGGCCAGCATGACTAAGCCACTTCTGGCGAACCAGAGCAGCGCACGGAAATGCCATTTACCTTCCCGCCGAAGCAGTACCTATTTATCTACTTGCACTGGCGTGCTTTCAAACTGCTAGGTTGGAAGCTGGGACCGAGCAATGGGAGCTCACCCCATCGCGGGGATTTGAACCGCCGAGCTTCTGATCAGCAAGTCCTAGGCTCTGTGGTTTAACCCACAGCGCCACCCGCGTCCCTAAATACAGGATTAAAAACAAGTAAATAATTAAAAACAAAACAGCAAAACAGGAGTTTTTGGCTTGGCTGGTTAGTATATTTGGGTGTTCCTGGTGCTATTAAATCTGTGTTTTCTGTATTATTTAAGTTTTGTTTTGAAGTATTAACTCAAGACACCTCAAACCTTGGAAAATCAGCAAATAAAAGCCTTTCATAATACTTCCTTGGTTATATTCAGTACAAAAGGCATCAATGTAAAATATCCTACCACTGGGTGTGGAAGTAATAGAAGCATGATTGAAGACTGATATATTGAAATCAAACATTTTTATACTCAGAAATCATGACGACAATATTAAAATAATAATTGTTTCTATTTAACATCCAGGGAGCCAGATGTTCAAATTCATTTCTTTACCAGCAGGCTTTCCTGCATACATTCTTACAACAGGAAGATGAGAATGTAAGTTGGGTAGTGAATGTGCATGCATAGCAACTGACCACAGGCCACTAGGCAGAGCTGACCCCAGGAGGAATATCTCCTTCTGAAATGAGTGGATGCAACAACCTTTTCTTTACCTGGAGAAGCTCTGGTGGACAACACTGCAGGGATGCAATGGTGGAGGCAAAAATGTAACCTCCTTGCCACCAACACTAGAGTAGACTTTAAAACTTTATTTTCCCCATAAACATTCTAAAATACATGTTACGAGTCAGTTCTGGCCTATGAAACCAATAATCAAAGTGTCCGATAATCAGTACCACTTGGGAGGCTCTGAAGCAGAAATGCTTTATCAACTCGGGAGGAAAAATCACCTGCTTCCAAAAGGGAAACACTAAGATGTTTGCTTCCACTTGTACAAAGGGCAAAGATATTGGACCTTAAAACCGTGACATTTTAGGTATCCCACCAAAAATCCATTTTAGATCATTTTTAGATTAGTTCACCATTCCATCTGAAGTTAACTCTAAACAGGAGCGAGATGAAAAATAAACTCTCTTATGCTGCTAAACTAGTTTGACTGGAAATCAACAAATGCTGGCCCCAGATGAAGAAGCAGTTTTAGAGACCTGTGTTTTATACGTTTTAAAAAATAGAATTTAATGAACTGTTTCTCAAGACAGCTTCAAACCAATCCATAGTCCTCAAACCATTCCTAATCCCATCTCTAGCCAAGGTGCGAACACCTTTCCAAAAGCCTTCACTTAAGCTGGAACTGGTCCTATGTGGGTGATACCAACACAGATGTGCCTCTATAGCTAGTTTTATTGTGTTTCTTTCCCTTGCCTGCTTTGCATGAACCCTGATTGGAGCTCAATTAACTCTGACTGCCTCCGCTGTCAGTTTACTGGTAATCAGTGTCTGACCAATCAGATTAATTTATTTTCAACAGTGAATGTCTGCTATTAACCAAGTCCCTTGCATTTACTACCCGATGCCATTTGAGTTGGGTAGGGGACCCTCTATGCATGACACCATTTGAGTCCTTCTGCTTTGCAGCGACCATTTGAGTCCTATACAAGTTAAACTGCTATGTTACCTACGTTTTCTGCAATTCATTTACTTGGCCCCTGCTTAATTATCTGTGTTTTGAGCCATAAAGATTACCTGAAACCTGCCTCATTGGTAACAGACATGGCACCAATGTGGCCACATTGCCCCAAACAATTCAGTGCATCTTTCATGGCTACAGATTTACCCATAAAAAAGGAAACATTTTGTAGTGGGGGTTCCATATACATATATATATATATATATATATATATATATATATATGAATGAGACAATACTTTAATCAAATAACCAGATGGTGAACATCCTCACAGCATGAATAAAAAGCTGTCACGTTAAGTGATCTACGACACAGGCGCCTTCTATTACTACTACTTTTGATCCACAGGCTCCTGCAACAGTAAAAAGCATGATTGAAGTCAGAGTTTCTTTTGCTGTGGGAAAATAAGAGGTCTGAATTATTTAGCATACAAGACTGAAAGGGGAGCAGTGCAAAAGGCCAGCAAATGAGATCAATTACAATATTAAGCTGCAACCCAAGCTGTCAAGGATCCCTCGTCCCTGGGGGCATGAATAAATCCGGTGGTCTCTTAGTTCATCAGGAATAAAGCTGCCTATGGTGTTGCTCTCCCGTTCTCACACCTAAATGTTGTGCTAGAAATAATCAAAAAGAGCAGGTTTGAACACTTAATTCTGATCAAATGGTATTTCCTAAAAATGAGGGGCTTCAACAACATGGCCTTTCTGGACAAAGCCCCCTCTATGTATTCTAAGTCACTCTTGTGTGAATGAACCTGGCATTCCCCTTTCTGTTGTAGGATTCAATTTTCAGAGAGAAACAATAGAGGAGGAATTCAACATCTCACTCTTCTGATTGTTCCAAGAGGGCAAGCGTTTTGACTTGCCAGGCAGCATGACCTCCCCCCCCGCCATGAACTATGGAGGGGATGTCCTCCTGATCCCCTCCACAGCCAATTTTAGGGGTCCGGAGATGGGGGAGAAAGAAGTGAAGAGCCCTGTTGCACAAGCAGCAATATTTGCACAAAGCTTCCGTTGACAGAATTCTAAATTTGAATCTCCAGCTATGGAAATTATCATCGTCATCGTCATCATTAACCAGCCCTTCACCCTAAGGTCCCAGAGAAGGTAATAACATCAAAATACAATACTGAAAACAGTTTAAACACCTTAAAATCACAGATTGTGAGGTTTTATACACAGAATGTAACTGTTCCAACCAAATCAAACTTTACTGGCATGTCTTGCATCAAGCACCTGCTTACATCCAAGCTGCTTGAACGCTCTGGGATTCTGGTTTGTTTGTTTTAAGCCTGACTAATTGTATGCAAAATTGTATGCAGAAATATACACGTGTTGTACATATAAAAAGAGTGTACACCATGTGGTACTATATTTCTGCAGCAGAACTGTATAAATATATGTTTTAGAAATCTGGTGTGTATATGCATCTAATATGGATAAATGTGCATATGATGTTATACTGATAATAATACGTGCCTAATAAAGTGTATAAAATGCAGAATTTGAGCACACTTTCAATGGAATTAGTAAAATAAAATATGCTTCTGACCAAGATCAAGGAGTGAGATGAGCAGGCTGGATCCATCAGCCCAGGAGCACTGTAGACAGATCAGTGTCAAGGACACTGTCCTGAGCAACAATCTAGGCTCCGACTCAAGAGGGACCAGTCCAATCCATCCATCGAACATCAGTGAAGGGCAATCCAGTAGCAAAGTCTGAGAAAGTATGGCCAGCCCTGAGCTCTTGAGCCTCGTGCCTCTGTGACTATTATGAATTGACATGCTGCTCTTAAAAAAAAAACCAAAAACTTAATTGTGTTTGTTGCTTGTAATCATCGTAATTTGAATATATTTTCATGCGAGTAAAAACAACAGCTCTAAAGGAAAACAAAACAAAGCATAGATGATGCTTGCATGCATTATAACAGGGCACCCTCAAATAAGAGACATTCCTTCCTGTATGAGACAGAAAGGATAACACCTTTTAAGACGGTGCTTTCCATCTATGCCAGGGTTTTTCTGGATGGTTGGCAACAGTGAGAGAACGGTATGCCTTGCCCAGGGTTTATCGCACGATGGGGGCTCTGTGACCCTCCAGATTTTGCTGGACTACTGCTCCCATCATCCCCTGACCACTGAGTCATGCTGGCTATAGCTAAGGGGACTTGGATTCCAACAACATATGGAGGGTCGCAGGTTCGCTGCCTATGCTTTAGTGGGTTTTTGCCAATCCTTTAACCTTACAGCCAGTTGCAAATGTAGACTGGTATAGCTAAGCATCGGAAAAGATGTCAGCATGAGGAAAAAGTGTAGGTTTTATCACCTAAATTTCACCTTGAAGTGTTTAACTTTTCAAAACAATAAAAGTACAGATGGAGCTGATCTTTTTGTACAGCACAGCATAAGGCCAGTGCTCTGGGAAGAAGAAAGGATAACTTGCACTCAATACAGATCAATATTCAACTGAACAATAAAAAGGGGGGAAACTGTAAAGGGGGGGAGAGTGTGACATTTTACAGCATCAAATAAGTTAGCTGTAGAACAGTGGATATCAGTGGAAGAGTGATGTTGCAACCCACTACTCAAACTAGAAAGGTCACAGAATAGCTGTAGAGAATATTCAAGGGGAACCTTGATTAATTATACTAATTAGGCATACTGAAAATCCTAATTTAATATAAATATAAATAAACCGAGCCATAAAGCACTCTCTTTTTCAATTTTGAACTACTTTGCTTAGGGAATGTGAAAGCCCTATTGTTTCTAAATTGCGATTAAAAGCCTCAGAGGAATGAGGGAACTGATAAACCCTTGGACAGAGAGGAAAAAGTGGAATATCCTTGTGGAAGGTTTCCTAATCACAAATTCTAGAGATTAGCTGCTTTGGAATTCTTAAGAGTGGCTGCTGACAATGCTATTCATTTGATCTGTGCCCTAATTCAGCACTGTTTTTAAAATAATAAAAACACAATATGAAGAGATTCCCACACAGCCCCAGGGGGGGAAATGTGGAAATGTAAGAAACGTACAAACAGTAACACCTTGACACGCACAAAAAGCTGTAATCCCACACACACATATTCAGTGGGGCTCACTTGAGGGTAGGCACACATGTGTAAGACTTGCAGGAAGGAGCGCTGGTGCAGCCAAACCCTGGGAATGACTGATGGACCACATCATAATTACCCTTTCATGTCTGGTAGATTTTCTTGTGAATCATCCAATATTGTTCATAGACAGACGAAGGAATACAGCTTAGGGAGTCATTCATCTGACAGATTTATGGGACATTCTCCTCTCTGGTGTGTAAGTGGAAAGCCAGACCTGTTTTCTGTTTCTCTGTTCATTTTAAGTTAAACTGTTGTAATTCTTATTCACAAAGGAATAATAGCTTCTCATGCTTTGCTTAAAATGCATCCGCGCAAGGGAGCGGGTGAAGGAAGCAGCACAGCTACCAATATCATAGCACAGGGCGGCTCCATTATCACCCTCAATGCACACCACTTTGCACTAGCCCATGTACAAGAGATTTTCATTGATTTGTCACTGAATACTCCCAGGAGCCCAATGAAGGCACAGATATTGTAACCATATGTTTCAGGCTTGCCCTTGGTTGGATAGCAAGTGACATTTTTCCTGTGCAAGCTTTGGAATACAGACACACACACACACACACAGAGAGAGACTGTATATGTCTCAAAGCCATAAATTGATTTAAAGTAATTGATTGAGATGGTCTTTGTCGTTAAGGAAAGGTGTGCTCTGCATATGTAGTCAGCCATAAACTAATGACATGTAAACACCTTTTTTTTTTTAACACTGCAATGGTAATATGCTATGAAATAGTGACTTTGTTATTATGACAAAGGAACAGAAGCAATGCATGTAAAGTAATTCTCTTTGAAACCATTTTACTTTGCTAATTAATTCCCACATCTTTGATCCTGCATTTTCTAAAACCCAGAAAAAGGCAGAGATTTGCAGATCATGGGCAAGTATCTGAATTTATTCTGTTACAGTCTGAAAGGCTGATCTCTTTTTCCTGTTGCATCAAATGTCATATCAAAAACTTGGATAAGCAGAGCAAAGCCACTGTAATTTCTTAACTCACTGAAATACATTGCAGTTTCTCTTTACCCTTTATAGTTTTTTGATGCAAACAGTATCAAGTTTCTTTTCCTAAGACTGTACCGATTCAGATGGAAGGCGAGGCTGGTGTTTACTGCTCACCAAGGTAGTATATCTGTATGTGGACTGTACTTTAGACTGCAAATTAGACCTCTTCTCCAAAGCATTCATTTTCTGTATATATGTATGTTTTTGTGAGGAAGCATTTCAGCCTATGAGCTTCCATCTGCGGTCTGAAGTGATAAAGCAACCTGAAGTCACTGTCCAAATAGAAATGGTTATCCAAATCTTTCACTAGTCCAATGTGGCATCTCTGGCTGCAAGATCATGCTAGTGCACATCACTCTCCCAGAAAATAAATATAGATGCATAAGAGCTACCTCTGAGGGCCTTCTAGCATTACCCTCACTGCAAGAAGTGAGGTTATAGGGAACCCGGCAGAGGGCCTCCTTGGTAGTGCTACCCACCCTGTAGAATGCCCTCCCATCAGATGTTAAGGAGATAAATAACTATACAACCTTTAGAAGACATCTGAAGGCAGCCCTCTATCAGGTAGTTTTTAAATGTGCAATGCTTTATTATGTTTTTATATGTGCTGGAAGCCACCCAGAGTAGCTGGGGCAACCCAGTCAGATGAGCGGGGTACAAATATTTGTTGTTGTTGTTGTTGTTGTTGTTGTTGTTGTTGTTGTTGTTGTTGTTATGCTGCCTTATACCGAGTTAAACCATTAGTTATCTAGTTCAGTATTGACTGGCAGCAATACCCAACATCTTGTGCATGCAAAGCAGATGTTCCGCCAGTGAGCTATGACCCTTCCCTAGATATGCCCCCAAAAATGTTCATGTTGCCATAGCCCAAAAAAATGTAACATGGCATGCCTGCTGGTGGTGAGGCAAAATGCTAGCAGATTCAACATAAACCAGGCATGAACTTGTACATGCCATAATCGGCTGGGGTCCTCACATTTAGTATACTACTGAACACCTTGCCTAGAGCAAGTGACCCAGATTCTAAATTGTACATCCTCTCTAGGCAGGATAGAAAATGATTCTGTTCAAGATAGGACATTTAATTCTATGCAAGGACTTTAAAATAAATAAGTAATAACACTCTCAATGTAAGACGGGAAAAGGTGACTTTTTTTTTACCTCCATCTCCTCCAGCTGAGAATCTGTTTTGGAACGAAAGAAGACGCTGTCAAAGGAGATCACTGATGCTCACACAAAAGTTTGCCAGTGTGCACAGGAATTGCTATCCTGCAGAGTCAAAATTGCATTGTTCTGGAAAATATAGGGCAGCAATATTAAAGCAGCTCACCTGGAAACAGCATATCTGGATGTAGCCTGGATACTAGCTAGAGAGTACTTCAACCTTCCTCTAAGAGGGTCACATGAACCATTTTAGGTGGTGATAAGTGCACTGATCAAATGCCATTTAGAGATTTCTCCGCTCCCACCTCCCGGCACACTGTGATATGGTGGCAACTTATCACTTCACGATCACGTTTTACCATGCCACCCACCCAACCCATATTCCAGATACTTCTTTTGGCAATGCAAGTCAAAGCCTGCTGTGTTGTTTTTTAATTTAAAAAAAACCCACACAGGCAGAGAGAAAGCTCTCTGCAGTTAGCCATAATAGTTCTCATCACCTAAAAAGAGCTAGATAGCTAAGATCTGAGAGCTGCATTTCAAAACAAGCATACCAAGGGCCTATCTATTTGTTTATTAGACTAGAGGCTGTCCCCCACCCGCCTGCTCTGCTTGCCAGCCATCGCTCCTTCGCTTACACCTCTGTTAACACATTTTATGTCCCAAGCCTCACAGTTCACCACAACACCCACCTTATTTTAAAGGGAGGAGGAGGATGGGGCATGGTTTGCCTGAGAGTGTAATGGCGGCCTAGTGTCAAGGCTCTGCTTACCCACAGGACAACTAAAAGATAAATGGCCCCAAACTATCTTTTTTCACCACAACAATTGCTAAGAGAGCACATTTCTGGAACTCTGCTAAAATCCCTAGGTTTCTGAGTTTTCTGACAGTGAATTTCCAACCCAGCCAAGGCGGCAGGCAGAGGCCTCCTGAGTATCCAACAAAGAGTTGCATACAATACTCGGGGATAATTTACCATTGGTTTGATCCTTTATTGGACAGAGTCACTAAGAAACCTTGAATGGTTCATTATTAAGGTAGCAAATAATATAGAACAAAACAGTAAAGAATCTGCATTGTTTTACATGGGATTTGGTGGGTGAAACAAGCGGCGAAGAGAGTATGGGAATAGTGTTCCCTCTCTCAAGACAGTGGTTCCCAGAAGTATTCCGAGGTAAAATGACACATTTATCTTTGTTAGGGGCTCACCCACCCACATCTGGCACCACTTTTGGTGCCTCACTGCCCCTGTACTACTTCCTGCCAACCTAGCAGTTCGAAAGAACGCCAGTGCAAGTAGATAAAATAGGTACTGCTGGGGCAGGAAGGTAAACAGCGTTTCTGCACGCTCTGGTTTCCGCCACTGTGTCCCGTAGCGGTTTAGTCATGTTGGCCACATGCCCCTGAAAGCTGTCTGCAGACAAACGCCAGCTCCCTCAGCCTGAAAGTGGTGATGAGCGCCACACCCCATAGTCGCCTTTGACTGGATTAAACCATCCAGGGGTCCTTTACCTTTTTTTACTTTACTACTTCTTAAGCTTGCAGCTCCCAGTGGCACTAATGCACACCCAATTGCATACGCACATGCATGCTCGAGGTTGATCCTGTGGAAGATGGATTTGAGGATTAAATTTGTAGATTTAGCTCTAAACCTCCTACCCCACATTGTGTGGGAGAGATACAAAAGTAATCTGACTGTGAAGCCTTTTTAGCAGAGTAAAGCGATTACAAGTTTTGCAGCTTATTAAAGGTAAGGAATTAGGCAATTGCAACCTTCTACCCCTTTCATTTGTGGCCCGCTGACCTCCCCCCTCTTTACCACCAGTGCAGAGAGCAAACTACACGTTTTTAGTAAAATACGAAGGGGGGGAGGGGAGTTTGCTTACATTTCGAGGCAGGAAGCAAATATAGCAAGGTAGCGTGCATAAAAATACTTGTATGTTACAGTAAAATAAAAGTTGGTAGTCTTAGCTAGCATGGCTGAAGACCAGGGTGAAGAGTGCCTTCCTCACAGGCAGAAGGACTTATAAAGTTTTGTTGTCCTTGTTACACAGTTCCTGACTAGAGGTGGCAAAGGAAGTGACTTCACAGAGTCCTCTCTAGGAAGTTCAAGAACTCTCTGTGTACTAGTCATGTGCTTAGCTAAGCAAAACATGTGTTTGTGATTTTGGCTGCAAACCTCACAGATCTAAGTATCAGAATGCATCTGTAGTGGGACCTGTGCTTTTAAAGTTCTTCCTAAACAATCTGGAAATAGGGGTGAGCAGTGACTTTGCCAAATATGTTGATGACATCAAATTGCTGAAGGTGGTAAAAATGTAAGGGGTTTGTGAGGAGCTATAAAAGGAGCTTACCCTAAAACCGGTGAGGTTGCCATATTTCAAAAGGTAAGATTCCTGACACCCACAAAGAGTGAGCTTTTTGAGCTTCTTTTTTAAGGGAACCGCCAAAATTGTTGAGCTTTTTTGGTGGAACAAACCCAAATTGTTTGGGAGGAAAACCCAAAATAGTGATGTTAAGCTTTTGGAGCTGTTTCCGCCGCACTGACATACATCCAGGTTTCCCCCCAAACCAGGACATGTCAGGAATTTTCCTGACGTATGGAAAGCCTAAAACTGGAAAATGCAATTTAATGATGTAAAGAAGTGTAAAGTGAGGCACTTGCAGCAAAAATATTAATGACATATGTGCCAATGGGATTTGAAATGGCAGGAATCTGGTGGATGCTGGCGCAGTGTTTGGTAGCTGAAAAAAGAATGAATCCCATGTTAGAGATAATTAGGAGAGGGGTTGAAAATAAAACTGCCAGAACCACCATTCTGTTATACAAATAAATGGTGCAGCCACACTTGGATACTGTGTACAGATTCTGGTTGCTGCACCTCCAAAAAGAATACTACTGAGCTGCAAATGGTGCAGAAATAAAGGCAACTGAAATGATAAAGGGGTTGCAACTCCCCTATGGGGAAAGGTTGCAATATTTGGGACATTTCAGTTCAGGGGGCGGGGGAAATCAATTTCTTGTTTCTTTTCCCTTTGACTTCATTGTTAAAGTTTCTCTCTATGCAATGTAGAGAACATGAGAAGGAATAATTAAAATGAATGTGCCCCTGTTTGTGTGCAGAGTTGCCTTCCTTGACAATGGACACCTTCCAGGCAGACCTGAGTCCTCCCACTACCTCTCATTTTGGCAATTAACATGGATTTTAGGCACCCGGATGACAAGTTTACTGGATATGTTTAGCATACATTTTTAAAGAAAACACGGCTCCTGCAAGAAAGCAAATCACAGCTGAGAAACATTTCGTTGCTCAGCTTTTCCTGCGTCCAAATTTAAGATTTCTATTTCACTTCCCATTATATAGCATCCAGTACTGCTGAATACAAAACAAAAGGGATAGGAACACATACATACACCAAAAGAAAAAAAAGGGAGTGGGGAGCTTGCATATAGCAATCTTGAAGGCCAACATCTGACCACCACTTATCAAAGCATCAACCCAATGGGGCTTAATGATAGCAATACAGGAATATTACAGAGAGCAGAGGCCAATTGCTTCACTTTCATTCTGGAACAATTTGCAAATATTAGACATTGCATTTCACTTGCACTTGAAGCTTTCACATCTTCAATAAATAAAGAACATCGCAGCTAAGAAATCCCCCCTGCCTTTTTCCCCTTTTGTAAAACACTGTAATTTCGACGTAAGGAAAAGAATTGTGTGGCCATTTGGAAGCGGGCCATTGTATAAAGCTGTTAGCTTTCCCTGCAGCCCATCAAATTGCATGCTGCCCTAGAAAAAGTGTTTAACATTGAGCCAGTCCCATATTATCTCCTGCTTTCAAAGGCAGATGCTGAACTGGAATCATTTGTCAAACATTAAGAGACTCAGTTAAACTATCAGACGTCAAGGGCTTCCTTACAATGTCAGCACAATATGTTCCTTTTTTTAAACACACACAGTCTTTGCAATAAAGTTAAGGTGTTCATTGTGTATGCACTGGAGTGCCATGACCCATCTACGACATTTGTAAAAAGATTTGTTTGCATTTGAAAGCAGTGGGGGGAGGGAGGGCTGGCCATAAGGAATAATTGCTCTTCAGAGAGAACAGCCCACTGAACTTCAGAAGGGCAGCACCTGATATCCTTCAGCTTGGTCGATTTTTCTGTCTTACATGCATACCAACATCTTGCGGAATTCCTAGAACAGGTGGTTCATCATGGGCTCTGGGAATTAAACTGTTCGGTGGGAGGCAGATGTCTTAATGAAACACAACTGAGTATAATGCAAAAGACCTCTGAGGTGCATCCCCTTGGGCCAATGTTGGATGCATCTGTCCAACATTTTGACCTAGTAATATGGTGCAGACATGGCCCCAAGAACATTAGAGCCCTTCTGGGTCACACCAAAGGCTGATCTAAGTCCAGCATGCTGTTCTCATAGTGGTAAGCCACATGCCTATGGGAAGCTCACAAGCAGGACCTGAAAATGCAACACTGCTCTCCTCACTTGTGATACTCAGCAGCTGGTATCCAGAGGCATACTGCTCCCAACAGTGGAGGTAGAAGATTTTCATTAAATGCACAACATGGTTCTGTTGCTGAAGGTAAGAAGGTCTGACTCTGTAAAGCTTTCTGGGTGGGAATCACATGACAGTTCTCTGAAGTTGAAAGGATAGACTTGGATCCAAAAGTGTTTTGCATGAGCAGAAAGGCTGTTCCTCTAGTGCAGGCAACCATATCACATTCTTCCAGTTTCCCCATCTCATCTCAAAGGGTCCTTTGGTCCTCAGCAGTGGCTTTTGGAGGACACAGGAGACTGTAGTCATGGGGAGGAATTGAGTGAACTCCACCTCCACCGCAAGTGGAGTTAATAATAATTATATAGATATAGATATAGATATAGATATAGATATAGATATAGATACACACACACACACACACAGTGGTACCTCAGGTTACATATGCTTCAGGTTACAGATTCCACTAACCCAGAAATAGTGCTTCAAGTTAAGAACTTTGCTTCAGGATGAGAACAGAAATTGTTCTCTGGCGGCGCAGCAGCAGCAAGAGGCCCCATTAGCTAAAGTGGTGCTTCAGGTTAAGAACAGTTTTGGTTAAATACGGACCTCCGGAACGAATTAAGTACTTAACCTGAGGTACCACTGTATAGTCATCCAGTTCTGTAGGTTTTTGTCTACTTGAACAGAGAAGCTTCAGCTGTGAAGGATACATATTGGCTACAGGGAGCCAAGCCAACGTGCATGGGCATCAGTGTGCACCCCCCCAGTGTACCCAAAATGTTTGCATAAATATCCTACAAAATTGGCAATGCATGAGAGACTCTTTGATCTTTCTGCTCAGTTCCTGTTTGCACTAGTTCAGCCTCACCTATATTGAATATGCCCCTTAAAACATGCACACATTTCATCAGATGCCAGGATTGGGCAACCACCCTCCCTTCAATTCTGAGCCGAGGAGAGGAGCAAAGAGCTGCTCTCTTTGAGCAAACACGGCAGTGGCTGATGTAGATGCCTTTTTGTGTTACACCACACCCCCTGCGGCAGCCATTTTGTGAGTCGTGCCCACAGCACTCCAATTCCAATGGTGCCCCTGAACCCAAAAAGATTGGTATCTCCTAGAGTGCCTGTGTGATCATCAACACTCATTTTCTCCCTCCCTCCCACCCCCAGCAACTTTGCAATTGGTGTGTGTGCATTAGGGGTGGGGATAGGGCAAGGCAAAGCATAAATAGGCACATGAACAAATGTATGTTGCTTTAAGAATGTAGGCTTTGTTTCACAAGGTAGAAAGTCTGCCAAATGCAGAAAGGGAGAAGCGGTACAGCATATTGGGAGCCTGTTGAATACAAGCCACAAAGCTCAGCTTCTCTTAGGGATGACAAACTGGCTGGGAATACTTTTAACGTTTCACATCCTCTGAAGAGGAGCTCAGGGTGAAGAGCGTAGAAGCATAACATATATTTTACTGTACTAATGTCATTGGCAGTTTGGGATGGGGGGGATGAGCGGGGCGGAGCTCATTCAGAAAGGTTCGAGCAAGATTGTGAGAACGATGGGCAAACTGATGTGCACAGGGATTCCAAGACAGACACAGAATCCAGAAGGGAGAGGGCAGAGCAAGTCACTGGACAGCCAAGGCAACACAACAATTGACCCAAAAGCAAAGAGCAGGCAAGGAATCCCTGTTCGTCCTCCCAGCAGCCTCTTCCATGCGCATTAATGTTCCACTGAGACAAAAAAATAAAAAATAAAAAAATAAAAACCCACACCAAATGATGACTGTGTACATTACTGTGTGGGGAATTGCAGGCATTAGAGAAGCATTCCAAATGCAGTAATTTCCCCTGTGCCATACCACCGTAATCAATGAACATGCTCAAGAAAACACAGATTCTAACTTTTTCAGGTTTTAAGTGCAGTTTTCAAGCGTTTCTTCTTCTTTTTCCCCTTGAGTATTAACTGAAACTAAAAACAAAAACAAAAATATGGCTCAAAGCTGGTTCCGGATTTCTTCATTTTGGTACCTAATAAAATGTAGTCAATAGGGATTGGGGGGTGGGGCGTTCATTCATCTTATTCAAGAGGAAAAGCTGCTTCTTGCAGCATGCAGGCCAGGAGGAATTAAACACACTTTCTTCAGTCGGAGGGAGCCTGTGCTGTGCTCACGTTTCTAATTACAGCGGCTGGTTTACATCTATAATACAGTACAGGAATTCCCCCCCTTGGTGGCCAATTCAAGATGACACATTCCACTAAACTGAGGCTTGGCGTCTCAAACCAGTTCACAGGCAGCTGGCTGCTCAAAATTGCTGACCCCAAGCTACTTTTCTCCCCAATCGATAAAAGACAAAGGGACCAATATCTTTTATTCTCAAGGAAGAAAGCAGCTTTGGGGGTGTGTGGAAAGAAATGGGTTAAATAGCCTCTTTCATCCACACACACCAAGTCTTCAGCTCAAACTGAAGCCATCCAGTTACTTTCCATGGTAAAATAAAACCATGAGGGAAGGCCTAATGGGTGGTACCCCATTTCCTAATGGGTGGTACCAGCCTTGAGGGCAGTGGAGGCCAGTGGCACCTAGGTGGTCACTTGAGTGACACTTTGCCTGAAAGAGGGGCCTCCCCTGCTTCAGAGGCATTCATTTTCATCAGCCCTCCCACAGACGAGAATACCACAGAACCCAAGGGGAGCTCCAGACTATATCGTGCGGGACGGATTCAAATGCAGAAGGAACATTTACCGTATTTTTTGCTCTATAAGACTCACTTTTTCCCTCCTAAAAAGTAAGGGGAAATGTGTGTGCGTCTTATGGAGCGAATGCAGGCTGCGCAGCTATCCCAGAAGCCAGAACAGCAAGAGGGATTGCTGCTTTCACTGCGTAGTGATCCCTCTTGCTGTTCTGGCTTCTGAGATTCAGAATATTTTTCTTCTTGTTTTCCTCCTCCAAAAACTAGGTGTGTCTTGTGGTATGGTGCGTCTTATAGAGCGAAAAATACGGTAGGTTTCGGCAATTATAATGGATCAAAGCACTCGGTTGCCCCAACACAACAAATTTCAAAAGATCAGACTTTTTTTGTAGTTTGGTTAAGTGACAGGGAAATGCGTGGGAAAAACAAGAGGTGGACAAATGACTAACTGGAAAATGTACAAACGCCCCTCAAGCAAATCAGGACACATGGCCACTGTCCTGTAAGCTCCCCACAATCAATCAATAGGAATTATCAGCTAGCTAGAATCTCACCTCCATGTAAACTTTGTGTGCAAGCAAATCAGGATGAATGCCCCAAGTGCCTGGCAGCAAATTTCTTCTTAGAAAGCTTGCCCGCGCCATCCAAACTAAGCACTGCAGAGGATGAAGCAGCTTGTGAACCAAGAGTCCATTTAAGCACATTCTGATTTTTAACTAAAATCTAAATGAAGAAAATAAATCAGCCAGCAACGAGATGTGTAAGTTAGGAGAACCACCAAAATGTCAATACTGAGCTTTGTTCTTCCAGGAGGGGCAATTAATTTCCTCCTCTAAAAACATGTCCCTCTAACAATAATGGAGAAAATTCTATTGTAATCTCTCTCTCTCAGTAAACTGCAGAGGTGACTGCAAGTTGCTGCAACTGGGCTCAGCCTCCAAAAGGAGAAACCATTTGCAGCACAAAAGAACAAAGAGGAGAAATTGCACTGAAGCTGCTGGAAGTACCCCAGTTCCTGCACTGATGTAACAGTTCTAATTTAAGAGGTTGAGATGGACTGCTTTCCTTTATCTTCTACAAATGTCAAGGGTGCTTCAGCCGATGGTGGTTCTCCAGCCACCAATACAATTGACAGAGAATGCCAATCTTTTTTAAAAAGTTATTAAAAATCGAGAACGCTCGAAGAACACCATTTACAGCGAAGAGCACATTCTATATGGCTAACATGTCAGTTTCAGCCCGCTGATGTCCCCAGCAAAATAGAGCCTTGCCTTTTCCAGGGGCGCTTCCTGCACTCCTGGATGTGTGCTTTGTTCTCACTAGTTTGGCACGATTAGATGTATCACAGCAAAACAACAATCCCTCCAGGATCACAGCAGCTGTTTGGAGCGGTACAATCGGCAATTTCAGGGCAAGGCTGAAAAGTTGTTGCTATCAGAAGTTTCAAAATAGCATAATAGTAGCGGGGAGTGCACACCAAACACTTTAAGCAGCTCAGGCAAAATTGGCCAAATCGCACTCCCCATTCATCAAAGCTCCTGTAGTTTTCCATTAGGAAAAGATGGATGATGATGAATGTTGTGCAAACCCATTATGTGCTGTTCAGGCCCTTTCCACCAGAGGGATCTGTGCTGACTTCATAGGGAAATGCAAGATCTGTTTAAAGGGGGGGGGGACCCTTTTCCAGTTCCAATAATTACAGTACACATGGGGGACTGATCAGGGAAAGTTAGGCACAGAATGCACTGGGATTTAAGTTCACAGCCATTTCTGGATAGCACCCATTATGAATATTCTGCCGCTGAAGCGCTGAGAGGCATACTTTATGCAATTAACTACACTCAGAAGTTTAGAGCTAGCCTTTCCCTATGGATCTGTGCTAAATCCAACAATGTTGAACTTCTGTTGTATAGCTTGTAGAGCTGCCTGGGCAACTTCTTAGACTCTACATAACAGAGCAGGGATAGGGAACCTCTATTGGCACCTTGTGGGTTAGCTCTGGCAGGGTGAGAGGACCACCCACCTGCCAATCACATGCAATCATTAAGGTGTCACTTGACTGGCAGGTTCACTGTCCCCACTGACCTGTCATAATCCTTTGTGTAGGGTTCCCAAGCACCCTGCAGCCACTTGGGAACCACAGAGCAAGGGGTCAAACACAGGGCTGGAAAAGTGATTCTTCTTCCACCACCACCCCACCCCGAATCAGCTGGTGGGAAAGGGAGAAAGAAGCCTGTGTCTTCCAAGCATTTGGTTGTGAATGGAGGAACCCACTTGTAATTGATGTTTGCAAAAAAACATAACACCTTGGGGCTGCTTGCTTTGGCTGCATGCTCCTGCACTTGGAAGTCAAAACTGAACTGGATTTCACACATGCACACACTCATCAGATGAAAAGCAGGAGTTAAAATCCTGTTTTGGCTGCAAGCACCAGCTCCCTCATGGGAATAGGCAAGTACGGCCAAAGTAAAATTGATATGTGCCCTCCCACCCATCAGCTGACATCACACATGATGCCAACTTATTTACAGGTGTTTATAGTTTGGGGGAAAACAGCCTCATGGGCCAAGTTGGACCTCTTGGTGGGCCAAGATTGGTCCTCGGGCCAGAGATTCTCCACCCCTGTTGTAGAGCAAGATTCTGCCACCATTTTGTGTGGCAATCTTTCTTTTTTTTTTCCAGCCCAAGAGTTCCATTCCTTTCTGGGTGATCTTCTGAGGGCCACATGTCAGTAGTGTGTGTGGCCAGAGGTAAAGGAGCAAAATAACACACAATCCCACATCCCTCTGATTCTTTTATTCTCCCTCTTGAAGAACCAAGAGGCATTATCAGAATTCAAAGACTCATTCCAGCTAAGCAAAAATGCTGGTGGTCTGAGACTATTTGAGGGAAGCATGGCGCCTGGGGAGCATTCCAGGGACCAGACAGAGAACCCTAAAGGGTCACATTCGGCTCTGAAGCCTGAGCTCCCCCCGCCTTTAATCAACTGAATCCTCGCTTATGGTTTCGATGCTGCTTTTTACATGTTTGCAAAGTTCAGCTATTTTTATTCTGTTTTGACTTTGCAGAAGGGGCGCAGAGCACTGTGGGAAACTTGCTTGAAAGGCAATTTTGAATAACTTTAAAAAAAAAGATATTGTTAAAAATAGCATTCAACTGACAATTAACCAGGACTATAATGCTGCAGTTCGTTAATTTGTGGTGTGTTATAATTGTTTTTGTTGTTGTCTACAACCCAGAATTAGAGAGAGAGAGAGAAAGCATGCAACAGCCTAATGTCAACACACGCATCCTTGTTATATCTTGGCTTATAAGCAGCAGAAATGAATTCCAGGTGGAACTTTTGTCTTCAAGGCAAGGGGTGGAGCTGGACGGGGAGTGACAGCCTCAGAGGATCGGTCAACGCTCCAGAGTTGCAGCCCAGACTTACCTATCAACCGATCGGCATTCTGTTGTAGGTAAGAAGTGCCAAGCAAGCCTTCTCTCGGGAGCAATTAACCTCAGGCTCTTCTATTTCCCCAAACACTGTTCTTCTAGTATCTCTCCTTCAGCTAATGGCTGCACAAGCATGAAATGTTAAGAGCCCAGACAAAAGGTAATGCCATTTCCAGCGTAACCATAGTATTTCCTCTTCAGCTGCCCGGCTGAAGTACAGCCAAAGACAAAAGATGCTCCTAAGGCAGCTCGTCAACAGAAAAGCTGAAAACATGACAAGCCTTATCATCCCACTGTTTTCCTACTGCATAGGCATCGAGGATGAGGAACAAGTGAGCTAACTACTCGAAGAGACAGCCAGGCAGCCCAAACCGTTCTCTAAAATTAGAAATTCTGTCAAGCATCTGGAGACGTAGGGGTTTTAATTTTACAGGGACCAGAGGATGAGAAACAAGAAAGCCAACACTTTGAAGAATTGGACTTGCTTAACATGGCATTGAATTAAATATGGAAAGTGTTAAATGCAGTGTGATACTGCAAGAAAAGTACCGTATTTTTTGCTCTATAAGACTCACTTTTTCCCTCCTAAAAAGGGGAAGTGTGTGTGCATCTTATGGAGCGAATGCAGGCTGCGCAGCTATCCCAGAAGCCAGAACAGCAAGAGGGATCGCTGCTTTCGCTGCACAGCGATCCCTCTTGCTGTTCTGGCTTCTGGGATTAAGAATATTTTTTTCTTGTTTTCCTCCTCCAAAAACTAGGTGCGTCTTGTGGTCTGGTGCGTCTTATAGAGCACCGTATTATAGAATACGGTAGTTCTTACACGAATGAAAGAGGACAGGCCCCTGCCCCAAAGCACTTACACTGTAGAATTTGACTGTAGGGCATCCCATGTCAGAAATAAGCTTCAAATTCAAACTTAACCATAAACAGCTTAAAACCACAAAACCTTAAGACATCGACAGCAACCAAAACATACAAGATCCTCTATACATCTTACCTTTCCTGAAAGGCCTGAGCAATGAGATACACCTTCATCTGCACCTCCCCGTTGCCATAAGTGGATTTGTGGCTTCCGTTGCTTTTAGGGAAGCATCATCATTGTGCTGCCTTATGATTGGTGGGAGTCAGAGGTGTTGCCCTTGTAGTTGTGAGTGTCATTGTGTTCTGTGAACATAAGAATAGCCTGATAGATCAGGCCATTGGCCCATGTAGTCCAGCATCCTATTCTCACAGTAGCCAACCAGATGCCTGTGGGAATCCTGCAAGCAGAACATGAGTACAAGAGCACTCTCCTATGGTTTCCAGCAACCGGTACCTGGAGTGACTTTTCCCCCTTTGGTGCTTCAAGTATATACGATACCAATGGGAGTTTCACCAACACTGCAGTGTTGCAAGTGACCAACAATCATAATGGGGCCAAGGACAATATGGGGACATCCCTAACTGAAGGATTGCAGTCCAAATTAATAGATTTTCTTAAGATGTGTGTACTTTATGCTAAAGGGTAAAAGGTAAAGGGACCCCTGACCATTAGGTCTAGTTGTGACCGACTCTGGGGTTGCGGCGCTCATCTTGCTTTATTGGCTGAGGGAGCCGGCGTACAGCTTCCGGGTCATGTGGCCAGCATGACAACGCCGCTTCTGGTGAACGCCGTTTACCTTCCCGCCAGAGTGGTACCTATTTATCTACTTGCACTTTGACGTGCTTTCGAACTGCTAGGTTGGCAGGAGCAGGGACTGAGCAACGGGAGCTCACCCCGTCTCAGGGATTCGAACTGCCGACCTTCTGATCGGCAAGTCCTAAGCTCTGTGGTTTAACCCACAGTGCCACCCGCGTCCCTATTACACTAAAGGGAAAGGGTAACTAAAAGGAGAATGATAAAGGACTCAGGCAAAGGGTACACAGAAGGGGGTTAATTCTATTAGGTTTGCCTACCAAATCCACACTTTCTGAAGCAATTTGTGAACACAGCCATCTTTCAGAATCCAAATTTAGCAATGCAGTTCTCCAGCCGAATAATGTGCACACGAACACATTTAACTTGGGTAAAGTGTGTATAAAAAATGAACACATTAGTGAAAGCAACATACAAAACGTAGGAAACGAAACCATTCTAACTAAAATTAAGAATGGAAACAGAAGGAACCAAAATTGGTGGATTTGGTCCTTCCTAATAGAAGATCACACATCCTTGTTTGGCTGAGCTTGACTACCAGCCCAAGTGAGCTGCAGTAGACTTTGGAGTTGCTGTACATGACGAGTCCTCTTACCGTAGTTCCTGTCTTTTCTGAGTGGCAGTAACAACTGCAGCTTAAACCAGGACTTCACCCAGCCTACCTATGTTGGGCCCAGCTAGAAGCGGGTATGAGAACTGAAAAATAACAGCAGTCTCAAAACATAACAGGCCTAATGAGTTCTATAAATAAGCAAAATAAGCCAAATTTTGCATTAAGAAACAAAGAAAAATCGGTACAATATATTGTAAGAAAGTATTAGAAAGCACGTTAAAAGTAAGGTAATAATTATAAGTACATTCAAAATCATAAATGTCAACTATATCGGGAAATGATGGGAAGTCCACAATTATTTTATCATTTTATTTTATTTTGATATATGTTATTTTATTTTATATAATATTATTTGATTTTAGCTAAGCGGTATTTGAAGTTTAAATTAACATCTTATAGTAATTCAACTTAAGAATTTTTTTCTTTGTATTGTGTATGTGTGAAGTTAAATTTGTAATGCTATTAATGAATTTCAAGAAAGGAGATGAAAGAAAAGAAAAAGCTCTGGCTCAAATTCAGTTCTCCTTTTACACACTCTGATTTTTTTATTAAACAATTTGTTCTGTCAAAATACACAGACACAGAAATTGTCCCTCCACGAAGCTGAGAGGTGATGGAAGCCCATGATGTGAATGGATGTGAAGCTCTTCATTTTAATTATGGTGGCTATGACCAATCCACCCATTTCAAGTGTAAATATATTTGGCATCATGCAGTTAAAACCTAGTTTCTTTTTCAAACAGCAGTCTTTGCTACTTCAGATCACAGCAAGACAGCTTTTGTATATTTCTACAAGCCATTCATAAGCTGTTATGAATTGCATGTAATGCTATCTAGCAGTTATCACCTAAAAACCGCAAGCAATGCATCCACTCATCTACATTTCAGAATCCGCTTTATTAAGAAAAATAGAGAAGGAAATAAGCTGCATGGTAACAGAGAGCCCAGGGAGGAGGTGGGAGGTTTAGCAATACAGAGGGCTTTGCTCACAGAAATGGAAATGCACCGTCGTTCGATCTTGCAAACGACGTTGCAGTTTTCTTTTCAAAACTGATGCACAAGCTGGATGCTTGACAATGTGTTTTCCTTTTTCTGTTTAAGGCAGCATTCAAGAGGCCTATGTACACCATGATGCCAGTTCCTGACCCTCAAAAGAGCTACTTCAAAATACAGAGATGGTAAAAAGTATGTTGCAAAATGGAAACAGGTGCTTCTTAATCTTCAGCAAAGTAGTCATCGAGTCCCTCCAGTTCCATTTCCTCTGTTGTATGTACAGAAGAGGAAGTGGAGGTTTTATTTATACTTGTCTGGCTGCTGTGCTTTGGTTGGGAGTTTTCGGGCTGCCTTTGTTCTTTCTTGATATCCTTGATGCCACCGAGTAGCTGCTGACTCTCTGCAAAATACTGATTTGGGTGGTTCAAAGAAAACCCAGTATCATTGACCTGTGCAAAAAAGAAGAAGAAGGGAAAAACATGTTCTGTCACTGTACTTCACACACCCTTGAGTTGAAATGCACACTAAAATTTTCACTTTGTTCAAGCTTTGAGATAGCCAGCGTTGAGAGGAAAGCTATACATTAGTTCAGCCTCCGTGAAACATTGCTCGATAAAAGCTGCTAAGAGCCAAAACATGTTTTGATACTCAGTTTCCCTGTCTTGTTGCAACAGCAACCTAAGAGGACAGGTTTGTTTGTTGTTGTTTTTTAAGAGACAAATACACAGGCCACAATCCGAAGGGGCAATTGCATAATAAACTGCAGGTAATGCTGAAGTTTCAGTTAGCTTTTTGGCTATGAGAACCACAAACATTCACTCCAGATGTAAATAAACAAAACAAAACCAAGTATTTGCTCAGGTGAAGTAACACACCAATGAAAGAAAAAGGAAAAGTCCTAACTGCACACTCACAGCACAAGCCTATGCATGTCTACTCAAAAGTAAGTCCCACTGGAATCAATGTGTCCTACTCCCAGGTAAGTGGATATAAGGTTGCAGAGTGGCACATCCAGAGAATGGCCTGTTAAGAGAACAACTGCTCTCGGTGTTAGGCTTGTATCTTCTTTCTACTCAATTGTATTTGTGAATGTCCAGGTTCAAATTCTACATTTCTGTGTGGGGAGACAACTAAATCAATGATAGTTTTACAGATCAAAACAGAGAATTCTTACCAACAAGTCAATTGTGGAAGCCATTACAAACAAAAGAGCCACCAAATTCTCACGGAAATAAATCTATATTCAGAACAGATTTTACACACACAAAAAACCCACACACATTCAAACTATGATTAAATTAGCTATCATTAAAGGCAAGCCCTAGCTGTTTTATTCAGAGAAGGCTACTTCCTCTGTGGAGAACGTATTTTCAAAACATTTTTTTTTAAAAAAAAATTTCACTGCATTTCCGAATAGCTTCCTTTGAAACCTCTTGGTGATTTAACAAGTAGCAATAAAAATAAACTTCTGTTTATAACATGCTGCATAAAGCATTAGTGCTAAGATATTAAGTAAAAGCTCTACTTTAAAGATGACGGGTGCTTGGGGTTTTTTTTTGGTGGGGGAACAAAGTTAGCTAATGTATCCTACATACTTTTCAAAAACATTTTGACCTTAATTCCTCTCGAAAGAAAAACCTGAAAAGACATTTAGTTTTAAATGGCTCCTTCCCCCTGCCCCAGTCTAGCTGAGGTAGGAGGGAGGGAGGCCCCACATCATCTATCGTGCCCTGTAAAAAAAACACAAAAAACACAGCAAAGCTTGTAATCTAAACTGACATGAGGTAAAGGACACTGGATTTAAAAACAAGTCTCTCTATTTCATCTGCTCTGTATTTCATCTACTAAGGCCTCAAAGCTTTTCTCAGATTCTGTTCATTCTAAGCAGTGTCCTTCCGTAACACAAAGCCTGGGTTCCTTTTGGTGTCGTATTGTGTGGTTTTACTAAGGATCTGAAGCAATGGTGTTGAACCTGTGTGTTCTTGGGGTTTTAATCAAGAAGCTACAAAGTGGCAAGTGATAATGAGGCAAGCTGCTATTACAAAAAAAACACAACACAAAAAATACAAAGCCATATGGAATTATTTCAGATACTGTATGCTGCCTTGCTATTTACACGCTTTCTCTCTCTCTAATAACTTGCTCTTACCTAAATTTTGACCACCAAGAAATCAAAAAAGCAAATCAATCCTTTTGTCTATAAACATAAACAAGATGCATATTTCCTGGAAAAGGAAAGCCATCAGAAAGACAACAATAACCACAATATCAAACGCATTGGTCTTTGCAAAGCTACATTTGCAAGTGGCAGTTTCCTTTTAGCCAGGGATATAAGCATTGCCCATTTAAATGGAGCCGCTCTAATTATATTGCTTGCAACCAAATGAGCTTGACAGCTTAGTAAAAAAAAAAATGCTTCAGCACATCTGTTTTATTATCCTTATTAATAATATTGGCTCAGCCAAATCACTCATGATAGCAAAACATTTATAGCTATCAAAGCACAAAGAGCACATTTATTCAGATATAAAAAGGCACCAGTTTATTAGTTAGGACAAAGAAATAATTGACACACAAACAAACAAAAACCTGAATGGGAACAATTCCAGCAGTTTGCCATAAGTAAGAATAACAATTCATTCCCTCCATTTGCCCCTATGAAAACTATGAATCTATTGGTCTCTGTGACTCACAGAGGGCACTAGAATTGCAATGCCACCAATATCTTTTCCTTAACCATGGATTAAGCTATAAATTTAATCACTTATATTTTGTGTTGGTTATATAATTGTTCTGTCTCCTTTTAAGAACACCATATTGTTATAGCTGTAACAATACAAGTGATAACTTAAGTATTTTTCCTTACAGTCTGACTTCTGGGGCTCAATTTTAAGATTTTGGCACCAGAAAGTAATTCCATTATATTTAAATAAAACTTGAAGTTCAATGTGGCACCAACACTCCCAATTTCTCAATACATTTCTAAGTAAAATAATAATATGCAAGTAACAAAGAATATATTCTACATTAGAAAGCGTAACCTTGAATTTCAATGCTTTGCTCAGCATTCTTCTATATTTAAATTCATTTTTTCCTCTTACTGTATTCATAAATATTTTCATTCATCACCAGGATAGACAGATGACTGATTGGTTTTTGTGGGACAGGGCAACAGAAAAAGCCATCAAATTCTGGCATCCAGTGGACAGGAAGATGTAGCAGCATGTTTAGAATGTCTTCCTTTTCAGTAAGACCAAAAATAGCAGGTCTAATCAGGCCCATGGGCTAGAGGTTCCCTACAACTGCTCTACGTAGATGAACTGACCATGGTTCAAATGCAAATGCAAAACCTACCAAGATAGGCAGCAAACCTAAATCCAAAATGGCCTCCAAAATGTTTGCTAACAAGGACAGCACTATTATCGAGATAGCTATGGGGGGGGACTAACACACACACACACCACCCTTTCATTGAGGACAAGGCTATTAGTGATTACAAGTCATGATGGCTATATGGTACCCTCTAGGTTCAGATACAGGAAGCCTCTGAATACCAGTTGCTGTGGGAGAACGATTGCCATTATGCTCTGTTTGTGAGCTTCCTAAGAAACAGCTTGTAAGCCACTGTGGAGAACAGGATGTAGGATTATATAAGTCTTTGGTATTGCCCAGCAAGATGGAGAAGTTATTAGGTTTTTCACAATATGTTCTGCATCTTTAACTTACAGAAATAAACTGATCATCCATGCTCAGAAACATATTCAAAGGCCCTTGCCCCCGGGGCAAATGGAGACAGACAAACACGTGAAATCATCCCATTTTATTGTTTCTCCCAATTGATGGGAAAGGGGCAGAGAGAACTATCCAATCAAAAGCAGGGAAATGGTGTGCAGGGTTTTCACCCCTTAGTTGGAGATGGGCCCTTGCTACTTGTCCTTCAATAGAAATAGGAAGAGAGGTGCAAATTACAAATAACTCCCCTTGGTTATGGTCAGGCAAATTGGAAACACCACTATGGACATTTGAGAGGAGGTGTATGACTTTTAAAATATGTAAACAGATATGTAATATGTAAATAGATATGGGTTTTTTTCCTTCAGTCTATGTGGAATAATGCAAACAACTCTAAATATACAAGAACTGGAATTAAGACATATGGATTGATGGTGTCTTTGGACAAAGGTGGAGTTCGGGTGCGGGGGGGGAGAAAGGTTTTCTGTTAGCAATATATTTAATCAATCTTTATGTACTTTTTTAAATGCAACTTGGAACTGTGTCTTCTTCCATCCTGTAAGAGGGGAAAACTGGAAGGAAAAAATGTAGAAATCAAGTGTTACTGCTTTATCTACATTTCGTTTGCTAGGACCAGTGAAACACCACTCCATAAATGTAAACAGTTTTGCTACAAAATAAAACAGCATAACCTCATAACATATTTGTTGATTATGTATGCACTAAACAGTTAGCAAATGCGGAGTGTCGATCCATACATGAAATGAAAGACATCTGCTATATACTCATTAACTCAGCGTAATTAACAAGGATGATGGCACGTGGTGAATGTGAACAGAATGTCTGAAGTTTCGCACAGGGTTTCTGCCACCAGTCTTTCCAATAATGAGACACATTATCACCTGATAAATAAGCACCACTTACGTCATGGGTCAGCTCAAAGTATTTCTGACAGGCCAACTGATAGTGCATGCCCTTCACCAGTTCCAAAATCTAGAAAAAGGAAAGTGATCGATATATTTAAAGGGTCTTTAAAACAGCTGAAATGTTCTGCAATGTGAACATATGACCTTTACAATTTATGGCAGGGTTTGACATAATACAAGAATCTGTAGTCTTATAAGATACAATGCTGCTGACATTTTCCTCCCACTTAGAATTGAAGTCAGATTATCCATAGACAGAGAAGAGGTTCTGCCTTCACAACCAGAAATCAACAGTTCTACTTCACAAATGACAGAAAAATGAGGAACGATGTGTACTGTCAGAACATATTGCGCTGCAAAATCTCTTGCATTATTTCAAATAAGTATCCACCATTTGAGCAACTGAAATATGAACTAATCAAGTATGCGGTTATAATTTATTTTGGATAAAACTTGCTCAGACATGTGCAACATAATACAACTGTGCTCCCAACTACAAATTGTGGTGGAAGTAATCCAGAAAAGAAGTTGCAGAAGGCACTACATTTCTACCCTCTCTAAGATCAGCTCTCAAAGTTAAGTTGTTTCTAGCAATGCTCCTCAGAACACGAAAGGGAAATCATCTGTTTTGAATTCCTATTAGAAACATCTCTCTATCTCTTGTAAATACAATTTGCTTTCCAATTCTACCTCATGTAATCTCTTCTGTCCTGCATAAAACATTCATTCTTATCAGCAGAATGCAACGCCATTTGAAAATTTAAGTTGTCTGTCATTTTCCCCCTCTGCTGCTATATAATTAAACTGTATATTCCCTGCTTATCAAGCTCAGGAAACCGCTGGAACTGAGAGATAGCCTCAGCCGAGAGAAAATTCTTGAGAAATGCAAATTCACACTCCTTTTCAAAAGGCTGACCTTTCCATGTCAAGCACAGAAATAAACTCCGGCACAAATCCCTACTGCCCTCATTATTGGAGGCTGCCTTATAGTTATTGACAGATGTACAAATATTTGCTGAATATATCAAGCTACAATGCTGCCAAAGAAGTGCTTACTGGGTTTGTTTTGCTGCTACAAGTGCAACTGATTAAATGTCTGCCTTTCTTGTCACATCCTGTTACATATCTTGTGAAAAACAAATCAACTTGCCAGAAGAGGCTAAAGTCTGGCACCGTCTATGTGCTTTTGAAATGGAACAGATAATAAAATGTAATATATAAAAAACTTGGCTTTGCTAATTGAAAGTGTTAATGCTGCTTTGAATGATACTGAAATGGTACCCAGCAGCAGCACATTTTGTATCAGTGCATCAAGTTTATGTAGTACATTTGATGATGTAAAAAACTTATTTTGGCTAAAGGATGGATGGATGGATGGAACAGCACCTTTCGCTTTTTGTGGAATATTGTATTAAAATAACACTGAACAATTGCAATAAAACTTGTAGAGTGTTGCATGCTTACATCAGTTACATCTGAGAAGAAAAACTGAGCAGGGATGCTGTCAAATAACTGAGTCATTGAATGCACTGCCAAAGCTTCAAATATCTGTGACACAGCCTCTCTGTAAGTAAGCACAAGTGTCTGGAGGTCTAACATGAACACTGCAGTCGTACCTTGGAAGTTGAATGGAATCCGTTCTGGAAGTCGGTTCGACTTCCAAAATGTTCAGAAACCAAAGTGCGGCTTCTGATTGGCTGCATGAAGCTCCTGCAGCCAATCGGAAGCCCCGTCGGACATTCGGCTTCCAGAAATAGTTCGCAAACCGGAACAGTCACTTCCGGGTTTGTGGCATTCGGGAGCCAAAATGTTCAAGAACTAAGCTGTACGAAAGCCAAAGTACTACTGTACTTCTATTTTCATAGCTGATATATGGGGACCATACCTTGTCAAAACGATCATGCCAAGCTTGGCATCTGAACAACCCTTCTTGTTGCCGCAGATACCCAGAAAAAGCCAGACCCCCAAACCATCCCATTACAGCTGTACCTGTCTCGCCAGAGTGGTGCATGTTCTAGTTATCTCTCGCTTGGACTATTGCAATGCACTCTATGTGGGGCTACCTTTGAAGGTGGCCTGGAAACTACATCCAGAATGCAGCAGCTAGACTGGTGACTGGGAGCGGCCACTGAGACCAGATAACACCGGTCTTGAAAGACCTACACTGGCTCCCAGTACATTTCCGAGCACAATTCAAAGTGTTGGTGCTGACCTTTAAAGCCCTAAACGGCCTCGGTCCAGTATACCTGAAGGAGCGTCTCCATCCCCATCGTTCTCTCGGACACTGAGGTCCAGCGCCAAGGGCCTTCTGGCTGTTCCCTCACTGCGAGATGCCAAGTTACAGGGAACCAGGCAGAGGGTCTTCTCGGGAGTGGCGCCCGCCCTGTGGAACGCCCTCACACCAGATGTCAAAGAGAAAAACAACTACCAGACTTTTAGAAGACATCTGAAGGCAGCCCTGTTCAGGGAAGCTTTTAATGTTTAATAGACTATTGTATTTTAATATTCTGTTGGAAGCCACCCAGAGTGGCTGGGGAAACCCAGCCAGATGGGCAGGGTATAAATAATAAATTATCATTATCATTACTATTATTATTATTAAACAGGTGGCGATCAGTGCTTATCTTCTAGGAAAGAAAGGTGCTGGCACTCAGCATGAAGTTGTTATAGTAAGTGCCACACTTAAAACCAGTGCTTTTCTCCTAGAAGAAAAGGTGCCTACCTTTGAGTACCCACAGAAGAAAGCACTGCTGGTGATCATAGTATTCATTATTTCTATTTATTAAATTTGTATGCTCCCCTTCACCTGTAGATCTCAGGCTGGTGCGCAACATAAAATTACAATATTAAAAAACACCACACAGCATACATAGTAAAAATAAGAATGAAAACAAACCAATAATCCCCCCTCCCACAACACATTTAAAAGGGCATTGGATGTCCATCAGTCAAAGGCCTGGATGAAGCGGAACATTTCTGCCTGGCACCTAAAGGTGTAAAATGAAGACTCCAGGCAACCCTAACTGGGGAGAGCATTCCATAAATGGGGAGCCACTGCAGAAAAGGCTTGTTCTCATGTTGCCGGACCTCTCATGGAGGAGGCACATTAAGAAGGGCCTCAGAGGATGATTGTGGGATCCGGGTAGGTTCATAAACAGCAGGACAGTTGGGCCATTCTGTATAAGGAGAGGGTCTAGATTGGTGTCTATTGACTTAAGGGCCAAAGCAGGGATTGGGTTCAATGGTTGACCAATAATATTAGAAACTATACCAAAAATAGTGTGCCCATACTCACACCATGAATGAATGAGGGTTCCTCTCTTGTCACAATCCTGGCAGCATTGGGATGAAGTCACACAGGTGATACGAAATTTAAGCTATAGTCCCAAGTGGCATGGGGCTTGTTTTACATGTAGTACGTTTTGTTTGGTTTTACCAAGAGCAGCTCACTCACTCCTTTCCATCTGCTTTAGAGGCCAACTCAGATGCTCAAGAGAATTTGAAATATAAAAATCAGCCTGGGAGGCCACTGTTAGGAAATCCCCCCACCCCTCCAAAAAAAGAGAAAGAAAAGAATACAGGATGCTGCTTTGCATGTGCAAATCCTTAAAGGGCTGTTTGCCTAGCAGCCTGGAACACCATCCTCAATGCAATATGATTGCCAGGTTTTCCCCAGCCCCCTTAGTAAACATCACAGCCTAGGCCGAGTTCCCTGTTGCAGATTTTACCATGAAATTGGAAACCTCTCTAGCCAAACAAAACTTTTGTGATTATTGGCTTAGCTATGCAACAACCCTGAATCCCACCAAGGTTCATGTGCTTTCCATAATTAACACTGGGCAGCAATGCTTTGAAATGTACCTAATCCAATGGCCCAATTTTGTTGCAATGGCAGCTATGATTCTGGGAATCCCCAGGTGTAGGAAGTGTGGTGACAGATATCCACACTGCAGGGTGGAACAAACTGGTCCTCAATCCTCCAAAAAAGATTTGACAGCTGACCTGTTAAATGTTGCCTTCCCAGCACTGCCAAGGAGAATACATTTTTTTTAATTACTGCATGATGCACTCTAGCACAAGGAAACTGTCTGTACCCAAGCAAATATAAAACCACTATTTTGTGGCCAAATGAAAATAATGCTATAAATCCTACCCACCCCGTCCCTTTACTTTCTGAAGCATTGCATATTATTTCTCTTGTAGCAAAGGAAGCCAAGGCTTCTGTACCTTTAACAACTGCTGAGAAATTTGGCAAGTGCATCTTGTCAAGGAAGGAGAAAAGACACACGTACTAAAATTGTCTCTTCTAAAAAGGTAACAGAAGTGCTGGAACCCTCACCTTTCCATTACTTGAGAGACTATTAAACAATTTCTTAGCACTGTAACTCAAAAGATATTGAGATCAGATGATGGGGCACTGCTGTCACACACAAGCTTAAAATAGTTAATTGGCTTCACCTTCCTAATCACAGATATTTTCAGGTACGCAAGGTCAGTTTGAAGCCATTTTCAAATAAAATAGTTACTTCTGTTCTTAAAAGACTCAATCTTTCCAGCAAAGAATTTGTTGCATTTTATCTATTTCTAACCTTCATTTTTATTTCAAAGGTGACTTAAAATGTGATTGAGGTGCAGCTACTGGAACATGCTTAGCAATATTCCCCTAGTTCCAGGCCAATTCCACAACACCTCAGCTTGTTCTCTTAGGGCTTTGCAAAAACCTTCATTTATTTGCTTATGTGAAGCAAACCGCTAGTGTCTTTCTTTGTGCATTTTATTTCTAAGATTTAACATGAAAAATCTACAGGAGCTCCACTTTTGATAGCCTATAGGGATTCAACTCAATTTTTTACAAAAAAACCCCCACACCAAAATAGACTCATTTTTGGCCAGCATGGGGCTGAACAGAATTTATACATGCCTGGCTTCACACTCCTAAGGTACATAAAGGGAATCGAAGTTTTGGAGCTTAGTTTTGGAGCAAGTGTTGTGAAATACTACATTACTCCATAGTCAAAGATCCTAAAATAGCTCTCCTGCAAATAAACCTGTAACCTTACCCAACCCCCAAAGACCTGCTTTTCAAGCTCCTTCTGGCAGCAAGAATCATGAGGTCAATGAAATGTAAAGAAAGTATCATAGCTTCTTATATGGACTGAATTAATAAAGTCTGGGTAATTATATTTACTTAGAAACCTCAATGTGTTCAATCAGACTTGCTTCCTATAAGGCAAACTCAGCCCTCCAGATGTTTTGGGACTACAACTCCCATCATCCCTAGCTAACAGGACCAGTGGTCCTATGCCTGCTATAAGGCACTTTTAGGAGGCCCATAACCAGCATTAGTTAACACAGAATTATTATGCCTGTTGAGAGTCTAAGTATGCACGCTTGCTTTGCATCGCACACACAGTACTTGCACGTATTATATGTACAATTTATATTTATATTACAAATATTACATTATATGTACAACACTTGTATATATTATACATACATATATTACTTATATTCAATATCATATTATCAAGTTGGCATACAATAAGCTTGCCATGTATAAATATTTTTTATAAAGACATATAGAGAAAACCAACAAGGAGACTTGCTGACAGGTACAGAACTTCCTTTTTTGCAGAAAGAATGCTGCAAAAAAGAGTCAATCAGTAATTCAAAGCAATAGTAGCAGAGAAATATGAGTCAACATTATTTTTTTGAGGTACGTTGAAGCGAGGCGACGTATATTCCAATGTATGGGAATTCAATGTAGCACTATGACAATTGTTCTGTCAGCGCAAACACCAAACCTGTATTTAGGGGGCAAGCCCTGTTACATTAGCAATTATTTAGCAGTCCTAATCAGCTGAATCTATGAGTGTAGCTTTCTTGTGCTTAGTTTAGGGGGCTGCACTTTTTTCTGATGTTTTAGGGTTACCTTGAAGAAGAAGTTTCAGCTAACCTAACTGTGTTCATTTGGAAGGGAAGAAATTTGAAGTTTTCTACAGAATATGTACAAAATTATTCTAGCATTTCATTAGCAGCTGTTAATGCCAACCACCGTAGTTAATGACTTGAACCACCCAAAAGAACTAGATATACATCAACACTGGAGATTTTTATTTGACTACTAGAAATTATCTTATCTCGAACTACAACTGTTGCTTACTGTGATGAAACTTGGCCTACAATGTGGAATCTCAGTAAAATACTCGTCAAGCCAAATTGTCTATATCCTGGAGAAACCTAGCATGAAAATGGGTGGGATGCAAGCAAATTGCTATCACTGCCAGTGTGAGAGAACTTAAAACATTTAAACGTCTTAAATGTTTCATGCGGAAATGCTTTCCTGACAAATTGTAGCACTTGGCATTAAGTCAAAAGACAAACAGGCCACCCACTCACTTTAAAGCAATTTACATCTCTTATATGCAACTACTGTGTAAAAAGAACGAGAAATTATTAGTTTATAAGCTAAAGCTGCAAAGGAACATGAGCTTCATCACTTTATCCCCAGGAACATTTACATACTTGGGAACAGATCTGAAAAGTAACCCACCCCAACGCTCATGCCTAGATTCAATTCTTCCAGCCACCATGGGCTGTGGCCAAGGTCCTCAGAGGGAGTGAAGGTAGCAGCCAGGCATCTCTCCATCACACCCTCATCTATCTTCAGCTGAGGATTCACTCCTTAGAAGCATTCTGTTTGTTTTGCATTTTAATTGCTATTTGCATTGGGATCTGAAGTACTGACAGCCGCTTATAGGAGCCAAGATTTTTGGCTGAAAAGCAGCTATACGATATAATAAACAAAAGGCATATCAAAGTTAGCTCACAAAACTATGAACATATTCAACAGGGGAATCCCTGACCCTAATTTCCTACTGTACAGAATTGAATAGTTAAAGCGAAGTATTTCCTCTGGATGAAAGCAGCTGATCCAGAGATTAATGCAAAGTTTTGGGGCACAAAATCCAAAGAGTCAGATTCTCCCACACTGTGATATCAGCATTTTGCTTCTAATACGCACCGAAGCAAAATACTTTAGGAAAGGTTGCAGCAGTTGTGAGAATCAGAACACCCTGATGGCAAGCATTAGAGATGTATACTGATGAATCTCACAGCCTTCTGGGTTTGCATGACTGGGTGCTACTGGAAATTAGATCAACACTGCACTTTTAAAATGAAACAAGAGCTCCTTGAATTAAGCATGGTTTAGGGCAGTAGTTTTCAACCAGTGTGTCATGATGGTCAGGGGTGCCACGGGCAACACTGGCCTCTGTCCTTCTTTCCTTCCCTCCCTCCTCTGATGCCCTCTTGTGTCTCTACCTCCCAAAGGCTTGCACGGCTGTAAGAAGCAATAGCAGTAATGGTCCCGCTCTATTCCGCCTTGGTCAGACCACAACTGGAGTACTGCATCCAGTTCTGGGTGCCACAATTTAAGATGGATATTGACAAGCTGGAACGTGTGCAAAAGAGGCCAACCAAGATGATCAAGGGTCTGGAAACCAAGCCCCGTGAGGAACAGTTGAGGAAGTTTGGTATGTTTAGCCTGATAAAGAAGAGATTAAGAGGAGATATGCTATCCATCTTCAAATAACTAAAGAGCTGTCATTACATGGAGAATGTAGCAGGGGGGCCACTAGGGGGCGCATCGGAAGATGGCTGACAATAACATCTCTCCGACCCACACGACGTAATTTGGAGGCTATGATGGGGGTAATTAGCCTCCTTAACCCCCCCAGGATGGTGGGGGGGACGGCCCTTGCCTGCTGTGCCCTATACCACCCCCGAATTTGTGGGGATGGGGGCACTAGGCACAAAGCCCTCCTGTGGGATTTCGGCTCTCCTGGACGCCGTCCCTGATTCGCGCCACTAGCTGCAAGAACTTCAAAAGAAAGAATTTTGGACGAGGCGAATTGCACATACTTCAAGGAAGAAGGGGGAGTAAAGACTGCTGACAGAAGAGATCTCTGATAAAACAAGACAAGAATAAAACATGAGAAGATACGTCAAGATACAGTACGGCAAATGACTGATGGGGGAGGGGGGGAAAAACCTTTCCTTTCCTTTTCTATGTGATTAAACAAGAATCCCCTCCCCTTATGAGTCAGAAATGTCGTTTTAAGGACTTAAGCTGTGGATTTAAGGCTGAGTGGAGATAAACTTTCGAACCAAAGCATGTTTCAAGAAGAGCCTGGAAGGTATAAGAGCTTTGGAATGACGCAGTTAAAAATGCCGTCGCCATTTTGGGAAGCTCTGTCGGAGCTCTTGAGTCTGGGAGGAGAAAGAGAGAAACAAAGCTGTTTATATATTGTGGATTAAACTCCTCAGTGGGACTTAAGAGCGACAGTTTCGTAAGATTATGATGGAAAGAGTGATGTTATCTATGAAGGAGATGATATATGGAAACCATCGGGATTTGAGGATTGGAAGAACAGAAAATTCACACAGGACTATTATTACTATTGGTGTTTATCGGCTTAAGGAGACTATCAGAAGAGATCATAAAGAAAAAAGAGAAAATATATGAACAAGATGTGATGTGGAAACAGCAAGATGAGATGGGATAGAATTACGAACTCTGTCTGGACTGATTTGGACTGATTTGGACATTAACGCAGCAGCAAGAAGATGATCAGAATTCCCCTTCGGATCTTTAAGTATTGGTCCCCCCAACAAAATTTAAAATTTGGCTTTGTAATTCGGAATTTATGTGATGTGATTTAATTTGATGTGATTGGCCAGTTAATAAAAAAATTTTTTTTTAAAAAAAGAGAATGTAGCAAACTTGTTTTCTCCTGCTCCGGAAGCTAATATAATAATAATAATAATAATAATAATAATAATAATAATAATAATAATAATTTATGTATACCCCACCCATCTGGCTGCTCTGGGCGGCTTACAACACATAAAAATGTTAGTAACCGAACCAATGGATACAAGTTACAAGAAAGGAGATTCCGACTAAACATCAGGAAGTACTTTCTGACAGTAAGAGTTGTCTGACAGGAAAATGGACACCCTCAGAAGGTGGTGGAATCTCCTTCCTTGGAGGTTTTTAAGCAGAGGTTGGATGGCCATCTGTCATGTATGCTTTAGTTGAGATTCCTGCATTGCAGGGGGTTGGACTAGATGACCCTTGGGGTCAATTCCAACTCTACAATTCTATGGTTCTATGATTCTAAGCTGCAGTAAACCAGACTGCTCAACGTCCTTGATAAAATACAGAGGGGGGGGGGGAATGGATTGCAGTAATGAAAAACAAAACTATCAATCTGCTTGTCAGCATTGTGAAAAGAACACTTTGGGGGGGGGGGAGAACATCATTGAAGCAAATACTACAACCTGATTTAAAAGGCATTTTGCATGCATTGTCAGTCACATATTATACATCAGTATTAAACTAAACTGAAAGGAAATACCTGGTGCCACATTGCTGCTGTAACTGAAGAAAATATTCCCTACCTGAGCAATCCCAGAGGGAGGGATTTTATATGACTGCAGCTTCTGCTTCAGCAGCTCAGGATCACTGTGACGGAATGGGCACCCTAACAACAAAGAAGAGAGGCAAGCACACAAACAAGACTATTTACTCAGAAGTTAGTACAACAGCACACTTGAGAGCCTGGCTAAGCAGTCCTTAATTGTCTAGCAGCAGCTTATTAATACAAAAGCTAATTGCCCATGTGTGCAATAGCTTTACGCTTCTTCCAAACGGCTAGTTCACTGTATGGTATCATAGCACTAATAGGCACAAAAGTTATATAATGTGTTACAGAAAAGTAGGCCAAGATTCTTATTCACTTGAACAGAAAACTGCTTTAATTAGGTTCCACACTAAATGAGTTTGAAAATTCACCCAAATATAATAGTATAGCTATAATACAAACAGAAAAGGCTGCAGGAGTTTAGCTGTAACAATTAATTTAAAAAAACCCGCAGATAACATTATTAAACAGCATGAGAACGTCAACTTGAGGGTCAATGGGGGGGGGAGGGAGGGAGGGAGAGAAATGCTGCTTACGAAAATAATTATGCTGTAGTGTTTGCATCTAAGTGTATTTTATTTCATTGATTTCACTGGGCCTAACTACAGTGGTTTAATACCCAAGTATCGTAGCTTAGCTAGTATACGAAATAACAGCCACAGTTAAATTACTGGTGGTTAAATCACCAGGTACATTTTAAGCAAATGCATAATCATTAGTGTGTAAAGAGATCATACTCCTATTATACGTCCTCAGTTTTTATTGTGTGTCCTTAGTTTTTCAAAAGAATTGCCTCCTGAACAATGCAGTACTCTGTCTGGAGGCGTCCAAGCTGCGCATTCCAACATAAATAGCATTGCAGAATATGCATTGCAATTAAGATGGAGCTAGGGAATTGTTTATTTACCTTCTTTACCACACAGAAAGTGCTCTCTCTCTCTCTCTCTCTCTCTCTCTCTCTCTCTCTCTCTCTCTCTCCCCCTCTCCCTCTCTCTCTCTCACACACACACCTTCACTTTAACACAATTAACAAGGAACCTTCCACACAGAAGATCCATACTTTAGGGTATTGGACTTAATTGACTGGGAAGAATTGGAGGTGAGAGTAAACAAGTCTCCGTAATTGGCTGGTGACTTCTCTTGGAGCAGATTCCCCACCAGCCACTGTCCAGGAGCGGGGAAGGGGGGATGTCTCTTAATTTGACCTTGTCTACCAATTTTAAGGTCCCATTCCTCCAAAAGAGTCCCAGAGACCTTTGTGTGCGCAGAGACTGGGGGCAACATTATTATTTTTAAATGAAACCAAAGGTTTCTGTGGAACATTACTTTGCTGTTACATTACTTTTGATTCCTGCTTAAGAGGGAAAGCTGAATATGTGTAAAGAAACCTGCTTCAATGCCAAGTAACTTTTAGGCAAGTCATAGAAATATGCTGCTTACCCAATTAGTGTTTTATTCTAGGGAGATCATAAGATTCGAAATATTTCATACTATCCCAGAGACTGTTAAGCTATTAGAAAAAGCCTATAATTTATGACTGTTTTACAGCAAAGCAAGAGCATTGATTGCAAGCAAAGCAAAAGCACTGAGGAACTTTGTTGTTTGTCAAGAGACATGTTTTTTTGGGGGGGCTGGGGAATAGAAAAGCAGCAGCAGAACCAAGAAGAGAAATAAAAAACTAAACAGCTTGGTGGATTTCATGTTGAAACCCTGCTGAATGAATCTCTCTTGCTTGACCTAGTTCTGTAATAAGACAAATCACCAGAAGAGTAACCGCACACCAGGCTTGACAGTGATGACTGCCATAAGCCACAGAAAACTAGCTTCTGCCAGTAATACAGCCAGCCAATCAGCTGGCTTCCAAAGCAGTTTGGGTTCCCATGCATTGTGAACATGTCAGGTGCAAGCACTTACCGTGATAATCCCCTTGGCCTGGTGGGTTGGACATTATAATTTTCATGCAGCTGAATGGAGTATAGTCAGTTCTCTTGCCTTCTTTTCCATAGGAATGTCGGATGCTGTAAGCATATCCTTTGTCAAACTAAATAGAAATAAAAATTGGGTGGTGTCAAGAGATTTCAGCTACTACAAAGGATGAAACAATGGGATTTTGAGTGGTTGTATTTGATTATATCTCCTTGCTAAGCAATTTTAAAGTTAAAATTGAAACGATGTTATCAGCCAGCCATGTTGTAGCAGTTACAGAAGACTCTTTTCATGGCACGATAGGACTTGGAAATCATTTCTGAGTATGGCAAGTTGGTCCTGCAGATTTATTCCTCAATTTTCTACAATAATTACCTCTTCTGCTGGGCTTATTAAAAATAATCAAATTAATCAAAGCTAAACTGACAGCCAATTTGAGAACAAGCTTTTAAAACATTATAACTCTTACTCACAAACTGAGTTTTTAAAGTCTAAGCTCAGAGCAATCCAGAAGGACCGCTGTACCAAAATGACTGTTGCAACGGAGAGGCAGGTATGAACTCCAACCTAAAAGTGCACAAATATTTTAATGCAAAGCAAACAAATAATTGTTGAGCAATGGTGGGCTATGGGATAATCAATGTAAGTCTGCATTAGTCACACCGAGCAAGAAAACAGGTCAGAAGATTGGTGCTTTTTAAAAAACAAAAAAGCATATGCCATAGACATGATTGACTCCTGTCACATCCACATCAAAAGCCAATCACAGGAGAGATCGGGTAAATGACCACATAGCCTATTTTTAGCAGCTAGTGTTAGACATTTTGGACACCTTCTGCTTGCCACTAGAGATAGGAGAGGAATTTGGTTTGATTAGCATCTTAATGCAAAGCTACCCAATTAACACTCCCAGCAACAATGCATGAACCAAAAGGATATTATCCTTCAATAATTAAGCACATGCCACTAACAATCCAATTCTGAAAGTAAAATAAATCCCCACTGCATCTCCTAAAAATATAAAGAAAGGGTTTTGCCATCTTGTTCAACTCTCATTATTCTTTCCTACCAGCACAACAGTTCAGTCCAAGGAAGAGGGAACAGGCCCTTCAAGGATCAGATTGGCTGCTATGTCAATCATGCAGTTAATGAACCTGTCTATCAAACTGACAGACAGGACATCTCAAAATACTAACAGCCCATGACACAAACCGGCTACTCAAACCTTGCTACACCAGCACCTATTTTTCGACTCCATTTCCATGATACAGAGGTTTTACATGAGGCAGAAGATGGAGTGTTCTAAAGAACTTTGCTTTATTCTATAGTTAACTAAGAGGTGAAAATGGTGCAATGGCTTTTACATTTAATGGCATATTTTACAATACATGTTCTTTCTCTAAGCAAAACAGTGGGAGAATAGAGTGAACAAATCACACAGAATTTTCTAAAAATCATGGTACTTGCATTAAAATACTTTGTAGACTGCCTCACAGCCTAGTTCTTACAGAGATCAACTATTCAAATTTTGGAAATGAAAATTATACCTCTCAAGCAATTAATCAACCGAACAGTTGTGCCTCTCACTACCTTAAATCAGATGAATGTCAAATACACATGGCAGAAAATTCAAATTAATTCTGATGGAAATGCTTTATTGCTTTAAATGGCAGTTTCCACAGTGTGCATTCAAACACACATTCGGATACATGCAATGTTTGTTACGAACTATTCAGAAGGGAACATACAGCAGTGTGCTTTGTTATGTAAGACAAGGAAAACTGATATTTTCATAACAGACACTTTTTCTTTAAAGTAATTGAACTCAGGCTACAATGACACAATTATAAGCTTGCAAAACAGGCATTAATAAAAATTACAATGGAATCTATGTAATATTTCAGATATCTAGCAGCAATAAAAGTTGGCATTCTAGATTAAGGGTATGAAAATGTTACATTTCAGGAAATACATAACATTATGAATAACTTTTGACACACATTTGTGCTTGAATCAAATCTGATATTTTCTGGAAATACTTTAAGTTTGCAAAAGTGTGAGTTCAAGACTGGACAAGAGGCTGACAGACTAATTAGCCAAACATCTTGAAAAGGATAAGACTCCAATGGAATGATAAGAGTATTAAGGGCAGAGTCAAATGCATACATCAATGTAGGCTGACATCTCAAAATGAAATACAAAGAAAAAACAAGGAAGTTTCCTATCTTGCTCTTTGGTACTTTGAAACCAACAGTTAAAGCAGAAAAAGAAAGACTGCAGTCTGTATTAATTTTAGCACAACTAAATTTTGTAACAAATGACTTGCACCTCAGAGAAAACCCTGCATTTCATTTATTTGAAGTTACATACCTCAATAAGGCATTTAAATAATCCAGTATTTTCATATTCTACAGAAGTGTATTGTGCTGACATCATATAATTGCCTGGGGGAACTAAGCTTTATTCAAAACTGTGCTCCGCCATGACCATTAAGTTCACCAACTGATAGGACATCTTAGAAACACAACATAAAATCTGATCTGCCACTATTCCTCTAGTTTACTTAACCTTGGTGTGCACCAACGAGCTGATAACTAATTTAAGACCTGAGAAAAAAAAGAAATTTCAGAGGGAAATGCAGAGAGGCATGATTTAGTTTAATATGCATCTACATTAGCTACAGGGCATAATTAAAAGTACATCACTTCTTTAAATCTACATAATTATATCCCAAAGACATTCTCATTAGTATCTTCTACTCTGCAGCTAAACCAGAAGAGGCCTCAGGTCTGCAAGGTCAGACTTCTTTATTTTAAATGTAATAATATAATGTTGAAAATAAAACGGCTGATGCAAAGTGGTGAGGCTGGCCTTTATCATCTATGCATTATTATTGTGAACACAAGAATTCCCAGACATCCATAAAAAAATAATCAAGTAGCCGAAATCTGGTTTTAAAAAAAGCTGAAATCAATCACTGATTAATGATCAGGGCTAATTCTGAATATATGAAGCAAACTGACTAGCTTTATTAATTTATGCATTATTTCATGGTAATAGAACTGCAATATTTATTCAAAATAATTTTCTTTAACCAGCAACTTGGCTCTTAATTCCGTTAACAGATGGATGTTCTGGTTCCAACAGTACAAAACAATCCTTCATATTAATTACTGCATCGCCCTGAGAGTAAGTATGCAATACAAAGACAAAGGGAGGTGTCTTTTGAGTCAAATGCCTACAGACTAAAAACTGCTATGACCAATTCCACAATCTGCGGTATGGTCTAAAGGCTCTTAATGTGAAACATGATTAGAGCTACACTCACTTGACCTAGTCCCTGGTATCTGGAATCAAGGGAAATAACCTCCACTTACTAAGCTTGCTCCCAGAGTTAATTGAAAGCTTCTACCAAACTGAAAGCTATGTTGTAATAGGAAGCCTTTTTGAACAGGGGTGGATCACTTGTCTTGTGGACTGCATGACCCTCGGGGTATTTATGAATGGTTGCAGCAGAAAAGTGACACGGCGAATGAGGAACACTTATTCCGCACCATCAAAATTCTTTCCCGAAGCTGAAAAATATTTGTCAAAAACCTTGGTATAGAATATGCCAAAAATAAAACACAACAAACAATATTTCTACTTAAACTAATGTATAATATAATCAGAGGCAACCATTTCATTTTAACAACTGACCTATCTGAAACATAATTTAATCAAACCGATGCTTTAATCAAACACATGACTTGCTAGACTCTTGGCGACTTGTGCAAAGAGGAACGATCTGTTCCAGCGAAATTTAAATACTAATTGCCATTCTAGGGTATTGTGGATTATTCTTCCTCTTTCCACAAATTTCACAGTAATAAAAATTAGCACTTTGGATATGCAGTACATTTAAAAGCTTAAGGAGAAAGAAAGCAGCTTTATATAAGGTGCCCCAAATTTCAGGGGTGGTGGTGGCAGGGGAAGGTTTAGTGAGTAGAGGGACTGACCACCATCTGGGGCGGAGGCCTAGCTGTTTGGTCTCTGCTTCCAGTTTCAAGCCTCCCATTCTTTCGGAAGTCTCTTAGAAGCCAATCCCACACCTGGTGTTGGGCCAAAGAGACAAACTGATGATGCTGCTGATTTATTGACCACTCTGCTGACCAGCAACATCCCTGGCCAAGCTGGCTGGAGTGGTCAATGGCATGGTGTTGGAGAACAGCACTATTATAGGCACCACGTAACGCTCATTCTGCATTGTTTTCTAAGCATGGCAGCATTTAAACTTTGGAAGTCCCTGTCTATTTTTGGCACCGGCTTAAAGCATGCCTTTAGGAGGCACTGGAAATGTAAAAGAAAAACCGGTGCACATTGGCATGCAGTTGCTACTGCACCACAATATAGCATTTGTGTAGAAGACCTCCTTCTATGCCTTTCTGGCATTAGCATCAAGGCTCAGAGAAACGGCAAGATGATCTGTTCTCTTATCCCATGACTGCTACATATACTTGGAAGCCTTTTGCAAAGGACATTGAATGCCTGTCGGATTTCCCCTGTTTTACATGCTTCTCAGCACTCTCAAGAACTCCAAAGAATCTGCTCTTCTTGGTGGCAAATTGTTGTTCTGCAAAACTTTTTATTCAGTACAGTAGTCCTTTAGGGACTAAGGGTATCTGTGCAGGGGCCTCAGGACTGTGAAAGTCAGCTCTGAGCACTCCAACCTGGCTTTCCCACGCAACTTGGGAATGACAGGGTCTGCTTGCATGGTTCTACACCCCTTTCCAAGCACACATTTTATAATGCCCAAAGTGGGTATGTAAGTTTAAACTCCCTCCCTCCCTGGGGTCCCCATCAATCCCTCTTTTAAAATTAGTGTTATGTTGGCTACCTTTCAGTTGGTAAGGAGACAGAACAAGGACTTCATTCAACCATCCTCTAAACAGAAATGGATCAATAGTTAGGAAAATATTAAGGTTAAGCACTGGAGGACAATGTATGGAAATATTTGTAGTGGAACTTGGTCCTTTTATTGATTTTGAAAGCAAATATTGATATCACTATATATAAGTGTTTATCAATATTGTAAGTAAGTTTTCTGACTTCCTTCTGTGATTTCTGCAAACAACAAAGTTTGGCAATATAAATTTATGCTGAGAGCAGAATTGAGATGTATATCCGCTGTGAGGAAAGGATGGGAAAGCAGGAGTTTTTTGCTATTGCTATTTATGTTAGACTTGTTTTAGTCTAAGCAGCTGTCCACAGTGCACATGGACGTCTGCAGACTTCGCAAATGTTCAAAGAGAACTATTAAGAACTGAATAGTGCTCCAAACAAGTAATTTACCTTGTCTGCATCCACTTTTCCTCTGATGAATTCAGATTTCCAGAACTGTAGAGCTTGTTCTAGTGTTAAACCGATGCCTTTTAGGAACAAACCATATTGCATACGGCCTCCATGACGGAGATGATGGTTATCACGCAGAGCTTTGTGCAGTTGGCGCATGCAGGGAGGAAATGATTTAACAGAAAGCTGCAACAGGAAAACATATTATTGAATAGATTGACTTACAGGCTGCATTTTGATCACCAATTAAATCTATTTAGAAAGGTGAACAGCTTGAGGAGAGAAGGATATGCAGGGACTATAGGGACTATGCGTAAATCTATTTTATGACTTCAATATGCCTGTAAGCATTTGAATCTAATATTTTGTTCTATACAGGAGAAAAGAATAAATGCAGCACAGAAATACAGTTATTAAAAAAAGAAATGGTCTTTACTAATTCTAGCCAAAAGCATTAATCAGTATGGTTAATTAGTTACCAGTTTAAAATATGGATTCTGATTGTATATTAATAGTGGTTTTGTTCTCACCCCCCCAAAAAAAGTATACTCTACTTGATGGCATTGATATCATTTATAGGTATATCTTGAATTTGTTTAAAACATTTTATACTGCCCTTCATCCTATCACAATTTAGGTCAGTGTATAACAGGCTTACCCAACCTGGTGCTGTTGAACTACAACTCCCATCATTCCTGACAACTGGCTATGCTGGTTGGAGCTGATGGGAATTGCAGCACAAGCGATCTGGAGGGTACTGTGCCGGGGAAGGCTGGTACACTAACAGATACAGAAAAACAGCAGAGCGGGGGTCAGATAATGCATTTAAAACAGACTTAAATATTTTCAGATACATTGCTGGATGCACTTTAATTAAGTTTATTTTCCCAACTATTACTTGCTTTCATTTCTTAGATACGATATGCCCGCTATAATAATTATCATAATCATAATCGGCAGTACAGGCAGTGACCATTTTGCCCACATCTAACTGACATGTGGGCATGGAAGCGCGGGTCATTTTGGACCCGGAAGAGGACAGAATTGGGACAGAACAGGGCAGGCTTATACGTGTGTGGGGGCCAGGAACAGAGCACCCCCCCCGTAAAATGGTCATTGCCTGTATTAAGCTACCGTATTTGGTTAACAATAAGGTGTTAATAGTTACAGCAAACCTCTAGACCGACTCCTTTATATCACTTTTAAAAAACAAACAGGACTTCTATGCCACTGGTTTCCTTGAGGATAAATATATTGGAACGGATTCAAATGAGGTTAGTTGTGCATTAGTGCATCACTGATTTCATGTTAGTCATAACCTTGTCTCATTGATTTCAACAGGACTAATGCATGGCCAACTTCCTCTGGATCCAACCTGTTATTATACGTAAAGGGCAGTCAGTTTCTTCACACAAACTGCATGCTGGACAAGGGCAATACGGGGTACAGTTTAAAAGCATAAAATACTCACAGTGTCAATCTGTTCTAATGAAATTTTCCCAATGTTTCTTTCAATGCTGTAATCTGGACCAACATATGCATGACTGTGGGGTAGAGACGAAAGAAAGTTTTTTATGGTATATGAAATCTTCAACAATTCACTTCTTGTTACAATGGGAACTTAAATACACAATTGTTTTTATGGATTTTAGGAGGAAATCATTCCAACGTAACAATTCAGCAAATATGACTTGAATACACTAAAGCACTTTGAAACTTTTTTTTATCCAACACAGTTCTGACATTTCACCACACGAGCACCTTGACAGATTTATTTTGTGGCATTTCTTCCTGAGAAACAAGATCAGAATCATAGTCTGGGATGAAGATTATGTCCAAGTATGAGCAAAATACCTGAAACTTGTCAAAGCAGCTGCCCAAAGAAAGTAGTTCTATACTTCAGTTCTAGATCCTTTATATTTTTCACATTAAAGGAACTGCTAGTAAAAGTGTGTCTTCTTAAAATTTATCAGAAAATTGTGACAACATTTCTATTGAAATACTACAGAGCTCCATGAGGAGACAACCCCAGAAAGTAATAAAATCATGATTGTGGTTTTAAAAAGGGTCTGAGGGAAGGAGAATATTCTGCATGAATTTCAAGTGCAGTCATACCTCATGTTAAGTCGCTTCATTTTATGCTCTTTCAGGTTACGTCCCACGGCGACCCGGAAGTACCGGAAAGGGTTACTTCTGGGTTTTGCCACTTGCGCATGCACAAAAGTGCAAAATGACGTCATGCGCATGCGCAGAAGCGTCAAATTGCAACCCACACGTGTGCAGACGCGCCGCTGCAGGTTGCGCTCTTTTCATGTTGCAAACGGGCCTCCGGAACGGATCCCGTTCGCAACCAGAGGTACCACTGTAGATGGACTCTTTCCCCCCCCCCCAAAGGACAAAACATGTTTGTTTGTTTGTTTGAAATCTAACCTAAGGGATGAGCTTGATGTGTTGACTGAGATGGTGCAGGTGAAATCATGGTAAGAACAGCAGCTCTCTACTACCCACTTGAACCTACCATCTGCAGTGAAAGAAGCTGAGTTTGAGAAGGGAGGGTCCACATGGCTCTCCTGTTCAAATCTCTGGTGAAGTGCAAGGAACAGCCCCTCAATGGGCTGGTTGGGCCCTTTTACTTTTTTTTCTTCTGGCACAGACAGGTCCACAAGTTAGCAGTCAGAATGCCAGTGGTCCCACCTGCAATGTAGCACTGCTTAGGAGCTTCGCCATACCGGGGCCAATTAAGGCAAATCTCAAAGAGTTGCTTGCTGTAGGCTGCAGTAGCAGCTGCCTGGGCACACCTCAGGGGGATGCTCCATACCTATTCACCATCCGCAACCATTTCCTGCTGCTCACTGGACCACCCAGTAATACTGCTCCCCGAGAACTATTATAGAAAAAATATATTGATACATTACCTGAGATGACTGAGGAGAGGCTGGAGTCTCTCATCTGTTTGTACAATGGGCAATGACCGTGCTGTGAGCTAAAAGGGATTGGGGAGGGGTGGGGAAACAAGTCACAAAGAGCAAATGAAATGCTGCTCTCTCTTTTTTTTAAAAGTACAAACTACAGTTACTAATAATGCAAATAAAATTAACTTATTCACCAAAAAATTTATTCTTCAAAAAAAACACTGGAACGTTTGTTGTCTCTCACACAATCACTCTCTCTTGTTGAGTCAAATCTCCAGAAACAGAAATCAACAACTCTTCTTTCATCTCTTTCAAATATGTCCATTTGTTTATCATCTTTCTCCCTCTTCCTATCAAGCTTATAATTTTATCAGCCTTCCACATAAGCTTTAAACCTATTGATTCAATCTATTATTAGATCAACGCAATGTCGTTATTTCAACAAGTTCTTCTCCAGACCCATTAACCATTGCATTTAAACTACTTAAGTTCTGTTGATGGGAAGTAGCATTAATCCACTCCTCTGCCAAATCCACTCCTGATGAAGAGCGGAGGAAATCAATGTTTCAGTAACTGATTCCACAGAAGGCTCCACTACAACGAGCTCTCCATATAGTTAAGTCTTACAAAACAGATTCCTTTGCATCAATTACGGTTGTTCTCTTAGATGAACATCTTTTTTTCCTTCTGTGCTGCTGAAGCATATTAGCTAAGGTTTAGCCACGGATCAAGGAAGTGCCCAGTTCAAACCTAACTTCTGCCACTAATTACAGGTAGGTAGCCGTGTTGGTTTGCCATAGTTGAAACAGAATAAAAAAAATTGCTTCCAGTAGCACCTTAGAGACCAACTAAGTTTGTTATTGGTATGAGCTTTCGTGTGCATGGTATCTGAAGAAGTGTGCATGCACACGAAAGCTCATACCAATAACAAACTTAGTTGGTCTCTAAGGTGCTACTGAAGGGAATTTTTAAATTTTGTTTCTGCCACTAAAATCAACAAATGGCTTTAGACGAGCCATTTTCAGACTCAAGTCTTGCTGGACCACCTGCAATACGGACCTAACAGTATCAACCTACCTTAAAGGGCTGCTACAATGATTACAAGGTAATATATCTAACAAAATTTATATGCCACTTACTAAAACAAAAGAACTCCCAGCTACTTACAACAGACAGCCTAAAGTATTAATTAAGAATACCAGTAAAAACAAGTTACATTAAAAAAGAAAGAAAAAATGTTAGTAATTCTAAAATACTTGTGCTTGTGAAAATCACACGTCAAAATTACATCCTTTGGTATGTAATAATACTCAAAATCATGCCTAGCAATGTCAGTGAGTAACTTATACCCCCTTTACCCACTGGCTGCTTCTCATTCAGTCTTCATGGTGTCTCACACACATACCTTCTCAGCATCCATCTCTGCCTGCCTAACAATGGGAAACCCTCATGGCTGCCTCAAGCCTACATCAGATTGGAGGAGAGGAATGGAAAAGGGACTCCAAGAACATAAACCCTTTAACAGAGGCTCTCCATGAATGTTGAACATTCTAAGCGTTAAGCATTATTACACTAATCTCAGTTATTCACCCATCTTGCAGTTCGTTGTGCAAATTATTGTTGTTGTTAGCCATAACAAGCAGGAAAGGACGGAGCAGGGAATTCTACTTCACTGTGTTTGGAAAAGCTAACAACCGCCTCCCATTCATACTGTTTCGTTCTCCAGATCATACGCTAAGCCCATCTCTGGATATTGCTCCCTAGACAAGTATGATGATTCAGTTGCCAAAGTATGAGAGCAGGGAAGCAACACAAGACGTTTGCACCACATACAGAAACATGAAGCTGCCTTCTAGGGAGTCAAATAATTTGTACATCCAGCTCTGGACTGTCTAGTCCGACTGTCAGCAGATCCCGAAGGTATGAAGAAGAGCTTTCTTTCCCAGTCTGCTGCCCAAAGATCTTTTAAACAGAAATGCCAGGTACTGGACTGAGGACCTTATGTTATGCATGCAAAGCATGCGTCCTACGCCTATGTTTTGGTCATCCCATATGTTCAGAGAACTGGGAGGGAAAGAGGGATTTCTACAGCTGTGAAAAATACCTAGGCAGCTACTTTAAACTTGATCCAAAACTAGCTTGACGGCTGTCAGGGATGCTATAGTGGTCCATTTCCTGCATTAGCAGAGGGCTGGACTAGACAATCTTTGAGGTCCTTTGCAGTTCCATGACACTTAGGGTTCTATAATAGATAAGATTCCAAAGTAGAGATTATAATCAGCAAAACCATAAATGATACGGTTAAATCTGTGTGCCACCAAAAAGATGAAGAAAATGTATATTGTTTTTAACAATCTCATCTTTATTTCCATGCAATACCCTTTTGTAAGAAAATAACACAGGTACTCATGCTTAGATATTGGCACATAATTGCATATCTATTAGGAGCTCCTTCCAACTCATCGCTGCTCTAAAGATAGATCTGGGACATGCATTTGATTGATTGGCTTTCAATGTAAGTATTTCATGCTTTTTGGTGCAGTGATAGCACCAAAAAGTCTGGTTTGATTAATAACCAGGCAAGCAACGCACAAGCTTAAAGCAGCGGTCACCATCTTTTACGATTGACAATTCTATGCTTTATTATGGATTTTGTTCCAAAGAGAAGCAAAAATGTAGTATGTTGTAACAACATTCCACAATTTTGCATTGTTCATTCCAAGAGAATACTCGTCTGAATTATAAGGGTCACAGAGTTTCACCTTATCATCACCAAACAGCAGCATCTTGTTGAATGTAACATTTGAACACCTCTATAATTGGAACAGATCCATGTTTGAGGTCAAAGGCTGCTACTAGGCTAGTTTGGACCTTAAACTGGGGAGATACAGATTCAACCAGGACTCTTATTGAGAGACACTGGCCCAGTCATTATCTCAAGTCTCATGTAAACTGCAGGATTGTTGCAAGGATTAAACAGTGGGAAGGAAAACAATCACATACACCTGTCTGAACTCCTGGGAGGAACAATGGTGTGTGTGTGTGTGTGTGTGTGTGTGTGTGTGTGTGTGTAATGTCTACTTATTCCTCATATAAGAAAGTCTAATGGGCAAGTTACTGGTAAGTCTTGTTTTACACGATATGTTAGATCGGGGGTAGGAGAGGCAAAAAAAATCAATAAAAAAGGACCAATATACTGAATCTCTAATACAGCACACACAATTTTATTTTATTAATTAATCAATTAATTAAATTTATATACTGCCCTTCATCAGAGGGTCACAGGGCAGTTTACAGTATAAAAACACAAAAATACATAATGTATCAGACAAAACAATATAACAGTATAACAATATTATATATATACTGAATGCAATAAACAGGATTTCATTCAATATATAGGATTGCACTGTCAATGATGCTTTGCCTAGGTACTGTATTTGGTAGTTAACATAACAGCAGTTTTATATAATGAAAGAACTATGCTTGCAAACAGCATCTCTTTTAACACAGCACAATTCCTGCTCTGGGCTTACATTTATATGCATACATACCCATACTTTTGCTGGGTTGTTAATATGTAATTCCAAATAGGTCACGTTGAGTACAGCTGTATGGTGTGTACTACCGAAAGCGATTGATCAAGAAACAACCACGTCGCTAATGTTGCAGCAAAATGTCACAATGCAAATGTTATGCAGCCAGGGAAATCAATATTAGACCAGTGTTTGCATGCTGGTATGTTGCCACAACTAGACAGCTGACATTTCAATGCTGATCAATTTTGAAAAAAGTTTGGTTTTAACCTTTAACACATTGCAATTCTGATGAAATACTCAAAGTATGCAATCTTAGCAAAGATGTAGTTATTATATTTTAGCACTATGGACATCCAGAGACACTTAAAAAAAACACCTATCAAAAGCACTAATTTCATGTGAAGAATTAGCTCCCCCACCCCATTAACAGCTATCCAGCATTTCTTCACGTTAAAATATATCAGGTGGTTGATTACCACTGAGTATTTCCATGGATTTCTATCCCTGGGGGGGTGGGGGGTTTGCAAGAAAACAGTTTGTGATAGATTTCTTGTATTTGGAGCCTGCCCTTTTCAATAGAAAAAAAAATAAAAGCAAGTAATAAAGAGCAATACAGTGGTACCTCGGGTTACATACGCTTCAGGTTACAGACTCCGCTAACCCAGAAATATTACCTCGGGTTAAGAACTTTGCTTCAGGATGAGAACAGAAATCGTGCTCCGGCGGCACAGCAGCAGCAGGAGGCCCCATTAGCTAAAGTGGTGCTTCAGGTTAAGAACAGTTTCAGATTAAGAACGGACCTCCGGAACAAATTAAATACTTAACCCGAGGTACCACTGTACACAAAGAGGTCAACCAAGGAAACCCACAGAAAGGACCTTGAGCTCCCCCATCCCACCCTACACACCACAAAGCTTCAACAGTTTAAGAGAGGAGAGGACATGAGCCAAAGAAGAAACATTCTTACAAATAGGAATGAGCATATAACAGTAGCTTTGCTTGCTGTTTTTTTGCCACACTGCTTCATGGCACTGTTTAGAAAGCAAAGCTCTGTCTGCACATATTGTTTGATCCTGCCTACATGTGCCCCTTGGGGATGCGGGTGGCGCTGTGGGTTAAACCACAGAACCTAGAACTTGCCAATCAGAAGGTTGGCAGTTCGAATCCCTGCGACGGGGTGAGCTCCCGTTGCTCGGTCCCTGCTCCTGCCAACCTAGCAGTTCGAAAGCACGTCAAAGTACAAGTAGATAAATAGGTACCCCTCTGGCGGGAAGGTAAACGGTGTTTCCGTGCGCTGCTCTGGTTTGCCAGAAGAGGCTTAGTCATGCTGGCCACATGACCCGGAAGCTGTACGCCGGCTCCCTCGGCCAGTAAAGCGAGATGAGTGCCGCAATCCCAGAGTCGGTCACGACTGGACCTAATGTTCAGGGGTCCCTTTACCTTTACATGTGCCCCTTCTTTGATCTCCCCCATTACGTTGGGAAAATTAATCACTTGATATCTTTTGCAAATCCCATGTCTCATTTGTTTCAACACAACCTACTTGTATAGTACTTCATACATTGAGCACCAGGGTGTTCGGCCATTTCTAGTAGGTTACTATCATTAGATGGAAAATGCTCTCCGCAAGAGAATCATCTCATAGCTTAACATTTGAGAGACAAATAGGGCACGCAACAAAATGTTACGGTGGATTCCCAAGTGGAGAGCACAACTGCAGCATATCTGATAGCGAAGGTTTCTCCCCATTGCTAGGTCAGCTGGCCATGGTGTGTTAGATGAAAAAGTGAAGGGTGGTTGTTGGGAGATGCCAGAGAAGGGAAAGGTGCTAGAATTAGAAAGGAGTAATCTGTATGCCCTTAAATGGGCAGTGTGATACACTAAGCAGGTTATAAGTCAAGAATACTTTGATTTAGGATGCAACCCCCATGCAGAGTAGGTCTTATTTCCAAGTAAACATGGGTAGGTTTAGGTTGCACATTTGATATTAAGCCTGACTGCATCAACTGTTAATCCAAACGCTAAAGCGTTTAAGTTTGGATGTAAAACATTCCACTTCACTGTTCAATGATGATTCATGAAGTAAATCCATAAAAGAAGCTATTTCAGTTTTCCGTCGGGTCATAATCTCACACACATTTTCAGGTCACACTGAACTAAGTGGGAGTCCTGTGTTGAGTTGACCCACGTTGTGTTCGGCCTGCCAGGTAAATTTTCAGAATCTAGACCTTCTTTTAATTCAACTTACAAGCCTCTACTTTACCTCCTTGCCAATCAGGAAATCTTCAACATTGGCCTGCAGTCCCCAAGGGCTTTTTTTTGGGGGGGGGGGGGGCTTGTTTACGACACTCTTTCTCTCAGGGAGCTCTCTAACCCACATCATCACTCCATGTGCATGCTTGCATGTGCCCTTGATTTACTTCGCAATTTAACATTTCAATCTGGTAGTTTTTAGTCAGGAGAGTTCTTTAAAGCGTTGATTCTTTAAACTCTTTTAACCTACAGAGAAATGTGCAGGAACACTCCCCTCTTACCAGATCTTTATATGACTGTCATATTCCTAAAGTGAGGAGTGGGAAGCACAAGTTACCTTAAAATGTGCATCTCAACCAGTCTTTCACTGACTGGCATGGCTAGAAGATACAGCACAACCCTTTGGGCCTTGGTGCCATATTATGACAACATTATAGCTCAAGGTCTTCCAGGATTTAAACAGTGGTGTGCTATTATATACAACCTTAGCGGTTTTAAAATTCTCAGCTCCAGTGGGAGGAACTGAAAGAGCAGTGGGCACAGTTCAATGCATACAATGGGGCTTTCCCACCACTTCCTGTTGCAGCCCTTAGTTCCCCCACCCCCCACGGTCACGCCTAAATATTTCAGGCCGTCTGCAACAGTGTAGAATATGGAGAAGCAGGCAAGACGACAGGCTGAACTGGTGGAAGCTGGGTGGGCCTCTCTTTGCTTGAGTGGAAGCACATTTCACTCATGTAAGGGGTTTTCTGCTACATCTTACTCTGCACTAGGACACAGCTGCTACTGAAAACCCAGCTGAATAGGGTGACGGGGTTGGCGATAGCAGAGAGGGAAGGCTAAACAAAGCTCTCTTAGTGGCTAGGTAAAAGTAAAGGCACCCCTGACCGTTAGGCCCAGTAGTGGCCGACTCTGGGGTTGGGGCGCTCATCTTGCTTTATTGGCCGAGGGAGCTGGCGTACAGTTTCTGGGTCATGTGGCCAGCATGACTAAGCCGCTTCTGGCGAACCAGAGCAGCGCACGGAAACGCTGTTTACCTTCCCGCTGGAGCAGTACCTATTTATCTACTTGCACTTTGACGTGCTTTTGAACTGCTAGGTTGGCAGGAGCAGGGACCAAGCAACAGGAGCTCACCCCGTCGCGGGGATTCGAACTGCCGACCTTCTGATCAGCAAGTCCTAGGCTGTGGTTTAACCCATAGCGCCACCCGCATCCCTTCTTAGTGGCTACAACAGCTGGAAAAAAATGTTACACAGTTGTGTAGGTGCTGCAGTCACCTGAAGTCCTTTGCCACCTGAAGGCTTATTGATGGTCCAGAATGGCCCTGCAACCACCTTGGTTCTTGAATTTAATCTGTTCTGGGAGTCTGCTCGACACCCAAAATGGTTCGAAAACCCAAGGCCCAGCTTCCGATTGGCTGCAGGAGCTTCCTGCACTCAATCGGAAGCCGTGGAAGCTGTGTCAGACGTTCGGCTTGTGAAAAACGTCTGCAAACCGGAACACTTACTTCTGGGTTTGCAGCATTCTGAAGCCGATTTGTTCGGGAGCCAAGCCGTTTGAGTACCAAGGTACCATTATATTAAAGAAAACCAATTTGCTTCTGCGACTCTTCCTGTTATAATGTCCTCTTTTCCCCTCAATTGTTATCTACACTACCGATTTTTCTTCTTCACTTGCAGCAATCCTAAGTGATTTCCAAACAAGTATAAACAATGTAGCAACACAACTCCTTCCTCTTCCAGAAGCCCTTTAAAAATGTTGTGATATTTAAAAACTAAACAAGAATTGAAATCCATAGATGGTGACTGTACTCATTAAAGCGTGTTTGAAAGCTTTTCTGAGTGCAGTTTGTCACAACTTTTTAGCGCTTTTTGTACTAAACGCACCACTTGTGTGATGGACAGTGAAGCAACACAATTTCCATTTAATTGATTTAAATAAGGCTGAATAAATCTTCACCTTTATGTGACAAGCAGTCAAGACTGACAAGTGATGGTAGGCAGGTAAAAGTAAATGAACAGAAGTCTGAATTGCCCTTGCCATTTATCTTGGTCTTATGTGTCGTAAATCCAGTTTGGGAGAGAGACATTCTGAATTTCACTATTCAAGCACTAAATGAAACTGTCTCCTTCAAAATGATAGTTCCACTACAGCAGTGATACATATCCTCGTTTTAATTAACCTAATGGTCTATTCACCCACCATACTTGGAGGCCTATTTCATTACCCTAAATTAACATTTTCTTTCCATTAAACATCAGATAAAAGATACCAATTGCATGCCTGGTTTACAATACATTCAATCAGTAGCATTCCTTTGCTTAGTGGTAGCAACGTAAAAAAAGAATAGAAGTACCAAAATGCACGTTGACCAGATTACTAATAAAGAAGACTATAAGTAATAAGACACAGATATTACACTCTTATACTTCAGAACACCTGTTCATTAGCTAACCCAATATGGCCCTAGATCCTTTGTTGATACTCTAAACTTTTTCTAACTTTGGTGACATTGACAGAGTAAATGTGTCACCCAAAGTACCTATTGGCTCTTGAGTTATTGTTTAAGAAGGATAAAACTGAACTTATTTTAAAGGTCTAGGGTTTTCACAGCAGCATCCTCTCACCAGATCCACTACCTCACAATGTGATACACTTTCCAAATCCTACAGCTGGATAAAAACGACCCAAGGATGCATCTTCTTTTTCTCCTCCTCTTTGTCTTTATCGCTCCCCCCCCCCCAATATCTACTGTTCTTTTCCACTGATAAGTTTCCACCAGAGATACAGCTGATATGTACCAAATAAAGCACTTTTTTGGCGGTAGTTATGGAATGCCCTCATGGGGAAGGCCTGATAGGCTCCTTCCCTTCCAAGTTTTAGACACACTGTGAAGACTTTTCTTCTCAGGCCTGCGTTTGATTCATGTTCTCTCTCCTAACTTCATATTATTATTATGATGATGATGATGATGATGATGATGATGTTGCTTTACTGCTGCTTTGGTTTTATTCGTTTTCTTACTTTTTTGTATTTGCACTCCTGTTTTTACTCTATGCTGCTTTGCATTTTTATGTAGAAAAGTAGAATACAAATAACAAGAAACTAGTAAGTAAGTTTCCTTACAGGAGATGTAACGATACAGAATTAAATCCAGCAATGTCTGCTAATGGAATGAACACCTTTAAGAGAATGGGCTCTCCCCCTCACCCCACAGTTCCTTACACCAATGGTAGAAACTCAGGTATATAAGCTAGGCACCAAATGGTCTTAAATTAGGGTTACAGTCACCAAAACGGAATGTCTAGTTGCCATTTTTTGGGAAAGGCAGCTATAAAGACTTATTTTTCAAATGGTGGGCTGACTGTGATTGATTCTCAGTTAAACATCTGGCTAGTTCAATGACAATCTTGAGCTAGGTTAAGAGCTTTGACAACTTAAATAAGGAAAGTCACTTGATCCAGAGTTCTGACCTCTTTTTCTTAATGCTGACTACTCCTCAGGCTGCACAGAAAAAGCATTTTGGTTTCAGAAATTCATTCCGATTTCAGAAATTCATTCTGATAAAATATAACTGGTGGAATTCTACAGGATGGGGTCTTAGTGTGTGAAAACAGTCCAGATCCAATGATCTCCTTCAGGCATGCACCTCCATATGCTGGAGATCTCAGGAGCCATCCTGGCACCAGGCATCTTCACCTGGTTGCAAGTAGTCAAAAGCAAGGTGCAAAATGAGCCTGGCACCTGGCTAATTTTTAACACTGCCCCACACACAGCCCTAATCTGCTCTGAGGGACACTTGGAAGAGCACGTTTGCAGGGGAGCTACAGTGGAGAGAAAGCAAAGCCTGCTCACACAACAATGGATGTCAGCCATGGAAGACAAACAAGGAAGCAGCTTCAATAATGTAAGAGGTATATGAATAACAGGCTTGTGTTTTAGAAGTTATGAGAGCAAAATGTAGTTCTTGGGAGATGCTGAAAAAGGAGGCGTGACAGGAGCTGTCAACTCCGTGGATGCAGGAAAATGTAAGATGGCCCATGACCCAGATGGAAGGACCATCTCAGACAAACAAAAGGTACACAATTTTTGTACAGCTTCATATTCACATTTTCCATAAGAATGACAATAAAAAGATCTTCCAAACATGTCAGAGATCTTAAATCATTTTTTTCCTGATGATTGAAAACCCACTGTACCAGTGTTGAATAAAAAGAGCTTGCTAAACAGTCTGAAGAACAAAGCCAAGAGCCATTTATTTCAACTTTCTAGACCTAAAAAGTTCCCTCACATAGAAAGGTAAGCTTAAATTATGCTAGAGCTACAAATTAGACATATTCTTGGAAATCACAGAAGTAATTCTGTCTCTGTGCATAAGTTATGAGACTAACCAAGGTGCTAACTCACTTGATATAGTTCAAGAAATGATTATTACAACCCAGTAAGTAATTTGTCTCTTTGCAATAGGATGCAATAAGGCAATTTCTCTTGTATATATTTTTTAAAAAGGCCAGAAAAGACAAGGATTGCCAGTCCTCTTAATTTCATTTATAATCTGCTTCAAGGAATGGACTTTTTAAATTAAACACCAGAAAAGAGATATTTAGAATAGACATTAGAGTAATTTGTCATGAGGAACATTAAAAGATTATTGGTTTTATAACATCTTATATCACTGATGCAAAGAAATTAAGTCACTCATTACAGTACAGCAGATGTGTACTTTTGGTATTTGCAAAGTCTTTACTAAGTAATTTACCATAACCCAGTCGTGTCTATGCAAACTGTGCAGCACAATCCTATGCCTATTTACTCAGAAGTCCCACATATGATGGCAGCCTTCAAAATATGATTTAAAACATTCTCTAGCCACTCCATAAAGTCCTTTTAATTTGAGTGTCTAGAAACCTCCGAAATAGTCAAATTAAAATACAGGGGGAAATACAAGAGACAATGGCTACATTCACATGTAACACCAAACCAGGGTTTAGCACTGCATAGGCATGCCTATATGAGCCTGAGAGAAGCATTGGGGGGGGTCACACATTCCCCCCTCCCACACAACTTAGGAGAAAGTCAGAGTTTAATTTCACTTTTACAGAATCCCAATTTACTGTTGCATTTGAACCAACCAGGGATCCTGATTTAAAACAAACTCTGGTACGTTTTTATAAGCTGGCTTGCTATGAACACTTGAGTTTGTTCTAAACCAAGTATCATGCTCCAGTGAGTCTCCTGAGAGGCTAGAGCCCCAAATCCTAAGGAGGTTTAAGCCTCTTAGCAAAACACTCACCAAACAGGGCAGGGTTACAGGTGCAGCACCGTCAAAACAAACCATGTTCAAGCATGGAGAATCAGTCTAGCTCTAAAGTGTGATCCAGAGACAAACAGTCCAAGGTCAGTATGACAGGGAGCTCAGACAAGGTACAGTGGTACATCGGGTTAAGAACTTAATTTGTTCTGGAGGTCCGTTCTTAACCTCAGGTACCACTTTAGCTAATGAGGCCTCCCACCGTGCGATTTCTATTCTCAAAGTTCTTAACCCGAGGTACTATTTCTGGGTTAGTGGAGTCTGTAACCTGAAGCGCCTGTAACCTGAAATGTCTGTAACCCGAGGTACCACTGTACAACATAGCAAGGAGGGAGAACAAGGAGCCAGAGACCTGTGTTGTTTCCAGCAACCAGGCGGTTCAGGATACGTTTGCCTCCTCGACCATACTCAAACCACAGCTACTGGTAGTGAAGGACTTTCAGAGATTGTTAACTCACAACAACCCCTTACTCATGACCTTTGCGAAGAATCTGGGTATGTAGACATGTTATATGTTGTAACTTTTCAGCCCGGACAGCTCCAAGGGTTCTTTAGCAGGTCTCCCCCTGCAAGGGATCCTCAGCACTGGTTCCAGGGAACGCTGCCTGCTTCAAGGTCTCCAACCTATAGGGTGCCTGGTTCATCATCTGAAGACTCCATGTGGGCTAGACATGACACAAAGCCACTCTGCCTAAGTCTTCCTCCAGGCAACGGGGAGGAGGAGAGTTAAACACTCGGGGTTACTCTGACAGCGTTAAATCATGCTTCACTGTTACATGAAAACATGGATATTGAGAAATGTCCAGGCAAAAGGAATAAATGGAATGTTTATACCGCACCCGGGAGACTTGAGAGAGATCGTATCTTGGCAGCACTCTTAAGAGAAATCCAATGGGACACATCACTCCATTGCAAAATCAGGAGAGACTTCTCGCCTATTGGGAATATTCAGGCCTGTAGTCTTAATTCAAGCAACTACCTCAAGTAAAGAATTCCCAGACCGAGTGAAAAATACTTGTTTTTGTTGTTCAGCAGAGACCTGGATTCCCAGATCAGCATCCAGCAAATACAAGGCAAGAACAACTACAGTGGTACCTTGGGTTAAGTACTTAATTCGTTCTGGAGGTCCGTTCTTAACCTGAAACTGTTCTTAACCTGAAGCACCACTTTAGCTAATGGGGCCTCCTGCTGCCACTGCGCCGCCGGAGCACGATTTCTGTTCTCATCCTGAAGCAAAGTTCTTAACCCGAGGTACTATTTCTGGGTTAGAGGAGTCTGTAACCTGAAGCGTATGTAACCTAAAGCGTATGTAACCCAAGGTATCACTGTACTAATAGTCCAAGGGACTGCACAGAGATATTTTCTGCCTTTTTAAAGAAAAGCCCCTAACAGGAACTCCATGTACCACTTGACAAACTATTTTTGAAACTATAATGAAATTTCCTAATAGCTTTCACAGTACGGTGCAAAGAGTCACTGCTAGGCAAAATGGAGTCAAAAGCTCTGTGGATACACAACCCCGGTCTTTGCATACCATTAAAGGTACACTTTGGTTGACAGCCACTCTACACATATGCACATAATACAATCTTCAATGATGGGATGAAGAAGCCAGTTTATATCCCTAAGTTTACGTTACTGAACCAACAGCAGATCAGCCACTGAGTTCTGGCAGACAAGTAAAGCTTCTCTTCCCAGTAATAGTTTGCATCTAGTAATAAAGAAACTTAACAAAATTGAAAATATGCTTCTCATTGTCATTCTGCATAACTAAGGTTAGAGGAGGAAGTGGGGGCAGGAGGAACAGAGGCATGCTGCAAAACAGAAATTAATTTAACGTTTTAAAATTGCTATGCTGCAGGTTCACCTTTAGAACAAAGTAGCTCTCAAGCAGTAAAGCTTTAAGTAGCAGAATCCACTCGTGCAATATTACATACAAAGCCTTCTATAAAGCCTCTTTCAATAGCATGGCTGTTTCTCAATAATAGGGAAGCCTTGAAAATGAGAGGAGAAATCACTTGCACACCTCCCATATTGGCTCTAATATTTTTTTATTTTTTTTTTGCATTCAGTAACATCAAATACACAATGCACTAGTAAATCACTGAACCAATGTAGTGTAAAATATAACCGAGGTACTTCCATTTACATGACATTAGAATGGAAATAGGATGATATAAAAGTGTACAAACATCAATTCTTTAAGCAGAGTATGATTTAGAACAAAATTGACTTGGCTAAAGAAAATAGTCCCCCCCCACCACCCATATAAGAATTCTGGTTTCATTTCACAAAGCCATTTACCTGCTCTCTTTGATCTCACTTGAAAGGTACTTTACTGACAGTTTCATGTCAGGATTTTAATAATATCTGTATGCTAGAAGCAATTGCAAAATTAACCTAAGGAACATGATCTTGGAAAAGTTGAAGAGATAATGGCAAGGGCAGAAAAAGTTTTGAAACTGAGAGCTACTGCAGTTAGACAAAGGAAGCTGTAGCAGCAGCAGTAACTGTGATGAGCCTCTAGATTCTAGAACCTCATCAAAGTTATTGCTGCAGAGCCTTGAATAAAAGAACATTTCCCTAAAACCAATTTGTGGAATGGCACAAGTAGCAGGCTACTTACTACAAGCTCAAAAAGTATTGTGTGGCTGAGGGGCCTGAAGACATTCAATAGCCAATTTTACAACGCAATCCTATACACACCTACTTTAAGTCCTATTTAGTTCAATCAGCTTACTTCCAGGTAGGTAGGTGCAGGCTTGTATACAGTTTTTTGTCTTACTCAGAGTAAACCCACCGAAATTAAGGAACACGGCTATCTTAGGTTTATAAATTTCAACGGGTTTATTTTGAACAAACATTTGATGGATTTTTGTTTGTGGTACCTAACAAGAGCCTCTTTTGCTATTCAGGATGGTAATTAATCTCCACTTTTGAAACCAAAGCAAACCAACACTATAGGAAAACTGAAACACTGAACTGCTCTTTTTATTCTCAAGTTGTATGAATTATTCAAGATGTATGAATTAATGCTAAAATGTGTTTCTTCCCTAACAAGACACTCTTTTCATAGTGGCACATTTATACCAAGTGTGAATATTGCCTAGTTCACAAAGTCTTCTAAAGATTGGTACAAAGGGATCTAGAACCTTCCACCCAGAACTCTAAGGGCTATTTTTGCTTGATTTTACCCTTTGGGAATTACATGTTCCTGCTTCTCAGAATGTCAAAGCACATCTCAATATAACCCCAAACTAAGTCTCCCCCACTTTAGACATGCTTTTATAGCAAATGTGCTGCCCTCCAAATGTTGAACTCTATTGTCATTGGCCATGTTGGCTGAGTGTTAGAATCACAGAATCTTAAGAGTTGGAAGGGACCCCAAGGGTCATCTAGTCCAACCCCCTGCAATGCAGGAATCTCAGCTAAAGCATCCATGACAGATGACCATCCACCCTCTGCTTAAAAACCTCCCAGGAAAAAGAGTCCACCACCTCTCATGGGAGTCTGTTCCACTAACAACAATGCAACATCTGCAGGGCACCACTTTTACTATCCCTGCATGTAGTGTTTATTTTCCTTCTAATTTTCTATCTTACCTTGCAATGAGAAATAATGAAGTGCCTATGTATATTGCTGCGACGTTATGGCAAACCCCTCCCCACAACTCCAGTTCCGACTCCTTCTTTCAGTGGTTTCACTTCAGTAAATCGCCAAAACTTTACCACTAAGTTCAGATTTTGAAACTGAACCAGTACGAAGCTATAACTGAGACAATAAAAAAAAGCCCAAAGAGTTATGCAGCAAACAAAAGTACTTTGTCCTTTTTAACAACTTGCCATCTGTGAACATTTTTACCAGTTAAAAATAGATGGTTAACTCAAATGAATCCATTGGAATTGGAATACGTTGTGCACAACAGATGGCTTGTTTATACAACAGTTCTGGGGAACATATTTGTTACAGCTTCTTCTTAGTTGTTTCTTGTGCCTATAGTCCAACAAAATATCTGAAACACCCCATCATTGCTACATTAGCTCTTTAACCACCAGGAGGGCGAGGGATGAGAAGCCCAAGGCAATGAGAATCTAGAACATATGGTTGCAGCCTTTAGGATGTCACAAAAGGCTGTGCTTCAGCAACTTGAATGTGTGTTTTACAAAAGACATAAAGCACCATTTCTACTGCTGCAGCACAAGAGAAAAAATACTGCTGATTTTTGTGTGTGAAGGTCATTTTATCAGATCTCCATCTTTGCTTTTTAAATACATTGCATTTTAATATATTTAAATAGGTATTTCAATATATTGTATTGTACTGTATTCAATTTCAATTGCTGTAAGCCTCCCTGAGTAGTGGGTTGGCACCAGAAGGAAAGGGTAGCATGTGCGTGAATCTTAAAATAAACCACCTTTTCACTTTAGCAAAAATCTAGTACCAGGAGACCTATTACTTATCCCATATTTGCTAACAGGTAAATTTTGAAATAAGAGTGAGAGATGCATCAGTATCTCTGATAAAACTTAAAGAAATATGCAACACCAACAAGGTCACAAAACTGGCCTTGTATTTAAGCACTCACTGGCATCGAAGAATTGCACGCAGGCAGGTGAGTGAGCTGGTGGAGGAGGATTGGAGGTATCCATCCCTCCTCCAAGCCTTGTGGAAACTAAATGGGTTGCCATAGGAGAGAAGTCCCTTGAAAAGAAATGTACAGGATGCTGAAGAGGGACGAAATTGTGAGTTTACTAGTAGTGGGATAGGAGAGCTGGTAGGGGGGCAGCAATCACATCTGGCAACCAATGCCAGTTTCAAATAGTAGATGGACCCCTGACCATTAGGTCCAGTCGTGGCCGACTCTGGGGTTGCAGCGCTTATCTCACTTTATTGGCCGAGGGAGCTGGCGTACAGCTACCGGGTCATGTGGCCAGCATGACTAAGCCGCTTCTGGTGAACCAGAGCAGCGCACGGAAACGCAGTTTACCTTCCCGCCAGAGTGGTACCTATTTATTTACTTGCACTTTGACATGCTTTCGAACTGCTAGGTTGGCAGGAGCAGGGACTGAGCTACGGGAGCTCATCCCGTCGCGGGGATTCGAACCGCTGACCTTCTGATAGGCAAGTCCTAGGCTCTGTGGTTTAACCCACAGTAGATGGACAGATAAGTGTAAAAAGTCCAGGACACAAATTCTCACAGCCCTCTAGTGGCTATGGTGGCTCATTTACCAGAAGTAATGTACAGTATTTAGCGTTAACTCTAGAAGTGTATACTTGATTCTGACCAAACTAAGCCTCCGAGAGCAAAATATACATCAGCTTTATTAATGCATCATTAAGGCTAATTGCATGCTGTCATCTGCCAGGAGAAGTAAATGCAAATTGATATACTAGTACTAGCAATTGAGATCAAATGAAACTTAGACCTTCCATTTTCCAGCTCAATTCCTATGCACTGAAATACTACAGGGATCCATATATGCCCTGAATTCTCGGTTCACAGCAGTGATGAAGAATAAACTTGTGGGATTACATCACCACAGTGATTCTCGGTCTACTTGAGTTCCTGGGCCAGACCCCTGAAACTCAAAACACACCATAATGAGATAAACATTACTTTCCTTCAAACAATTCCCATACATTCCCAGCCAGCATGTGATTGATTCTCACTTCTACTGGATTCTTAGTTCTTACAGCATCACCATGTGAAAGACAGAACACTAAAACCTTATTGGAGCTCAATACAAAGCGATAAGGCATCAGAGACACAACAGCCTGAATTATGAATATGCAGATTGTACTTAAAACACTCTCAATCAGAGGTGAGGGGCACCCATAATTTCCAGATGTGGGCCAGAACCACAGCTGGTTCCCAGTGAAGCAATCCAGGAGAAGGGGAAAGTCTGGGTAGAAATGACCACAAATGCTTATGTGTAATTTCAGTCCATCTTGAGTGCCTTCTCTGTAAAAACAACAATTCTCCTCTAAACCTATTTTGACTTTGTTTTGACTTATTCACTGGCAGAAGCATACCTCAGACAATAGCCTTGCAAGAAATAATATTTATGCACTTCACTGCGCAGTGACTGAAATTGTTAAAAAATATTTCAGGAAAATATTGCAAGTACCTTGAACTCACAAGCAATGCCAGACATCTTCTAACTGCTCTGTAGTATCACAAATGGGAAAAAATAATAAATGGCACAGAAATAATAGAAAGGCATTAAACGAAATTATACTAAAATGAAAGCACTTTTCTGCTGCACTTCAGCACGAAGCATCCAGAGGACAAAGTCATTTTAATCATGTTTTATACTGCACTGTCAAAGTTATTACCTTACTAACCTTGTATATGCATATTATAAAAATCATCCATTTATGTTACAGTGAATTACTTTGGGTTAACACTCAAAACTCAATACCTGAAACGAATCTCAAGTGACAAGACCTTCATTAATCATAATTTTCTGATATTAATGCCACAACACAAAGCCTTCTTCTTCACAGTTTGAAACTTCAGGTGATCAAATATTATTGAACACCATCTGTATCAAATTGCATACTCCCTCTCATATTCCCAAACAGAAATTACTGCTAGGAGCTACATGAAAAATGGTGTTTACAGATTTGAGTAGTGGAGGAAAGGTGAATCCTTGACCAAAAGGTGTAAAGAAGCATGGTTCCATATGTAGCATTTCCACCTATAAGCATCAAAACTAGAAGGCTGATCCCTTCCCACTTGGCGCAACAGAAATACACTTGTGAATATCTCCAGCCCCCTCCAGCCCCATCACATGCCCTCAAAGTCTGTTCTGGATGGGTCTCCAACCTTCCAGAGCACATTTATTTTTTAGAAGGTGGGGCAGGGAAACTGAAGCTGCAAACTGGGGGAGAAAGAGAAGCCCCACTGAACAAGCAGACTCCTGCTCTGCTTGCGTAATGGAGCTCATCCAGAGACTTTTGAATCATTTTGTCTGGATGGATCAGAACAACCACTCAATGAGTTTATCAGCTCCCAGTTCCATGTTATAATCAGGAAGCGAGAGTGCCAACCAAACTGAAATCTATTCTGGAATTTAAATCCAAACATTCTAGAAGTATATATTATACATCAAAATATTTTTGCATAATGCAGGCTATGAAGCTTTCTGGAATTAACACAAACATGTTAACCAGTGGCAACTGTCCCTCCCTGTGGATGACACACACCCATTCATAAAACAAAGATATTGTCTTATCTTCAAGATCCCAATGAGAAAGGAAAGGGGTCTTTCACTGTTCCAGGCATGAGAGACCAACCTTGCCCTTCCTGCCCACTTCACCCAATACTTCAAATTATCTGTCAATGTAAATATGTAGAGCAATGGTGTAAATAAATGCAAGGTCAGATTGGGCAGTGTATCTAGAAAGAAGTGGGAAGTGTTTACTTGAACTTCTTTTTCTTGTCTCTTGAGACATTGACGGATGTCAACGAAAACAACAATACCTTTGAGGGACTAGGAAAGTTATGGTACCAGAACTGATCTGCACAACTTACGACAACCCCTAGATATGATTTCTGCTCCTGAAAAAGACCTTTTCAAAATAGTATTTCAACCACTCTTTGAACCAGCTTAACCATGGATTTTCACCAGGGGTTTACCTATGACTTTGGTGGCCCTCCCCAAAAAACCTATGCTTTCCATGACTATGCCACCTTTCCCCATGACCCAATTCTTGTTCCTGACCTTCTGCTGTACCTCCAAAATGCAGCATTAGGTGCAGGACAACTTTCTGCTATCCTCCCCATCTCCATGCTTGGGAAGGGGAGGCAAGATTCCATTTCACGTAATGTGGAAACAGGCCTCTGCTCACCCTCCAGGGAGGGCAAACACCAGCAAGAATGAAGTCATGTCATCGCACCTTCCTCTCCTCAGCCCAAGTAAGAGTGCAATGGGGAGGCAGATTTGGTTCTTGATTTGGCTCTGCACTGAACAGGTGCTCCAAGTGCCCCCAACAGCAAAAGAGGTGCTAAAACCTCTTTGGTTTAAGGCTTCTTCTCAACCATGGGAAAACCCCCTCCCCTGCAGCTGGTCACACTCCACAGAAGATGGAAAGAGAACTTGTCATTTCAGATGTGGTGAGCAGAACTGTGGACCTATGAATTTAAAATATCCCTTCACTCTTAGTCTGCATGGTGTATTATCATGGTTGCACCAGAAGTGGTTTAGTCATGCTGGACACATGACCCGGAAATTTGTCTGCGGACAAACGCCGGCTCCCTTGGCCTGAAAGTGAGATGAGCACCGCAACCCCATAGTCGCCTTTTGCTGTGTACTGAAGTTCTCACCCTGGGGCAGCAGGGGGATACTGTAGATAGTTTTCACTCAGGTCCACATATGCAAATAAGGGATTGAAAGTGACATTCAGTGATTGGATAGTTACAGAAAGTGGTTACTGTTGCGTTGTAGTGGAGGTCTATATAAGCAGGCTGGCTGAACCCTTCAGTTCAGTTCTGTTCTGGCCTGTGAATAAACAAGAGCTGTTTGAAGAATCGCTGTGTCGTCTGCTATGTTCACCCACAACTTAACACTTTTGACTGGACTTAACCGTCCAGGGGTCCTTTACCTTTACCTTTTGTAGCATAGGCTTGGTGGTCAGAAACACATAGCACCCTGTGGCCTCAGTTTAGCACACTGAACAATCGTTTTATCAATATATTAAAAAGCTTCTTAATTGGAGCTTATCCGCATTTAGTTGCATCTGATAAAAGCAACTTTAAAACCAAACTACCCAAACTTCAGCTACCGTGGAATGTTTCCCAAACCTAAATAAATAAACATTCAAAATAATGATTGCAGGTTACACTGCAAAATCTTAAAGTGAAAGTTCATAAAGATTTCTGTAGTCTCCAAGAACAGTTTTATTATACAAAACTGCAAAAAAAAAAAAAAACCTTTACAAGTACGAAAGAAGCTATTTCAGTGTTCTGCTGTCTCCTAGCAACTAGGATCTGCTGGTGTCTTCTCATCACAAGTAGGCCATTTGTATAAAATCTGTTGTGTTTCGGGGCAGTCATGTGTCAAGCAAAGCAATGGTATGCACAGCAAGAAGCTTCCAGCTATAAATAAAATAGCAATGATAGTATTTTCATTAGGAACCTAAGAAGCTGTCTTACACCAAATCAGACAATTGGTCCACCTAGCGCCATATTCTCAACACTGACTAGCAACAGCTCTCCAAGGTTTCAGGCTGGGAACATACACAAACCTAGAAGGAAATTCAGAGGACTGAACTTGAGGCCTCCTGCTTACTGAGTAGATGCTCTACCACCAAGCAACAGACCTTCCCCAAACAGGTAATGCAACACTGAAGAAAGGTTATTCAGTTCGATCACAAAATAAGCTGGAGCAGAATCATGCTACTTAACAAAAACAGGAGGGGTCAGTGGAAATGCTATCTGTGCAACAGCACCAACGGACCCAAACCATTTGCATGTTATCTGTACAAATAACCTTGTAAAAACCTTGCAAAACTACAGGCTTCCCAGTTCACGTCTCAGCCTTTTAAGTCGCTGTGATACACTAGCGCTGTAAAAAACATCAAGTCTTATGCCTGAAGGAACGAGTTAATTCTGAAGCACAAAGAAACCTTGGCCATGAGCAGAGAAACAAAGAATAAGATCCTCTTCAAAGCCACTTCCATTAATGCAGACACAGGAGAACCGTTATATTGATTTGAACTTTCCACTATAGCTCCTTATGTTTCAGAAACTATCTCACCTACTTCTTACAGTGTTTGGAATTTCTTTTTTAAAAGCTATTAATACATGATGAACAAGCAAGAAAGTGGCTAAGCTGCAGAAACTACTTTTTTAAAGGTTAAATGCTAGCAATCATTAATATATGATGGCTTGAAAAACTGCACTTAAAAAAAGACAGAAGCAGTCAAATTTGCAGATGATAGAAAGATGGGAAGGACCAGCTGAAAATTGGACAACTAGGATAATGGCAAAATGAAAACTCTGGACGAACTGTGGACTGCAACTCTCTCCTACATGAAGATTACAGAATTAATGACCAGATAGCCAACACTTTTGAGAATGGCAAACTAAGCAAGAGTCAACACTGATGTGTCACAGAAATAGCAGATTTCATTTTTTTTTTTACTTGTAGTAACGACCATGTTTTCAAGACACACACAAAAAATAGTTATACTCAGCATCACTCCAACCTTGGTTTAAAGTTCTGGACACTACATTTCAGGATTGCATTAATAAGTTGTTGTTGGCATCCGTCTGTCTCAAGAGACGATGGAATGAGCCTCTGGGGATGAAGTCAAACAGCTGCATCAGCAGCACTAAAGTGACTTGTCCAGATGAGAACTATACGGATTTTTATTTTTTTTAAGAGTGTGCTGGCAACAAATCCTTCCCCAAGCAACAATATTTATTCTGTCTCTAAGAGTAATACAGCTGACTGAATAGCAAGCAAGCTGAAAAACAAGCATCACTATTTAGTATTACAGTGGTACCTCGGGTTAAGAACTTAATTCGTTTCGGAGGTCCGTTCTTAACCTGAAACTGTTCTTAACCTGAGGTACCACTTTAGCTAATGGGGCCTCCCACCGCCGCCGCGTGATTTCCGTTCTCATCCTGAGGTAAAGTTCTAAACCTGAGATACTACTTCCGGGTTAGCGGAGTCTGTAACCTGAAGTATCTACAACCCGAGGTGTCTGTAACCCGAAGTACCACTGTATTGTTATTTATTAAATTTGTATACCGCCCTATACCTGCGAGTCTCAGGGTGGTTCACAGGATAAAATTACAATATAAATAATATATATTTCTGCCCCTGTTCCTCTACCTGTTCCTAATATTATTCTGAAGTTTGCTGAAATGGAGCGAGCGGAAAACTGCTTGTCAATAAGAACTGCCGTATAAAACCACTGTGTATTACTAATGCCATCTCAAGCAGAAAGGCTCCAATTTTACAATGTACAGTAAGGTGAAGTCTTACATAATGAGAATAAGAAGCTTTTTTAAAAAAAGAAAAAGACGAAGCAGTTGAAGTTGAAGTACTTCTCAAATCCTGAAAGACAAATCCCCATGCCCTATCCCAATCACCTTTCGCAGGCTGAATGGAATGTTACCATTTATAAAAATGAAAACCGAAAAGGGAGTGTAAAACACAGAGCAAATTAGGAAGAAAAATACTTACTGCCAGGGCTTTTGACAGTTTGGTTCTGTAATTGTTCAGAACAATGGTAACAAAATCTTGCTGAGGTACATAGGCATAGCCGCCATGCAGGTAAACTTTTCTCACACGGACTAAATCCACAGCATCACAGAAAGGAACCTGAAAGACAGAAAAGGCAGATGTAATCTCTGAAAGGGACTGGCTAGGCCATTTTTGATAAAGACCTCTTTTTCTTTTTCTTTTTTTAGCACACTCATTGGTCCTGAGAAGCTTAACGTGAAACAACAGTGCTTCCAAGTCTAAATTTGGGAAGATTCCTTTAGAAATCATTTCACAGAAATTACTTTCCTTCTGGGTATAATGGGTGGAATTCAACTTAGTGCTAAGGAGCTGCTTGCCTTCTTCCCCCCGATCCACATGTTGTTCTGGAAGTTCTCTCAAGCCTCTAGAGTGGATCTGAGGGAGGTATGAGGGGCACAGGAGGAAAGACCCATTGCATTAGGGGGAAACCTTGTGCCGGCTTCTACTAACAGAATAGCGTAGTCAAATGCAGCCCAGTATTTGTTTTACCCAACTTCCACCCAGGGAAATACAGCATCTGCTTAACTGCATAGATATTTGCAGTGTAGGATTAGTATATACATTGGCAAATCATTTCCTTTAAGGCAAGTCATATACATAAGAACTGTAGGCAGAAGCAATTAGAAAAGGAAGTAGTAACACTATTCACCCAAATGGGTTGGGAAATTGAGGTTATGAGAATGAAAATATAGTGGTACCTTGGGTTACAGACGCTTCAGGTTACAGACTCCGCTAACCCAGAAATAGTACTTGGGGTTGAGAACTTTGCTTCAGGATGAGAACAGAAATCGCACGGCGGCAGCGGGAGGCCCCATTAGCTAAAGTGGTACCTCAGGTTAAGAACAGTTTCAGGTTAAGAACGAATTAAGTTCTTAACCCGAGGTACCACTGTACAGATTTTTTCATTTATACAAAATGCTGCCTCCACCTCAGCCTGCTCACTTACCTTATAAAAGACAAACTCTTCTATTTTAACGCCACCCAAACCAGGAGTTGAGTTTCGCAGCTTCTCTCCAATGTTCAACTTTTCGGATTGTGGAATCTAAAACAAAAGTTATTGACTTTGAAAATCACTGAAAACATTATAAGAGAAGATCTCTTAGTTACGACGCTAAAATAAATGAAGCATCTAAGCTAAGCCTTGCAAAAATGTGGAACTCAGGTGTAATATTAAAGGAAAAGGAATTCAAAGGAATGAAAAAGGAAGACGACTCATCCGAATGAGGAAGTAACTATTTGAATTAGGTAAATGAAGTATGAAGTGTTAAGAAATAAAAATGGAACTAACATTAAGAAGTTGTGTTCTATTTCCCTCCCCCCTTCAACATCCTCCATCCTCAAAACTAAGCCTTTGAGAAGTAAAAGCAGAAACCGAGTCTACCTTCCCATGGTTCCCATGGTTTTACAATAAGGAGCCTTATGCACCATTAAGCAAGCTGGAATGGAATAGAGCCCCATAAGGAAGGCCTTTAGAAGTTCTTCCATAGTTGCTTCCCAAGGCTCCTGGATATTCCACAATTAGCAGTCCTGCCATCACCCCAAAATCATTTCAACCAACCCAACATCATGAGAAGATATGTTTAAGATCTTCAGACGATGCCCTGTTGACTGCGCTGCAGCCTAAGGAACTCTACCCTGTGATAGCACAGAGGTGAATATTCTCAACACTGGCATCTTTTTTTCGTGGAATAAATTCCCCTCACCCCCACCGCCAATACCTGCAGGTGAGGTTTCCATCATTTATTAAAACTCAGCTTTTCACTCAAGCATTGCCTGACCATCGATACCAGTTTTAAACGGCCTTCTAGAGCGTCTTGATAGTTGGATAAGTTATTCTGAAATGAAGCACTTTCCAAAGAAAAAAAGCAACTAGCATGGACGCCAACTTTCTTTTTAAATGTACCAACAAATTTCAAGAACCTGGTGTCTAAAATCCTAATAACAATTCTTGTAATTAAACTCATAATTTTGTTTTCTAATCACATTTCCATTTTTGTAGGGCTGCAAGCTTAAATCAACTAATTGGTGCAGACTACTACTAAACCATTAATCTAGGATTAGACGTTTCTCACCATCATTCAATGGGGATGTTAATTATAGTACTTCAGGGCCTCTCTTTATTGCCCATGACATTTCTAGGGCTGCTTGGACAACTGTCACTATTACTCTTTATCATTCGTCTTCCTTCTAATTAACATTTATTTTCCCCATCCTTTAAAATTCACTGGGGGTTGGTGAATGCTTACAGAGAGGAGCCCCGAGAGGAACGGCGGGCTAGCAGCCACCACTGTTGGTGAGCAGAGTTCAAATGGAAGGTTGCTAGGCAGCTCACAAATGAAGCTGCGTATTGGGCTGCAGCGGGTGGCAAACAAGGGGAAGGTGATTGTCACTCCTTTCAACCCCTGCCTGTTGGCTTGCTTTTTAAGAGAAACAAGCCAAAAGCAAATGAAGACATGGCTGCAGGATGCTGGGCAGGTAGCAACTGCCACTGCTGATGAATTAAAAAGTGAAGTCCAATGGCCCTTAATGAATCTTACGGCCCTTGGTTAGTCAGCAGAGAGTAATAAAGATAAGATGAAGCATTGCAAAACCTAGACCACTAAGATTGCTTCCAGAAGGTTGGTAGCTTAAGCCCATCCAGGGATAGATGCGGGTAGGATTTTTGCATTGCAGGGAGCAGGACCAGTTTTTGGGTCCCTTCCAACTTACAATTTTGTGATTCTGTGTGATTCTTTTTTACCTGGACTCCATCTTCAAGATATGCTGTAAGCTGTGCAGAGTGGCTGGGGAAACCCAGCCAGATGGGCAGGGTATTAATAATAACTATTATTATTATTATTATTATTATTATTATTATTAAGATCAAACACTTTTCTTCTTTGGCTTTCTGGCCTATGTTTTCATGTCAGACATTTACATTACTTATTTGTACTTACGTGCTTTCCAAAACCAATAGAGAAGATTCCCAAGGGAATCAATAGAACCAAATTCTGTTTCTGGGCCAGGAACTGGTTCACCACAAGAGGTTTAAGGCAACTCCTTCTCTATGCCTCTGGCTGGGCTTGCCCAACCTGTCTGCACCACCTGGCCAAAAAAATATGGGTAGGGCATCTTGCTGAAAATAAGGTTTTCTAGCTCAAGTTCCCACTGAATTGCTGGAAGTGAATACTAACACCTGCCTTTTTTAGAAATGTATTGTGTAGACACTAATCTCCAAAACAAAAGCAAAAAAACCCTCCATCATAAAAACCAAGTGGTTTTGATCCAACTACTGGAATTCAAATAGGTTAGAAGCCATGCTTCAGGTAGGCAAATCAAAGCACAGGAGATACCCGGCACTTTAAGCTTTTAATTAACTGCTGTCAAAGCACAGTTACCCTTTTGTTGCTTTCACAGAAAGTCAAGAACATTCCATTCACTGAGATGCTGAATTATCAGTGTGCACTTATATCCCTCTACTGCTCAATTAGAAAGGTTTGGAAGTGAAATAAAATGAAAGATGCCTGCTCTTTTCAGAACTATTCCGTGATAAAAACAGGAAACTGAAGCACTGCCATTTGCACTACTTAACAAACCTCTCCAAAGACTTTTTGTTGAAAATCACAACAAAATCAAAGAGCAGCTACCTGGGGAAAAACTGAACTTTCCTGACTTCTGCTACCCACCCTTATTTTTTGGCACAGCCGGCCAGTAACTGCATTGTAGAGCATTAGCTCCTCCATCTGACTATTCCAGGACACCATTTTTCCTCCCTCGATAGCGCACTGCAATGTACTTTTAACAAAAAAATTGTGTGTGTGTGCACGCGTGTATAATACAGGTGTATTTAAATACAAATTCAGGAGTCACTAAAATTCAAGCAGTAGACTGCCTTATGGAAGACATCCAGTCAATAATATCTCAGAAACAATATTAGTACCAACAGAACTATAAACTTCAATTGTACTGTACCTTGCCATTTTCACTGGCTACAATCACAACTGCAAAAGTTTTAAAAATAAAAAAGGAGTATCCGTGTTTAATAACAACAACAACAACAAAAATAATATTTTTTAAGTCTAGTTAATGGTCTAGGGTCAGTCATTCCACAAGCAGCCAACAGCCTTCCTGGAGTGCTGAAACACTCTGAAGCACTTCTAGGAACTGAAAGTGGATTGGGAAAAAGGTTGAAAAAGGAGCAAAATAACCCTTTGACACCTTTTGCATTTAGGCTTGGTGGCAACCCATGCAGGCAGTGGGAAAGGCTTCCTTCCCCTTTTCTAACCTTTACTGAACAAGTCTCTAAAAAGTTTAAAAGAAAGGTTAGAAAATGGGAAGGGTCCCTTCCCCATTGCCTGGTAAAAACAGAGGGGGAATTAGTCTCTCTTCTGTTGAGTGAAAGAGAAAGGGGCCCATTTTCCCTCCACTTCTTAGTTAAGTCCGGGTAGGCCCTTAGAGAGCACCTTGTCTGGGTTGCTCTGAAAACAGCGATACCGCAAATACTGTTCCAGCTTCCCAGGATGAGTGCTGCAACTCAAAAAGATAAACTGCAACACCGTTTCTACTACCCCAAAGGGTTTTTTTTAAAAAAAGAATTCTGCCATTTGTCAAAGGATTTGAACTGAAGGCTCTCACATATTGTTTATCGGGTTGGTTGCTGTTGGGAGGGTTAACCTTTCCTTAAGAAACACAAGTATAACCAAAGAGAAACCTTCGTACAAATCTTGTTAACCTTCACCATTCTCTTGTACAATTCTGTAGCAACTTTGTCAGCCAAACTGTCAGCCAAACTTCGCAAACTTCATTTTAACCCATCCCCTTCACACAACCTTTCTTAAGTGCTTTCAGGGGGGAGTGATTTCTTTTTTTTTTTATAATATATTTATTAAAGTTTTCAAATAAAACATATATCAAATAAGCACTTATCGTTGTCCATTTAACATCTTTCACTTGTTACATGGGACTCCCCCACACCTCCCGCATACACTTACATCATTATTAAATTATTTTCAAGCAAATTATCATTTAACTCATCTTAATTAATAATCTTAATTTGGTTTGACATATAATTCGACTTTAAATCTATTTTAATGGTAGACAATTGTCTGCACTGGCATCCTATTCAGCACTCAGCCAGATTACAATATTTTTGTAAATAAGTCTTAAATTTCCTCCAGTCTTCTTCCATCCTTTCTTCTCCCTGGTCTCGAATTCTGCCGGTCATCTCGGCTAGTTGCATATAGTCCATCAGTTGCATCTGCCATTCTTCCAGAGTGGGTAGCTCCTGAGTTTTCCAATTCTTGGCAATTAATATTCTTGCTGCTGTTGTTGCGTACAAAAAGAATGTTCTGTCCTCTTTTAACACACTCTGGCCGACAATACCCAGGAGAAAGGCCTCTGCTTTCTTAGTAAAGGTGTATTTAAACACCTTTTTTAATTCATTATATATTTTCTCCCAAAAGGCCTTCACTCTAGGGCAGGTCCACCAGAGGTGAAAAAATGTTCCTTCATTTTCCTTACACTTCCAACATTTGCTATCAGACGAATGGTATATTTTAGCCAGTTTGACAGGGGTCATGTACCATCTATACATCATTTTCATCACATTTTCCTTCAACGCATTACATGCAGTGAAGTTCAGCCCAGAGGTCCACAACCTTTCCCAATCTTCAAACATAATATTATACCCAATATCCTGCGCCCATTTTATCATTGTTGATTTTACCATTTCGTCATGTGTGTTCCATTTCAGCAGCAAGTTATACATTCTTGAAAGTACCTTAGTCTTAGGTTCTAACAGTTCAGTTTCTAACTTTGACTTTTCCACTTGGAATCCTAACTTTTTGTCGTTTTTAAACACTTCTTTAATCTGAGCATAGTGTAACCAGTCTCGCACTTTGTCTCTCATCTTTTCTAAACTCTGCAATTTCCAGTTGTCACCATCCTTTTCTATTATCTCCCAATATTTTGGCCAATTGGCCTCCATATTGGCTCTTTTCCGAGCCTTAGCCTCCAGGGGTGACAGCCACCTCGGAGTTTTATTCTCCAGTAAGTCTTTATATTTTGTCCAGACATTAAAAACTGATTTTCTGACAATATGGTTCTTGAAGGCCTTATTTATCTTAGCTTTATCATACCATAAATATGCATGCCATCCAAACGCATTATTAAAACCTTCCAAATCCAAGACATCCGTATCTTCAAGAAGTAACCAATCTTTTAACCAGCAGAAAGCTGCAGCTTCATAATACAACTTTAAGTCTGGCAGGGCAAAGCCCCCTCTTTCTTTCGCATCTGTTAATATTTTAAATTTGATTCTGGGCTTTTTGCCCTGCCAGACAAATTTAGAGATATCTTTCTGCCACTTCCGGAAGCACTCTGTCTTGTCTACAATCTGCAGTGTCTGAAACAAAAATAACATTTTTGGCAATACATTCATCTTGATGGCAGCTATTCGGCCTAGCAATGAAAGTTTTAATCTTGACCAACTATCCAAGTCTCTCTTAATCTCTGACCAACATTTTTCATAATTATCTTTAAATAAACTCAGATTTTTTGCTGTTATGTTTACCCCTAGGTATTTAACTTTTTTAACCACATTTAGTTCTGTCTCTTTCTGAAGCTGTTCCAACTCAATATCTGTCATGTTTTTCCCCAGAACTTTAGTTTTTTGCTTATTTAACTTAAATCCTGCCACTCGACCAAAGTTTTGAATCAGTTGTAGTACTCTTTTCAAACTAGACTCCGGCTCCTGTAATGTCAGAACTAGGTCATCTGCAAAAGCTTTAAGTTTATATTGTTTCGCTCCGACCTCAGGGGGGAGTGATTTCTACTTGGGGAGGAATTTGACTGTTTGCTTTGTTAACCATTCCATCAGTCTCCCTGAAAGCTGCTCTGGAGGCTCTGCTGACACACACTCTTGAACCAATTCAGGGGGCTTGCAGGAAGGGAAGCCCCACTGAACAAGCTGAAGTCCTTGTTCAGGCTTCCACTGATAGGACACATGAGCTGAATCTCACCCTTAGTATGCAAGGATCAGGTGTTAGCGTACAGACTAATTCACACATCACACTAAGCCAAACCATGGCCTAGTGCTAACACATGGCCATACAGGCAGCAGCCACTTTGCTCCTCCCCAGTCCTTTCTTACTATCGTGCCACGCTGAGCTAAGCCAAGGTTTGGCTTAGTGTGACATCCCAAATGGGGCTTGTGGATAAGCTCACTCCTCATTGAGTACAAGCTGTGTGATGTGGCTGGACCCAACTGCCATCAACTCTTTTAAAAATAATAATAATAATTTTTTAATTGGTTTTCTTTTTTAAAGCACAAAATATAGCAACTTTTCGCATACATATCAAATACATTTCCCTCCATCCCTTCAGCTGGTTTTCCAATTTCCAGTAAATTGTATGTGTATTTTAACTGTCAGTTTCTGTCCTTCTATTTATATCAAGTCCCTTTTTGTCCATAGTCAGATACCATTTTTACATTACGTTACAAGATTTATTTCAGTCTTCGCATTTTTACATTGACCTTTCAAATACTCAATAAATTTACTCCATTCTCTTTGGAATTTCTGGTCGCCCTGGTTCCGGATCCTAACAGTCAATTTGGCTAACTCCGCATAGTCCATCATCTTCATCTGCCACTCCTAACTGCCATCAACTCTTGACCACTGGTCATGATGGCTGGAGATGCTGGAAGCTGGAGTCCAGTCAAGTCCATAAGGCCAGAGGTCCCCCCCACCCCTACTCTAAACTATCTCCAAGACACCCATCACCCCTGTAAAATGATGGCTGCCTGTCAATGCGGTACACACACTAATCAGCAAAATTAATTAATTAGGTGCATCATCTCTATCATTCCCTTCACAGGTTAAGATTATGAATTAGGTATATCATCTCTACCATTCCCTTCATAGGTGTCGCCTATTAGCGCAGATTTTTCAGTGAGAGCATTACATCTTAAGAAAAATACATCTAGTAAATTCAAAAACCCCAGATAAAGCTGTTGACGGTGTGCATTTTACAACCTAACGTGAATGTGTTTTTCACCTAAAAACAAAGCTTGCCCGTAGAAATGAGTCAATCTGTTTAGGATGCATCTTCATAGATGGAACATCAATTTGTAAAACTCAGAGCCAGAATATGGATTTGGACAGTTGTATAGCATTTGGTCTGCGTACTACATAGTCACATCTTTCCTGCTGTCGTATCAGGAAGAACCATACTCAAGATCCTCAGAAAAGCAATATAAGATTAATTATGAGGCATGGCTGGAGATCAAGTGGCTTTCTACTGACAAGCACAGCAGCCCAAACATGCATTATGGTCAAAAAGGAATGGCGGGGGGGAGGGGAGATTACAAACTTTGTTCAGTCTTCCATTCAGATATTAAGCATTTCAACACTACCACGTACACCGTAATTCAAAGTTGTGAAACTTACAACATCATATGACAAGCTGACATTTTCAAGGAACTTTTTAGTCAATTCTCCACTTAGCTGAGTGAATCTGTAGCGGAAAAGATCCATTTCTTGCTGAATAAACCACCGCCTAAGCTCCTCCCTGCGATGGAACATGAAACACAGGCTGAAATGTGTTTAATTGTTTTTAAAAACACATAACCACAGTTCTCTACATAGTTTTCCTTTGAAAGTCAAATGAACAAAAATGTAACCTGAAATCTTCCTACAACATTCCAATTTCTACTTTTGGATCAGCGTTTCCTATATAATTTATTTCTTAACAAAATAGTTTTCATTGCTCTTTATTATGCTATTTGCTTCTCTTACGTTCTTTTACCTGGACAAAAGAAGTCTCTTCCACTCCATAATGAGTGGCTCTTACAACATTTGAGAACATCCAAGTGCATGTTAATTTAGAATGGTGGCAGAGTGTGTGTGTGTGTGTGTGTGTGTGTGTGTTAAAAAGTCTTGTGGCTGTGGTTGGCCAGGTCAGGCACTGGCTGAGGGATCCATGGATGTTCATGAGTTCCTCACTAGCCTGACGCAGCTGCATCACTACTCACTGACTTTCACAATGGACCCCTGGGTTAACCACTGCTACACTGGTTGAGTGTTGGTGCAGCTTTTAAATAGCATATTCATATATACTGAATATATAGAGAGAGAGCGCGCACAAGTTGGGTAAATTAATACAGCAGCAACCACCAAGGATATATGGTTTGTTCCTATTCAAAAGTGGCATCAGTGCCCACCCATCACTAAAATGCTGTTCAGAGGCAGCTCTAGGAAGAGAAGAAAAAGAAGAGGAGGAGTTTGGATTTGATATCCCGCTTTATCACTACCCAAAGGAGTCTCAAAGTGGCTAACATTCTCCTTTCCCTTCCTCCCCACAACAAACACTCTGTGAGGTGAGTGGGGCTGAGAGACTTCAGAGAAGTGTGATTAGCCCAAGGTCACCCAGCAGCTGCATGTGGAGGAGCGGGGACACGAACCCGGTTCACCAGATTACAAGTCTACCGGTTTTAACTACTACACCACAGGGAAGTGCCGCTGTTGTTCCTGCAGCAATGGTGACAGCAGAAAAAATACTGCACAGTTGTGGCTGGGTTGGGAAGGAGGGTGTTTAAGCAGCGTGTGTGGAAATTTAGCAAAGACTCCATGGGTTCTGAAAAACGAAAAATGTGTTCTGACAGAGCCAAGAGATAAAAGAGATAAAAAGACATCAGCAATGCTTCTCTTCTCAGCTCTCCTGTTGTTCAGATGCCCTTGGCTCATGCCACGCGCAGAAACTTTGATATGTTGAGAACTGTACATTTTAGAAAACTGGAAAATAGTGAGGGGCCGAGGAAAGAAAAACCCTGGAAAATATTTGTGAATAAAAGCAGTGACAATGCAAGCTTTTGCCTCTTGGTGGCACTATTGGACTACTAAAATCCAGCTTTATTTTTCATTACCATCATGCCACCAGATTCACTGAAAAATAATGTCCAAAGTTACCTCACCAACTTGACACAGGATGAGACAGGATATGTGGCTTTTAAAATAAAGATCATTTTAATGCTTTTAAATAAAGACTTCAGACTTTTGCAGAAAAGTCCAAGGCTAATGCAACTAACATCAATTAAAATATAATAAGCTTGCATCTTAAAATACCTAGATGGTTACTGATTAAACTGGAAATGGTTACCCGCTTCCTAGAAAGAGTCTCTTTAAGAAGTCTGAATGCCTCCCTCTTTATAACAGTTTTCAGTATTTAATTGTAACACCATATTAACGGGTAAAGTTATTTTATTGATAAGTTGTGTTGCTGTTTTTTTCCTTAAAAGGCACACACACAACACTATACAAATATATGTCCTTTTTAACACATTGCAATTTACACTTACCTCTCCCCACAAGCAATGCCAAGAAACAGGCTCAATTCAGACAGCTCAACAAGTCATGGCTTTCGCTAACAATAATGGTGTGAACTTCCAAATGAACAGGAAAACCATGGTTTGGAATTGCTTATCAGCTTGGTTTTCCAGTCTTTTAAAGTTCAGGTTCCTAAGCTTACTCCCTTCTCCATGGTGCACCTGCCTCCAGAGATGAAGTGATAGCTTTAATTATAGTTTGTTAATTTGGACAACATGCCAAACCATTGTGAAGCATTTGTAACAATAATTGGATGGGATGTTTCAACTCGGCCATTATGATTTTCATTCTGAAATTGGCAGCGTTTCCCAAATAAGATTAATACTAAAAGATATTGGAATGTGGATCAACAAATGGTTACAAAATACACTTTCTCAAATCTTAAAATCCACAACATGATGTTTGTGCTTATTACATGCAATTAAACAGTAACTGGACAAACAATACCTACGACTGGCAGTAGGCAAGACGCAATATGAAATGAGAAATGTGATCTTTCCTTCTTGCATCATAATCCTCTTCAGCCAAAGCCTAAATTACAAAAAAGCATGTTAAGAACAATCATATAATATACTGTAACAACCACAAAAAATACTTTATTATAAATAACTTATAAAATAAAAAGACTTGCAGCACAATCTTATGCATATCTACTTAGAACTAAGTCCACTGAGTTTACATCCACGCATATAAGGATTGCTGCCGCAATTCTATAGGTCAGTAGTGGGCACATTGCAGGCTTCCGGAATCTATGCTGGGGTTTTTTACTACCAACCAAGATCCATCAACTTGATCAGGGACAAAATCATGGCCAGATGCAAAATTACAGGAAAGCATACAATGCATTCTTCATTATGGGACATAGCTTTGGAATGCTTTGCCCAGAAAGATTTATTCCTTCGCCTTTCTGGTAGTACTTTGTCACTTGAATTTCAGTAGGCATTTCATCTGTTTGATACTATCTGGCTTTTTCAACATTTGATTTTCTTTTTTCCAACTGACAGTTTTTATCTGCCACTCTGCCCATTTCATTTTATTTAGTATGTTCTTTCTATGTTATCACTTTTTATATGCAAGTTATTAGACACCTTTGGCGGTCTTTTGTACAGGAAAGCCTATACTGGACATCAAGAGCATCTCCACCCCCATCGTTCAGCCTGGACACTGAGGTCCAGCGCCGAGGGCCTTCTGGTGGTTCCCTCACTGCAAGAAGTGAGGTTACAGGGAACCAGGCTGAGGGCCTTCTCGGTAGTGGTGCCTGCCCTGTGGAATACCCTGCCATCAGATGTCAAGGAAATAAGCAACTATCTGACTTTTAGAAGACATCTGAAGGCAACCCTGTATCAGGAAATTTTTTATGTGTAATGTTTTACAATTTTGTATGTGTTGTAAGCTATCCAGAGTGGCTAGGGAAACCAAATCTGATGGGCAGGGCATAAATAATACAATAATAGTAATTAATATTATCATCATCATCACCACCACCATCATACATGTCATGGGCAAGGGGCCCCTGAAAGACCTAGTGCAACCATTTTAATCTACCAACACTAAAATTATTTCTTCCAGTGGCCACAACTACACAGAAATATGAAGTTTATACTCAGCGTTAATTATTCAGTTTTACTTACCTTGTACGGAAATTTAAGAGCCCGAATTTCGGATGCCAGCTTTCTATTATAATCATCTGAACCTTTCACATAACTGACACCCAAGTTCTCTACTACTTTGAGTACTGCAAAGAACAAGACAACGACAGATTTGAAATGTAGCACATCTAAGATGTGTCTGAAAATACATATCTGAAAAATGGTTGGGGGAAAATAATTTGCAAACTTACATAAAAGTATAACTGATAGCTATACTGAAAATAACTCTTTAATGTCTTAACTCTATGATCCTGAAAATGTTGAGGGTGAGTAAGTGTCACATAAGAAAATTTCACAGAAACACATAATCAACCATTCTGAAAATTCAAGGTTTGTTCTAGTCTACACGTTTACTCACATTTGAGTCTGTCCACAGCAAAACTTTCAAATTCTATTAGAGATATATTTTCAGTGGGAGGCTGCAGGTAGAACTGAAGGCTAAGAGGGTATTGATCCTGTCTATCAGCCACCACCTTCCGTCTGCTGCTTCCAGAAAACAGCATTTTCTCCCTGTAAACCTGTAAGAGGACAAACAGAATCACAGCAGTTTAGGATATAACTAAACAGTAATAAAAGCTGGTCCAAATGTTAGCCACACTTCAGAACACAGATTCCAATGGTACACTAAAAAAAAAGACTTTATTTTATTTATTTTAGGTCTATAGACAAAGTCAGAAGAATTTCAAGATTCAATTTTTAAAGATGTATTAGCTGCATCACGTGCACAGATTGCAGGTTGTGGTGGGAGAGGTGGAAGCAAGATAACATATACAGTGGTACCTCGGGTTAAGTACTTAATTCGTTCTGGAGGTCCGTTCTTAACCTGAAACTGTTCTTAACCTGAAGCACCACTTTAGCTAATGGGGCCTCCCGCTGCTGCCGCACCGCTGTAACACAATTTCTGTTCTCATCCTGAAGCAAAGTTCTTAACCCAAGGTACTATTTCTGGGTTAGCAGAGTCTGTAACCTGAAGCGTATGTAACCTGAAGCGTATGTCACCTGAGGTACCACTGTAGATCAGAGGGAGGAGGACCATGGACTAGATTTAGACTGCGATCCTTATGCGTACCTGCCTCAGAGTAAATCCCATAAGGAAGTCAGTGCGGCTTACTTCCTTTTTTATATATATTTTTATTTCGAGAAAGTAACAATCATAAATAAGTAAGAATAAAAACGTGCACCCCACCCCCGATACCATTCCACTGTAACTAATCCAACCTCCCAAAATTTCTACACTTCTTGCGATGGTTTTACCCCTTTTATGTTTTAACAGTTCAAATTCTACAACTTCCTTATCTCCTCAGAATCATATATTCCCCGCCTTGCCTTAATAGCACATGTTAATTTATCATTCATAACTACATCCCAGACTTACTTCTGAGTAAATGCGCTCAGGAGTGAACTGTTGGGGCCTGGGGACATTGGGCGGAAAAAAAAAATCGAAGAGGGGGAGCGAAAGAGATTAATAATCCTCTCACACACACACATACATACCAGAAACCCGCACCTCCAAAGCGACCGCGCGGCCCCTTCAGATCAGCAACCAGCAGAACCCAATTTCCCGCGCGAAAAGTAACGCTCGCCACGCCCCCCGCCGTGACGTCGCCGCCTCGCTTCTTTCCTTCTTCCGCTCGTTCTGATACCGCCCCTCTGAGCTCGGCTCCTTCCGCCGGCTTCCCGCGGTTGCCGTGGCGACGGCGACGGCGCCCCCGCCTTTTTTTTCTCTCCTTCACTTCCGGGGCCGGAAGTAGGAGCACATCTCCGTCCCGCGGAGAGAAGGCCGCTCTACCCTGTCTTTCAACCCCTTATTCGGCCAAAGCCGTAGAGATAAAGCAAACGCGAGAGTCCAAGCGCAGCTACCGAAGTCCGGTTTCCTAGCGCGACAACTCCGGCGTGGCATGGTCACTTCCGGCACAATTCGGCCCGCGTTCTGTGTCCATTTCTTCCCGTCTCCCTCTCCTGCCTGCCCTTTCCCCGACCCGAAAAAAATGCAAGCTTGTGCTCCGATTTCTTGTCTTTTTGCGTGCGGAGAGAGACGGGGGGAAGGGGGGGAATGTTAATTATTAGCCAAGAGCATCACCTTTGACATCTCCTTAAAGGGCTTGAGTCCTCCGAAGTCACTTAAAAGAGGCTGCAGAGACATTGCTCCTTTCCAGCATCCAAATTTTATGCGTCTTTAGCTGTTTCCATTTTAGTTGTAAGCCGCCTCGAGTCCAGTTAGGGGGGAAAGGCGGGATATAAATAAGTACAATAAAATATGACAATATATGTTGTATTCATGTAACATTTTTATAGGTAACTGAATTTTTGTAATATTTTGTTTAAACTGTCAAACAAAATATTGCTTAACATGAAAGTTGTTGCTTCGGTTTTTTGTAGGCAGCTTAGCAATATTTTTAATACCTTAGGCAGTACAGAAATTAGATAAGCAAGCAAGCAAGCGAGAAGCCAGACGTATGAGTGGTATGGCTTCTGCAACATCCACAGTCCCACTGCTTGCACTGGGGAAGAAAAAATCCTCTTTCCAGCATTTGGATTGGATCTGTCTGGATTGGATCCATTATCTTCATGGATAGCAGCAGGGCAGGTTCAAGATCCAGTGGAGGGACCCCTCCACCTCATTTAAAAAAAAAAAAGCCCATGTCTGTGACTACTGCAAGTGAAAACAAGCATGCAAGAGAAGAGGGAATGCTCCCATCCCATTACCAACCCCTGATGGTCAGTGCATCTGACTCAAATCACTATATTTAAGATGCTGACAAAAGGCCCATAATACCTTCAGGATTATATGAAATTGGAACTGGCAGAAGGATGGGGGAAGAGACTGAGTGAGCGTTAATTTCTGAATAGAACTGGGAACAGAAGATTCATACTGACAGATGGTCTTCAATAAATCATTAACTAAAGTGTTTAACTGCATTTTGAACATCATCTTGTATACAGTGTAGGTAGCCTGTATTCTTAATGTGGGAATGTAGGCACAAGGTTGTTCAGTGCATAATGCCATCTGGTATTATACTACTTTGGAAATTTGTAGCGAGTATCCTTGTTGATTTTTATTTAAATGTTCATTTAATGGGTTTTAACACAAAGGGGCAGGAGCACTATTCTCATTTTCAGCTTGTTACCTTTCCTCCTCTCCCAGTAATCAAGAGACTCCTATGGCTGTGTAACAGTTTTTACTCTGTTGTAGCAGCAGAAAACTCTGGTGAAAATCAGGCTGCTTGACAAAGTACAGTTCTACTCACTGCTTGAATTAGTATTTTGGGAACAGGCACATACTGTAACCTGAGATTATTGTCTTTAGATAGGAAAATATCTTCTCTGCTTCAATCAATAGAAATAATTACACTGGATATGCAGAAGTTAATTACTACTGCTAAAAAATTAAGCAAGTCCTGTTCTCTCTGGAATTCCCTTCATATAACTGATATTGCATATGAGTCATGGAAGTACTCCCCAGTGCACAAACTCAATAATTACTGTTTAAAGTAATTGCACTTGCACAAAGCTAGGTTAACACTAATGACCTTTTTCCAATTGTAATAATAGCAAATGTATTCATTTTTAATAAATAGTGCCATGTGTGATTGTACAAAGATCTTTTTTTATCATGAAATAAATAGATCAAACGCTTTTTCTTACAGGTCCAGACAAAAAGTTATCTCCCCCCCCCCCAACACTAATGACCCTGCTTCAGAATTAGAATTAGAATTAGTCCTCTTCTGTGGCAACTGTGTACCATGAAGTTCTCATACAGTAATTTTCAATAATGCTTTTTATTATGATAATTATATATCAAAACACAACGGTGCTGCCCCCTCCCTACTAGTGTGGCTTCCTTACCAATTCTTATTGCCAAACTCCGTGTAGGTCCTGGGACATACAGCGAAATTGGCTGTATGTAGGCAGTCTCTGGAGCTCCATCACAGTGGCTTTCAAGTTTGTTCCACACAGCAGTGAACCTTGGTGGTCTAACCACAACCCCAGTTTGCCGAGTCTCCATCATCTCCTTGCTGCCCTAGCAGAAGGGGATATCAGAGGTGGAAACAGTTCTCTGGCTTCGCCCTCAGCCCATTTCTTGTTCTTGGCTTCCTTTGCCATCTGCTCCCTTCACACATGGTGGCTACTACAGTGTGCCAGCATGAATAAGGCACCAAGTTTGAACTCAGCTGGGAGGACACAGTGCATGGACCATGGCCTACTTCATGGCAGGAACTCCAACCACTCGTAGCCCCTCAAAGGCCAGTTGTTGCCTACGTTTTGAGGCTAGGAGGAATTCTGAGCATCTCCCACAGGAACCCACAACTGCATCAATGGCATTAAAAAAATAATCAATGACATTAAAAAATGGCTACAGCAGCTCCTTCATTTCTAGGCAGGGTGAGTTACTTTAGCTGTGTGCTGCTTGAAGCTGAAGCAACGCTGCGGCTGGCAAAAATTCACACATCTACCTAAGTTCTCTGATGTTGTCTTTTCTTCTTTGAAAAGGGAAAGTAATTTTTGGTGGGCACATGTTGAACACAATAGTGCTTTCATAATGCAAAAAGGAATCCACTATATCAGTCGACACCTGAAATGGTTATTCTGCAATGGCATTAGAAGCTAAATAAATTACGTATGATAAACCAGCGTTGTGGTCAACAGAGAATGAATGCCACAATTTGGATGGAAGGAATGTTATCTGCATTTTTTTTTTTCATTTTTGCTACTATATTTGACTTTCACAAAAATGCCCAGATATGTTTCAGTTTGAATGCAACATGAGAAGCTTTTTTATTTCTTTGTGTGACCTGCCACTGGATTTAAATCCTGGCATACATGGTTACCAGGCAATGCCTTTATACATTGTGTGCATATGCTTCCGCAAGTTCCTCGAACAAACTTCTGACATAATATCTACCAGTTATGTAACAGCTAAAACCTAAAGGCTAAAAGCAATGGTTGCAATCCCTGTTTGCATCTGCTCCAGCACTTGTCTGCCCATCCCACTTTCAGATTCTAAAACCATAAAGGGCCTCACAATTCAATTCTGCGCATAAGAAGCTCTATCCTAAGCACCCTGGAGCAAAGCTGCGTAACTCCAGCAACTCCAAACTGTGAATCTGATTTTCAAGGGGAATGCAACTAAATCCATATACGGTATGCTAACACACTATACCTAGTTCAACCCTTCTGTCTTTCCAGGAATTAATTTCAGTTTGTTTACCTCCATCCAGTCCATCATTGACCCCAGACCCCTATTCAGAATCTCTCCCCCCCTCTTCCCAATTTGTGAGGGTAAGGAGAAATAGAGCACATAACCAATGACAACCACCTCTGCACCTCCATACTTTCCTAGCAGCTTCATGCAGATAGCATTGGGCACAAGGTCAAACCCTGCAGGACACCCTAGTTAGGCCAAAGGACAAGGTGTGTAATAGGAGACCTGTAAATGCATATAACAATACTGTACCTGCAATGAATTGCTTGCTCCTCCAAACAACCCCCCCCTTACCTCTGACAACTAATCTGTAATGGAAGTCAGTCACACTGAACTCCGTAATCTTTCACCCCAAAAGCATGATGTTTTCAGAAGTCCAGCTAAGTGAGGATTTGAACTCTCATCTTCTTGGCTGAAGTAACAACGCTTTAAACCAGTGGGGATGCCCGGCCCCTGGTTAGGACCCACAGATCCTTCATTCTTGCCTTAACCCTTCTATTGCCCTAAAACCCGCAACCCTATACACACTTACCTGGGAGTAAGTCCTGGTGGATTTACACCTCGGTAGGCGTGCACAGAATTGCACTGTAAAACCCTTGATCCTTATTAGGATGGGCGGAGGGGAGAGTTATTGGCGCCCTGGGCGCTGTAGCAAGCGAAACCACCACCACGCGAGGGCTTGTTGCTACCTAGGCGCCAACCGCGCTTGTTTAGGAGCAATAATACCCCGTTCATCTCCGCGGGGTTTTTTTCCTACGTCAGCCTGGGCTTGCATAAGGATCTGGTTGCACATCCAGGACGGAGAGCCGCCAAGCCAGGGCGCTTCGCCTGCTTCGCCCGGGCCGAGCTGCTGGTGGCCGATCCGGCGCCTCCCAGAGCCGAAGGGGCTGCTGCTCCTCGTCGCATGTGGCGTTTCTCCTCCTCCTCCTTTCCTCCTCCTCTTGCAATCTCCCACCCGGGCCAGCGAGGCTGTTCCCGCCCACCGAGAGCAGAAGCGGGCGGCGGAGCCGGGGACTCGGCGCTTGCTCGGGGCGGTAAGCGCCTCTCGCCTCCGGAGGAAAGCGGAGCCCGGGAAGGGCGGCGGCCCGGGATGTGTTTGCCATTGGGAGGAGGTGGCGGGTGGCGGGGAAAAGCCGGGATGATGGTGATGGGCGTATGCTGCTGGGTAGGGCCGGCCCTCCGCTTCTCCCGGCTGCCCGTCGCCGTGGAGGCGCATTCCGCGCGCGCTGCCGCCGGTTAGCGAGGCGCCGCTGCTGGGGTGGCATCGGGAAGCCGGCCGGCCAGAGCCTGCAGCCCTGCACGGCCCCGGGCGGGAAGATGTGAAGCGGACTGGCTGCTGTGGGAAGGCGGGAGCCGGGCGCCTCCGCCACCGGGGCTGCCTGGAGGTGCTGGTAAGGTCGTGGAGGGAACGGCCTGTGCAGGCGACTTGGTGTTGGCTTGGGAGGCTGCAGGGAGAGAGGTGGAGCGGCCGAGGCGCGCAGCCTGTGCGTAATGTGCGCGCGTGTGTGGTTGGAATTGCAAAAATGTCCCGTCCCCCCACCCCGGTCCGAGTCTCCGAGCGAGCCTTTCTCCCTGCCTGAACTCTCCTCCCTCTTTTTTTATTTTATTTTTTACATTTGTGTACATTTCCTCCAGAGAGCTCAGGATGGCAAATCTTGGTTATCCTTTTCCCCATTTTAACCGTCACAACAAACCTGTGGGGTAGGTTTGGGCTAGGAGACGGGGACTGACCAAGCAAGGTGAGCTTCATGACGGAGTGAGGATTGTCTCTCGCCCTGCCCGGGATTCAGGTAGTCTGACTCCACTACACCCGCTTCCCTTAACAGAAACAATGTTCTTTCAGCTGGGTAAAGGTAAAGGGACCCCTGACCGGTAGGTCCAGTCCCTTAACAGAAACAATGTTCTTTCAGCTGGGTAAAGGTAAAGGGACCCCTGACCGGTAGGTCCATTCGCGGACGACTCTGGGGTTGCAGTGCTCTACTGGCCGAGGGAGCCAACATATGTCCACAGACATTTTTCCAGGTCATGTGGCCAGCATCACTAAGCCGCTTCTGGCGAACCAGAGCAGCACACAGAAACGCCGTTTACCTTCCCGCCAGAGTGGTACCTATTTATCTACTTGCACTTTGATGTGCTTTCGAACTGCTAGGTTGGAAGGATTCAGCTGGGTACCTACCCTATAAAAGATTATTACAATTATTTATTAAATTGGTATACCATCCTCAGATGGTGGAGAAGCTGAAACCGGCTTCAAAATCCTTGGCTATGAGCTCACATTTCAGAGAGTTGTGATGACATGGCACTCAGTACGTACTCTGGGTTTCTGATATTTTTATTGCTCTCCGATGGTCCAAGACAGAGTTCTCAGTCAGATTTATACTTTGTCCTTCCACATTGCGGAGATTTTGCAACCACGGGGTGTCCTGCATTACGAAGCAGCCCTTGCAGTTATATTGGTTGAATTTCTGCACTTATTTGCCTGCCTTCGTGTACCTGTCACTTGGCAGGCCTAGTATACTCCTTATCTTAGATGGTGATACTGTGCATTTTGTCTGAATAGCTAACTGCTCCGTTAGTTACGTTTAGGGTGAGACTTGGTATATACAAAATGATGCCCTATGAAAACCACTTGTCTGATATATTTGTTAAGTGTCAGGGTGGTTTCTTTTTTTGAAAAATACTAAAAGCCATGTGAACAGGTCTGTAAAAATGAGTTTCCCTGAGTCTAATATGTAAATGTTGCTTGGGGGAGTGGTAACTCAAGGTGGAGGTACCAACAAATTTAGGGGTCCTGTGGTACAGTCACTGATCTGATCTGGGCTGTACAGTGGTACCTCGGGTTAAGTACTTAATTCGTTCCAGAGGTCCATTCTTAACCTGAAATTGTTCTTAACCTGAAGCACCACTTTAGCTAATGGGGCCTCCTGCAGCTGCGGCGCCACCGGAGCACAATTTCTGTTCTCATCCTGAAGCAAAGTTCTTAACCCGAGGTATAATTTCTGGGTTAGCGGAGTCTGTAACCTGAAGCGTATGTAACCCGAGGTACCACCGTACATGCTTCGTCTGCTGCAGTGGCTGTATGTCTTGGAGGGCCTTGCAGAATTCAGGTGTGCAAATTTACAAAATCCTCCAGA